>NW_028229591.1:0-309539 GCF_053477565.2 Lygodium microphyllum | reverse complement strand
TTATATTTATAGTCTCCCTTGGACTAAGTATCGTATTGCTACCAAAATCTTAAGCCTTTAGTAGCTAATGCTTTTGCAAGAGATCTATTGCGAAGCAAAGGTGAGCCCGGAGGATCAAATGGAAAGGGATTAAGCCAATTTGATGAGGACAGGGTCACGTCACCCTGCCTGCTAAATTTAGGAGACCAATCAGATTGTGAGATTACAAACCACATCGGTCCAGACTGCCTCAGTCCATGCTCGTTCAACTTCCTTGGAGGCCGTGATCCATGTTTTCAATATTACTGACCATGGCTGGTTGTCATTCAGCCTTGTGAGTACTCTGAATGCCAATCAGTTGGCCTTGTTTGCTAGGGCTTCTATACTAGCACCCCCTTCATCTCTTCTTGAGGTGATTAGGTCCCATGAGATTTGGTGCATTGCAGGGCCTTCCTTCTTCTTCCACAAAAACTGTCTGAACATCTTTTCGATTTGCCCCTGGGTTGTCTTCCTAAACACAAAGAGGAATGCCATGTACAGAGTCTGTGAAGAGAGAACATTCTTGATCACGGTGATTCACCCCGCCAAAGACAAGGATGAATTCATCCACTTGACCATTTTCTACGGGATCTTCTCTAAATACCATTTAAATCTTTGACTAGGAGTTATGCCAACCCCTATTGAAGCTCCAAGGTAACATACAATTTCCCATGGCTTTACCACCTTAAAGCCATAATCAAGCATCCACTTTTGTGGGTCCCCTAGAGTAAGAGGGATGAATTCAATCTTGCTTTTGTTTATGACCGAAGAGGAGAGTAGTGCAAAGTCATTGATCACGCCCATCAATTCATCCACTGATCTTTTCTCTGCAACCACCAAAGATTCGCTATCATCTGCAAAGAACTGAGATGGTGAGCATGATCTGTCAGCCAAGGGCATCCCTTGAATGGTACCATCATGTACTTTCTTGTCTATGTTGCGAAGGAGTGGGTCAGTAACTAATGCAAACAAAAGCGAGGCCACAGGGCACCCTTGGCGGATCGACCTCCTGAGAGAGAAAGGCCGGGTCACTGAGCCATTAATGCTGATGGAGGCCGTAGCATTGGTGAACAAAGCAATGATCATATTTGTGAAGATATCCCCAAATTTGAATGCTTCCATGACCTTCCTAATAAAATGCCAATTGATTCGATCATATGCTTTGTCTAGATCGATATTGATCATAACAAAATCTGACTTGTGTGTCAAGGCCAGGTCCACATAGAATAGAAGATTTAACACTGCATCCAAAATTTTCCTTCCATTCACAAACCCGTACTACCTCGGGTGTACAATCTTACCCATTAGGTTTTTTATTCTGAGGGCAAGAGCTTTAGACATTATCTTATAGCTAAAATTAAGCATGGTGAGTGGGTGCCACTTGTTTACCTTATTTCTCATAGGAGACTTGGGCACCAGCTTGATTAGGCCTTGATTAATTTCTTGGGTGATGCATCCAAACTTTCGGATGTTGTTCATCATGTCCAGCAAGTCTTCCCCGCACGATGTCCAGAGGTCTTGGAAGAGCTCGGATGGCATGCCATGAGGACCAGGAGCTTTGCCCTTCTTCATTTTGAAGACGGCTTGCTGGACTACCTCCAGAGTGAATGGCCTGTCTAAGGCAAGAGAGTCAACTGGTGTAATGGGAATCACAACTCCTTCTAAGAATCTAGCAACCTGTTGGTCATAGTTAGGGAGTAGCTCAAGCTCCGCCCCTACTATGGAGGACATATGCTTCTCGAAGAGTCTCAAGATGGTATGCTCATCAGTGTGGAGTGTTCCATGTTCATCCTCAATCCCTGTGATGGTCTCTCTGGTCTGCTTTGCTCTAAGTGATGAGAAGAAGAAAGCATTAGGTGCATCGCCAAACCTTTCCCATTGGCCCCTAAGTAGGGTTTTGGCAGTCTGGACTGAGTAGTCCTCTTGGGTTTTCAAGAAGTGCTCTGTTTGCCTTAGATGCCTTTGAGTGGTGAGGTCTCTAGGGACCATTGCTAGAACCCGCAAGAGGTGTTCTCTAGCATTTACAACAGCTTGGATGTCCCTCCACCTTCTCACTGCAATCATTTGACCATGCTCTTTCATAGTTTTGATGGTAGCGTTCGTGCATTTTTTCCATCTGAACTCCGGTGCTAGGGAGGAGTCTCGAGCCATCTCCCAGGACTCTTGCAGTCTGCCCATAAAGGCTTTATCCTTCAAAAATGATGTGTTGAAACAAAATGGCGGTGGGCCATTCTGCATGCGTCCTGTCAGGACAAGACAGCAAGAGATTAGAATCGGAAGGTGGTCAGAAGCTGTTATTTCACTTAGCATGTGGTATTTAATTCTCCCACGCATCCACCATGCACCATGAGTGGCATAGAATCTATCAAGCATGCATGCATGCCATGTGTCACCCACATGGTGATTATGCCAAGCGTAGGGAACTTCAGTTGTGCCTAAGGCAAGTGTGGCCACATCTCTCAGCTCGCACGAGGTCTCAAACATGTGCCATGCTTCCAGCTCCTCTTGGAACATACCCCGTGTGCCATGAGAGTGGTCTGTGGGGAGGGTCATCATATTCCAGTCTCCAGCTAAGAGTGTAGGCACATCCCCAATATGCTCCTTCACTAGTTGCCACTGCTTAGCATGCTGGGCAGAATTGTTGGCTACATACATAGCAACAAGTATGAGTTCTGTGCCACTGGCGTCTACCCTGGCTGCCACCACGCTTCCATCTCCGAGCTTCCATTTGTGTCGATGTTTGAGTGAGTTGTGTATTAACAAGATAGTACCACCTTTGCCTCTGCCTCTGAGGTCGTGCATGACAGTGAAATCATTGATAGACATAACGCTAATAGCCTCCTCATCCATTTTCACTTCCTATAATGCTATAACATGCGGTTTGTATTTTTTGATTATTCCATAGCACACTTGTTTGCGTAGGTCTGAACTGAAACCTCTTACATTCCAGGAGATCACTTTCAGTCTAGGTGACCACTTGCTCTATTTAGCACAATATATTAGGGGAGTCCATGAATTCATGGTCATCGAAGGGAGGATAGAAGTTGTGATCCACCAGGGTTGATGAGCAAGCTGCTTAATGGAAGGTTTGACATTCTTCTTGTTGTTGCCCTTCTTATTTGGCAATAAGTTCTCCTTATCTTGTGTTGAGGCATGATTGATGGGTTTTGGTGCCACCTTCGAGAAGCTAGGTTTATCCTTGCCAAGAGCCTTGGCACCAACAGGGGGCTCACCTTGCTTTTGCTTCCCTTTGTCACGGATTGGACTCGAAACTTTCCCTTTGCTGTCTGTTTGCGGCTGAGCATTGGGGTTCTGGGGTGAGCTATCCTTCTTTTCCTCCTCCCTTTTTCCTCAGCATGGCGTTGGGGGTACATTTTGGTGAAGTGCCTGCTCCCATGACACAAGTAGCATGCATCGGGGAATGAAAAGAACTTAAGTGCAAGGGTGATCTCCATTCCTGACACCTCTTGCAATTGGAGAAACTCCGGTGGAGGGTTCCTGTGGTCCCATAGGATACAGAACTGATGGTCGTTGTCCCCATGCATTTGCAGTGGTCGGGGTGTAGAGCACCTTCCCAAGCGATGAGGCAACGGAAGCCAAGGAGCCAAGGAGGTAGATCCATAACAATAACCCAGATAGGGCATTCATGAAGAAGTACTTCTTTAGGAGAGAATGTGGACGACCACGGTAGTATGTAGACAAGGTTACCACGGTAGCCAACGGACGAGGCAAGAAGCCAATCCCACTCTAACTTGGTGGCAAGGATGACAAGATAGAATTCTTTTCCAACGAATTGGAACTAGAGGAGGGTGGCCTTACCTTGGTATGTGCCTTCAAACTATTGGGTGAACTCTTCCTCCATCAGGGGTCTCCCCAGAAAATACAGGTAAGCAGCAGTAGAAAGCAGATCGGAATACCTTTGCTTGATCTTGTCAAAGGACATGGAGACGCTTGCTTTGTGGACTTTGGCTCCTTATTCGATCTTGGCCTTGCAATTAGCGCTTATTCTAGACTGATCAAAGCACTGTGTCCTCTCCACTTCCGCCATATCCACTACATTGGATTTCAAAGCCTGTCTGTAATCTTACTTCTCATTCTACAGGTCTGAACTCATGTCCTCAATTCATTTGCGTTTTGCATGTCCTTCTTGCATGCATGCATGGTCAACACGTGTCACATTCATGCACCATGATGAGGCAGCCGACATGGTACTAGGCATCTTGAAGATGAAAGGGAGTGTCAATTCACACACACACACACTCTCTCTCTCTCTCTCTCTCTCTCTCTCTCTCTCTCTCTCTCTCTCTCTCTCTCTCTCTCTCTCTCTCTCTCTCTCTCTCTCTCTCTCTCTCTCTCTCTCTCTCTCTCTCGCTTGTTTCTGCTCTCCCTGAAGATGAAAGGGAGTGCAATAAAGTATCCTACAAAATTGCATCTTTCAAGGGCGGCCCTTCAAAAACATGGCATCCTTCTGCAAAAGACTTGTCAATCAATACACATGGCTACCATAGTGCTGCCCATATAAAGGTCTCTCTCCAATGCTCGTTTATTGCTTCAACATGTGGTCCTTGACCTTTTTCTAATGCCCGTATAGAGCACCATGCTTTCAAGCAAGAGGCAAAGGTAGCCCAATTAGGGCACATACCCTTCAACAACATTTGTTAAAATGTAGTCTCTACTTTCTTTCCAAGCCCATGCTGAGCAAAACTTGCAAATAGTGTATTCCATGAAACCACATCCCAAACAAGCAATCTTTCAAATAACACGTAGCCTTTTGCAATCCAAGACCATGCCATGTACATGTTAACAAGGGTGTTGCCCATGTCCACTTCTGTTTCCAACCCTCTTTTGATGAACTCGGTATGAATTTCTTAGCCCATTTCTAAAACTTGTATAGTGGCACAAGCTTTCAAGGTGCAAATGAATGTCATAAGAGCAACACTTGTGACCTCCAACTATATTTGCCAAAAACAATTCATTTTGCACCAAGTCCATGTGCTGCATATCCTACAATTAAAGAATTCCACAACACAATATTTCCAATGGACAACCTCTCAAACACTTGGTTTGACTCTACAAGCAAACCTCATTTATGATACATTGCTATTAGTGTATCACCACAACAATAGTGTTCACAAAAACACTTTTTTCTAATCCATGTTGGACTAATTTCACATGCAAGTTTTGGCATGTTTCTATATATCTCAACCTTGCACATTCATTGAGAATAGATACATAGGTGGTTAAAATAGGCTACCTTTACATTTTCCATCATTCTAGTAGCATGTGGTACATCTGGAGATAATGTTGTGTCTCTCCATGTTTGATGTAATATGAAATTAGAAAATGGGAGTAATCGTTCCTATCATGAAAAGCCAAGTTGTTAAAAGCCTATTCAGCATCTTGCAAGCTTCCATATTCAACTAGCATGGGCAGAAGGTAGCTACCAAGAATTGCATGTGATTCTAACCCTTAGTTTAGTAGGTAATCATACATAGACTTAGCATATTTTACTTTTTTCTCATGTCTACACTTTTGGAAAGTGTTGATCCAATTTTGCAGCTCAAAATGCATTCCACCTTTGACTACCTAAACATGTTAGAGTCACTTTGAAATACATATATGCTTTGCTCAAGTATCATTCTACTATATGGCTACATAAAAACTACTAATTCATCATGACAAGTTATGAAACATTCAAGAAAGATCTCCCACCAATTACAACTTTCTTCAAGTTCAAATGTCTCCCCTTTCTTCACTATATCTCTCGACAAATAAAAAATTTCTAAAGTCGTTATAGAGAAAAAGAAGGTATCAAAGTACCTTCTTCATACATTGCCAGGACTATCTCTAGTGGAGAAAGACAACCGTCTACACCATCATTATCCCATGTAGTTCACTATATGTATGCCCTCTATATCACATGCGTTCAAGGCTATTTATAAGTATCCTTATTCATGAATTTTTCCTTAATAAAACATAACCCTTAAATTCTATTCAATCTGTAAGTAACCCCTTTATACGGGACCCTTCTGTATGTAAAAAAAGTGTAAAAATGGTCTTTTAAAAATCCTTTATGTTGAACCCATGTGATACATACATATATTTATGACTGACCTCCCAGGATCATTATCACCATACTCAACATCATTATTATCACCACTGTCATCAATAATGGCATGTGAAAAGAAGACATACATTCATCACCATATTGCCCATAAATGGCAACCGCAATGAAAGGTGAGAAGGGTCAAAGCTTGCTTGGAAGAGCTATGGGGGGAGAGCAAGAGCAAGAAAGAGAGAGAGACCAAATGGAAACTCCAACAGTCAAAATGTGTGACCAAGCCTTCCTTTATTCAAAGTATCACTAAAATAACAAAGAATAGAGTGACGATGATGGGCACTCGCCACCTGCAGTATGTAGTGGCGGGTACTGTCAGTGTAGTAATACACGAGCAGCTAGGGGCAGAGGTGCCTTTACCCCCAACAACCTCCCAGTTAAAGGCAAATATGCCCAATGAGGAGTGAAAAACAAAAAGAAAAGGCAGTACAATGTACACATGTACAACATGATGAGGAAAAATGTCATCTTATCCAATGCCCATCAATCTCTTGAGGAAGGCAAAGCGCTCAATAGTGAGGCTTTTTGTGAGCAGATCGGCATGATTTTCGTCAGTGGAAATCTTGACAAGGTCAATAGACTTGTCCTCCACAACCCCACATATGAAGTGATACCTCACCTCAATGTGTTTCGTCTTCGCATGGAAGACTAGCTAAATAGCACTTGTAGGATCTGAATGCAGCATAGGTATAGAGTCAATCCCAAGGTCATGAACCAAACGACCCAACCATATGGCCTCCTTGCAAGCCTTAGTGGCTGCAACATTCTCGGCCTTAGTGGTAGAAAGAGCTGTACACTTTTGAACCTTGGACATCCAAGAGATAGCACCTCCAACATAGGTGAATACATAGCCAGAAGTGGACTTCCTACTATTTGCATGTCCTACATAATCAGAGTCTGTGTACCCACAACTCTTATATCTTGACCACCATAGATAATACACATATCTGTTGTGCCCTTCAGGTATCTCATGATACCCTTCATGACATCCCAATGCTTCTTGCCAAGTGTAGCCATATAGCATGCCACAACACCAACTATAAAGACAATAT
The DNA here is from genome assembly GCF_053477565.2 of Lygodium microphyllum. NCBI lineage: Eukaryota > Viridiplantae > Streptophyta > Polypodiopsida > Schizaeales > Lygodiaceae > Lygodium > Lygodium microphyllum. The sequence continues at coordinate 302,351 of NW_028229591.1, read as the reverse complement.
CTGGACGAGTGGCTATCATGGCTATAAAAATATGCATGATCTAGAGCATGGCAGATGCAGAAGCTATGAAGGTTGAAAGAGGAAGAAGAAACTCATGAAGAAATTGACCTTGACAAATACAAATTGTCACACAAGTGAATTAGGTTTGAAGATTGAGACTTGGACTCATAAACACAATCTTGTGTATTGACAGTCACAATACACTTTATTGGCAAGGAAAGAGTACTATCATTGCATTAGAAAAAGAGTGTAAGTACAATGCTTTATAGGAATTGAGTGGTGGTACTTTCTCCTACTATGCATATGGGATTCAGGTCCTGAGCCCTCACTGCTCCTTACAAAGGGACTGAAGTAGGTGTGATTGCAAATATCTCAACACCCCTCCTCAATCACAACCAGAAGTACAAAGTGTGTAGAGGCTTTAATGAAAGCAACACCTGCAAAGTGTGGACACACCATAAACATGGCAAAACTCTAGAGGCTATTGCAAAAAAGGCTAAGTGTGGGTACCACAAACATGATGGACATCCAGAGGCTATAGCAGGGTCTCACAAAGTGTACAAAGGCTGTAGTACATGGCCAACTGAGGAGTTTACAAGTTTATGTCTGAGGCATTAGGGCTAGGAAATACAGAGTTAAAAAAGTCTATCTAAATAGAAGGACTGATGAGGTTTGCTCTTGGTGGTCTTCTTCTTCTTCTTCTTCCTTTGTTGTGTTTTCTTCTTCATCTTCGACTACAACTAGATATACCTTTTGGGATCTCTTTCTGGCGTCGGTGTGTTCGGTCCTTTTGTAGAAGCCACAGAAGAGCTGATCCTTCTTGCCTTTGTACATGTTGCCAACATATAATGCATGTTCATCTCTAGAGGTGCTTGGTTCTTCCTTAGTTTTTAGCTTATTTTCCTTCTCTAACAATGATGCCTGGATATCAACAAGTTCAAGGTTTGGCATGTTGATTAAAGTTGTTGATACAATACTATATTCAGGAGGCAAACTCTTAAGTAGAACACCGATGTAAACATCTTCTTTCATTTTAATGTTGATTCTTGCAGTTGGGTTAGATGTGTGGCAAGTAATGTGTTGGACTTCATTTCAAGCCTGAAAAATTCAATCAAGAGACCATACTTTGATGATTTAGACTGTGCACCAAACAAGGTGTTAAGTCTCTTCCATGTATTCTGTGAAGTCTCACAGTTATCCACATGGTGGATATAGCTATCATCTAGCTCTAGTTTGATAATTGCGTGAGCCTTATCATCATTCTTTTGCCAAGTGACACCAAGGTCCGCATCATGAGGCTTCTTTTCTTTTCCAGTGGTAATGGCCCAGAGGCCCTTCTTCATCAAGATGAGTTTGATGTAGGTTTGCCAGGTATGAAATCTGACTCCTTTGAAACGGGCAGTTAGAGAGTCTTTGCCCATGTTAGACTTGTGGGAACAATAGCAAACCAACTTCAGAATTATCATATTTAAGCAGTAGAAGAGTTGGTTGAGATGTGTCAAAAGACATAAGTGCTTAGAGCACTAAAATGAGTGCCAATAGACACTATGTTTCTTCCTTGAGCCTTCCAAATTTGCAAAATCCTTCAAGTTCTTTCACACCCAATCTTTCCCTTCTTGATTTGATGTTGGGACCTTCAAATCTGAGTGACATTGGGTTGTTCCAAGTGAGTAGGAGAGAGAAAATGATGAGATTTTTTAGCTTGGTAATGTTTAGCTATGGAGTCACAGTTAGGGTTTCTAGGGGCAGCCTGGTTTTTTTGACATTGTAGGAGCTATACTTGATCATTTTGAAAACTTTTCATATGAGGATGAAGCTTACTTCAAGGGCTATCAATGCCCTATGGTAATGGCTGGGATTGTGCCCTATAGAGCTCGCAGTAGCAACGCGATCTGATCAGGCGCATATTTTGACAACAACATGTAAAAACAACAATGTTGGTCTCATCATGCATCAATCTCAACAATTTTTGTGATACAATGGAGCAACTTGACTTGGGGAAGGTCTTCTTATAAGGAAGCTCTAAGAGATGTGCCTTGGTTGAAGAGATCTTAGCCCTCCAAGTCAGGTAGGTCTTGTAGGCTATGGTAGACACACATGGCAGCAATTGTGAAGAATCACAATGCCGAGTTTGAATTGGCCTAATGTTGAGCTCTGAGATGATAGGGAGGATCTCTAGAAGCAGGGCAACACTTCTCCAGAAGAAATTTTAGAGAGATTTGACCTGTGGAGAGAGATATGAAAGCTTCAATCTAATAGGGTACTGCTGGCTATGGCAGCCATGAAGGCAAGCTTGAAGGTGGAGATGGAAAAGGAGTTCATAGGCTAAGATTGATATGAGTAAGCCATGCTTAGCTACGCTTTGATACCATGTAAAAATATGTGGGATCTAGAGCATGGCAGATGCAGAAGCTATGGAGGTTGAAAGAGGAAGAAGAAACTCATGAAGACATTGACCTTGACAAAGACAAATTGTCACACAAGTGAATTAGGTTCCAAGATTGAGACTTGGACTCATAAACACAATCTTGTGTATTGACAGTGACAAAACACTTTGCTGGCAAAGAAAGAGTACTATCATTGCATTAGAAAAAGAGTGCAAGTACAATGCTTTATAGGAATTGAGTGGTGGTACTTTCTCCTACTGTGCATATGGGATTCAGGACTTGAGCCCTCACTACTCCTTACAAAGGGACCGAAGTAGGTGTGATTGCAAATATCTCAACAATGGCATACATCAAACTGCCCACGACTGATGCATAAGGGATCTTGGCCATCTCGGCCCTCTACTCATCTATCTGCGGACAATTGGCATGTGAGACCTTCACATAAGAAGGTAATGGACAACTAATAGGCTTCACATCGTGCATGCGGAAATGCTCAAGGACTTTATAAATGTACTGCCTCTGTGAGAGTTAGAGTAGTCCTTGATGCCTGTCGCTTAATGCACATACCAAGATAGAGTTGCAACACATATCCTTCATCTCAAAGCTCTTCTTCAGCCGAGATTTAAGAGCATCCAGCTCATCATGAGCTTTCCCTACTATCAGCATATCATCCACATAAAGTACCAAAATAAGCAATGAGTCATCATGGGCTGTCTTCATGTAAAGACACGGATCCATAGCACTCCTGTTGTAGCCTGTGATTGCATAAAGGTATCAAACTTATGATACCACTCCCTAGGTGCCTACTTCAAGCCATAAAGACTTTTCTTCAATTTGCACACTAGGTACTCCTTGCCAGGTTCTGCAAAGCCCATAGGCTGCTCCATGTATATCTCATTATGCAAATCCCTATGCAAGAATGTAGTCTTGACATCCATCTGATACATGTCCAAGTCAAGCTGCATGACTTAGGCCAAAACCAAGCATAGGGTGGTCATCTTGACCATAGGAGAAAATACTTCATCAAAGTCAATGTCGGGCACCTATTTAAAACCCTTAGCAACAAGTCTTGCCTTGTAAGCCCACTTGGGGTTGCCAAGGCTACTTTTCAACTTGTACACCCATTTGCATGGCAAAGTCTTCTTGCCATTAGGCAATGCAACCAAATCCCAAGTCGTATTCTTATGCAAGAAGTCCATCTCAGACTGCATAGCCCTCTCCCAAGAGTGACTGTCACCCCTGCACATAGCCTCATCATAGGTGAGAGGCTCTCTTGCATCTGTAACCAAGACATAATACATTGAAGGCTAAAATCTATCAGGTGGACGTCTAGCTCTAGTAGACCGTCTCACTGCAGGCTCTATTGCATGTTCAGTATCCTGTCCAACACCCTGGCCATGTGTACCAACTGCTATTGTAGGCTGTCCAAATGGCTGTGCAAGAGCACATGGCTCCTCCTGGAATATAACCCTGCGTATCTCTACCACCTTCTCAGGTTGCCTATGCATCTTGTCTTCATGGAAGACTACATCATGGCTACAGATGACTTTCTGTGCCTGTAGATCCCAGAGGTGGTAACCCATCTCGCATGCATTTCCATAGCCAAGGAAAATGCATTTGACACTCTTAGGATCCAACTTAGTATGCTTGTCTTTGGGCACATGGTAGAATGCTTGACATCCAAAGACACGTAGATGCGCATAAGACGGAGGTTTCCTAGTCCATATCTCCTCTGCAACTTGGAAATCCAAACCACTGGAAGGTGATTTATTGATGGCATGCATAACTGTACTAACTACCTCAACCCAAAGCTCTGTGGTAGGCCTGCATGGTTAAGCATATTGCGTACATGCTTCTGGATGGTTCTATTCATCCTCTCAGCCAAACCATTTTGGGGTGGGGTATAGGGGGCGGTCAACTGACGCTTAATACCCCTCTCGTCACATAGCTGCTCAAAGGCATGTGATACATATTCTCCCCCATTGTTAGTCCTAAGGCATTTCAGCCTATGCCTAGTCTAGTTCTCAACCAATGCAAGCCATCTCTGAAACACAGCCAAGAATCTGACTTAAGCTTAATGAGGTAAGCCTACACTTTATGTGAAAAATCATCAATGAAGTCACAAAATACTTTGCACCATCCATAGACTGACAGGGCATGGGCCCACAAACATTAGAATGTACCAATGCCAAGGGCTCACTCATGCGTGCCCTACCAGACTTCTTATGCATATTCCTAGTCTGTCTGCCTTAAAGATAATGCTCCCATGAATCAAAACACACATATTCAAGGCACAGTAAGTACTACAAAAAACTAGAAAGCATTTTCATTTCCTTCAAGGGCATATGGCCCAAATGGGCATGCTAAAGAGATACATGTGGGATGGAATGGACTGACAAAACATGGTCAACAGAGGACCCATCAACTACAAGAGGATAGAGGTTGCCAGCCTTGGCACCTCTAGCAAGCACAAGTCTGCCACGGGTGATCTTCTAGGCAGAATCCCCGAATGAAACATGAAACCCAGCATCATCAAGCTGCCCTGCAGGCATAAGATTGTGTGTAAGCACAGGTACATGACGTACATCATGTAACAGAAAAGTATTACCAGTAGAGAACTACAGTCATACATCCCAATGCCAACAATAGCAAGTGAACTGTCATCACCCAAGCAAACTGAACCAAAGACAATGCGGTAGGAATGTAACCACTCATGGCATGGTGTAACATGAAATGAAGCACCAGAATCCAAAAACCAACACTGTGCATACATAGAGTGAACCTCGATCAACGACGTAGTATCACAAGAACTAGCTGCAATTATGTATTCCCCATCGGAGTCATCAATCTGCATGACATTTATCTCCTCGATTTTCACACTGGATTTCGCAAGCATAATGCTGCAATCAGAGGACTTTTCCTGTACTTTGTCTTTCCTCTTCTCTTTGCACTTCTCATTACGCAACTCATGACACTGTGGTCGTATATGACCCTTCTTGTCACAATGATGACATGCCACATTAGCATTTCTCCCACGAGACTTGCTGTGTGACTTACCATAAGACTTAGACCTAGACTTCTACAAATCTCTACCATGGTTGTTTACATGGTCATTCTTTCCATTACCATCTCTATCTCTAATAGTCAAAGCTTGTGACACAAAGAGGCATCCAAGTTCTTACGGTTGATCTCTTCCTGAAGAAGAGCACTCTCTACATAAGGCAAGTTCAAAATAGTAGCAGGAGCACATAAGGCAATGCGGAATGCATCCCATGACTCACTCAGAGTCCCAAGCAAAAACAATGTAGTAACCCTATCATTGAAGGTAATGCCCTACGAAATCAAGTTCTTGAGAATAGCATGGAACTGGCTCAAGTGAGTAGGCATCATCATATTTTCCTTCATGCACAAGTCTATAAGTTGCTCCAACCAATACATCTGACTTGCTAGACTTTTCTTGTCATAGAGGTTTTTGATCTTATCCCAAAGTTGCCAAGCACTCTATGCTTCCTCAACCACATTGTAATGCACATGCTCAGTGAGAGACAAGATGAGGGTGGACTTGCATAACTCATCAAGCTCATCCCATTCGCCATTAGTAATAGTTTTAGGCTGCTTGCCTTGGTGGTTTTATCTAGAATTTTTGTACCAATACCTGCCAAACTTGGCTTTTCCAATAGGCATAATTCATACCATCAAGCTTAGTGATGTTGATGATAGCACTGTCAGTGGAAGAAGATGTCATACTGTAGTCCAAAATGGTGAAGACAATTCAAAATTGCTTGTTTTCTACTATAAATAGCCAACATACCACCAAAACCAAGGTAAAATGACCACAAACTAATAGCTAATGATGGTGCCCACCAAGTACCATCAAAAGTACATAAAATTAGGATGATTTAGCATGAAAATTCCACGTCGATCCATGTATAACTGCTGGTTGTAATAAATTACTCCCAAAGACAGCCTTCAACACAAGATATGGGCACTTTGAGTTCCTAGTTACGTCATTCGGGCTTACGAACGCGCCTACCACCTTCAACAGGTTAATGCATGATATTTTTAGGTTATATCTTGATGACTTTGTACTCGTCTTCTTCGACGACACTTTAGTTTATTCCAAACAGGAGGAAGATCATGAGACCCAACTTCGGATTGTCCTTGAGACAATGAGGTCACATAAGCTGTATGCTAAGATGAAGAAGTGTGCATTCTTCAAATAACAGATTGAATATCTGGGATTCATCGTATCAGCGGAAAAATCTCAGTGGATCTAGCCAAGGTCAGAGATGTGCTAGAATGGCCAATACCAACAACTGTCAAAGAAATACACAATTTTCTTGGATTGACAGGATGGTATAGGGTCTTCATAAAAAACTATGCTTTGATTGCAGCACCTCTGATAGACTTACTGAAGAAGAAAACTTCCATTGCATGGTCAACTCCCAAACAAGCCAGCTTTGATAGATTAAAGCAAAGTTTGGTATCAGTACCCATCCTAAAACTTCCAGACCTCAGTAAGGAGTTCGAGGTAGTAACTGATGCTAGTGCACTTGCCTTAGGATGTGTGCTCATGCAGGAAGGTCATCCTATAGCATACTCTTCAAGGAAACTGAAGAGTCATGAGAAGAATTATGCTACCCATGATCTAGAATTGTTAGCTATCATCCATGCTCTAAAGCTTTGGAGACACTACCTATTGGGTAACAAGTTTACACTAGTAATTGATCATAAAAGTCTCAAGTGGATCTTTACCTAGAACGAGCTCAACGTGAGGCAACGTCAGTGGATTGAAGTGCTGGAGGAGTATGACTTTGAAATCAAGTACCGACCGGGAAAGGAGAATGTAGTTGCTGATGCACTCAGTTGCAAGGCATTCCTTAACTCATTAATCTTGCAAAATCCATCAACAGCTAGATCTCTAGCCACAGAGGTATCTATGCTAAACAATCCAATACTTGAGCTAGCTAGAGAAGAAGCATGCCATGATCCAGCCTATCAAAAGATTCTAAGTGATGGGACCTAAAATGAGCCAGCACTGGTTATGGCACTAGCCAGACCTCATGCTCATAACAAACAAACACACCCTCACGGCCTCGCGGACCAGGAGTGTCTATCTTCTGCCAAAGGACGAACCGCCCTAAAGCGTAATCTATGTGTTTATAGTTTTATAGTTTTGTAGTCCAACGTTTCCCTTTCTATAAACTCCTCAGAGGGAGAACCCTTACACATTGGCAATAAATACCATGATAATCACATACATGGGAGGCAACCTCTCGGTAGAAATCACCACGGCCCCACTGCAGCTCTCGTACATCGCAGGGATTAGCCCCTTGATGCCCTGCTCAACATATAAAGCAAATGAACAAACTCCACTCTTCATTTTAAATCCAGGAGATGTACCATGTTTCCTTTCCAAATAATCCCCCAAGAAACAAACGTCTATCCTACGGCTTAGGATGCCTTTCCACACTCAAGCGTAGTCATCGTCATTGAAAGCAGGTGCTATGCATCCAGTATTTCTTATTCTGATACCATGGTTTCATGCACATGCAAAGTGAATCATCCTAAAGTGCTCAAACATAATTTTAAAATCAGCAATGTGCTTGTGCACAACCAGGCTTTCAATGCTTATTCCCTAACTCGTTGCGGCGATGAAAGGATAGCACCGAGATAACACTCATGCTACTACCCTCTTTATTAAAATAGCACGGACTCTATTTCATGATATGCATCAGAAAATCAGCAACAATCAACACGCAAATCACACCATTCAAACCTCCCAACCCCCTATGTTTAGGTATTGCTTTCGTTGCATAGGTGTAGAGGTTCATTTTGTCATATTTTGATGTAGAAAAAGCAATAAATCACAAACTTTGACAAAGAGATAGTGCAAAATGAGGCTAAATCTCATGATTTGCCACTACCACAAACAATTATTATATTTTTCCTTATTTTTCCAAGATGTATTTCTATTTTTCTCCTTATTTTTTCCATTTTCTTAATTTATTTGGCAATAAAATATGTTATTTTCTGTTTTTTCTTATTCCAATCACTTCAGCATACTAACATTCAATTTATTTTCCATATTCCCCCCCATGGGAACACTTTTCCCCCACCCGAAACGGAAAAACCACCATTTTGCCACTTAAAAACCGCATTTTGGGTTTACGGGAATTAAATAAAGCATGTAGATCATTGCAAAACCAAGAGCCCATAGAGGAGAGAGAGAGGGAGGAGAGAGAAAGAATAGAATCTATTCTCTTCATCTGGACAGCCATTCCTCATGTGAAGGCCAGCAATAGCATCAGCCAAGAGGGAGAAATTGTCGGGTATCATCAGTTCCATGGCTTACATTCAGCCCCCATGCTTGATCCATGAGGATGATGATGCAAAAATCGGCGCCCTGTTGCTGCCGCCATTTCTTCACACTTCCTTCATCCACGATTTCATGTTTTTTGCATAAAATTTTGGGGGGGGGGGGGTCAAAAGTCCCCAAAGGGCACCCCCCCTTTGGTCTTAAACATGTCCACCCTTTCATATCTGGCCCATTTTGTGGCCTCTTCCTCATCCGGACTCCATTTCGAGCTTTGAAAAATCCTGTGCGTCCGTCTTGACATCCCGCACTAACTGGAAGCTCTTGATATCCCACATGACAGTCAAAAGAATTATCAAAAATCCACAAGTGTCGCTCAGGTGCCTTTTAAAAGCCGTCTTTCATTTGGTGCTTAAAATCGTCCTAGCTGCAGCCGCCGCCTTCGATGTTAAATATTTTTTCCCTAAATTTTGGATTTTTTGGCAAATTTTAGGCACATCCCGGGCTCAAAAATCCGCTCTCACTAAGGGAGATCTCTATCAAGGATCAAGACCAAAAGCTACAAGCTAAGTATCATGAATTCTCTATCAATAGTGGACTTGTCTACTATAGGACGAGAGTATGTATACCGGCAAGCCAGTCACTTAAGCAGAAGATATTGTGGGAAGCTCATGATTCCCCTTTCTCAAGACATCCTGGCTATGCCAAGACTCTCAATGCAGTTAGGAAGAGCTACCATTGGGAGAGGCTTAAAGGTGACATTCTCAAATATGTCACTGAGTGTTTTTCTTGTCAACGTATCAAAGCTGAACACGTCAAGATGCCAGGGAAGTTCCAACCACTTGACATTCCCCAGATGAAATGGGAATTCATCAGTATGGACTTTGTGGTTGGCCTACCCCAAATTCAAGGAGGATACAACTCCATCATGGTTGTAGTTGACATGCTTACTAAGGTTGCACACCTTATTCCAGTAAAGACAAACTATAAAGCCTCAGACATTGCAAGGTTGTTTATCAAGGAGATATTCAAGCTACATGGGTTACCCAGAAGAATCATTAGTGATCGTGATTCTCTCTTCACATCACACTTCTGGAGAGCTATCTTTGAAGCCATTGGGACTCAACTCTGTTTTAGCACAGCTTATCATCCCCAAACTGATGGTCAAACGGAGCAAGTCAATCAAGTCATCGAGGATATGCTTAGGGCACACTACTGTCATGAGCCAAAAAGGTGGATTCAATACTTGCCTTTGGTTGAATTTGCCTACAATGCTTCTTATCAACAAAGAATTCAGATGACCCCTTTTCAAGCATTGTATGGTCATGACTGTCGAAGTCCTCTAAACTTCTCAGATCCAACCTTGAGGGTTGAAGCTTCAAGGCAGATGTTGGAAGAGATGGATGACCAAATAAAGTCAATAAGACAAGACATCCAAGCCGCCAAGGATAGATAGAAGGCATACGTGGATTTGAAGCATCAAGATAGAATCTTCGAGGAAGGAGACATGGTCTTGATTCGTGTACATCCAAAGAAGAGTTCTCTATCCTTAGGAGATTGCAAGAAGCTAAGTCCAAGGTATTGTGGACCATACAAGATCCTCAAGTGCCTAGGACCTAATGCTTATAGACTGCAACTCCCTGAGAACCTAAAGGTTCATAATGTATTCCATATCAGCCTATTAAAGAAGTATGTACCTAATCCTAACCATGTACTTGATGACCAACAAGTTGTAATGCCTAGTCAAGGAGTCCTTGAACTAAGGCCTGACAGGATCTTAGATGTTAGGGAGAGACAACTGAGATCCAGAACCTTGAGAGAATGCCTCGTCCAGTGGAAAGATTATCCCAAGGAGGATGCCACGTGGATAGATGAAAGCACTCTCAACCATCAATATCCCCAGTTTATCTCGAGATGAGGACATCTCGATTCCTCCAAGGGGGAGAGAATGTAATATTTCCGCGATAATATTTCTAAATCCCATGATACTCACACGGTCTCCACAGGACAAATTGAGACTTAGAACTATGGATTATTGAAAACCCGTGCTCTTCATACGAATCACCTCTTAGGAGGCCAAAAAAAATAAAAATTAGAAATAATATTTTTTTTTGAATTATCCCTCTCTCCCCTAGCCGACAGTCGTGCTGGAGGAGAGGGATATAGCAAGGATGATTGAGCATCCTTACTGGATGCTGGGTGGGGGGGGGGGGGGTGAATCCCATGCATTGAGCCACGTGGGGGAGGGAGGATCCCCTCCCCTCACCTATATAAGCCTGTGCCATGGGAGTAAGGGGGAGGGACAGCAAATCGTGACACTGCCAGAGAGAAGGAGAGTGAGGGACGCTGCTGTGTGAAAATGCCTTGAGGGAGGAGCTGCCACCTGTAGGCCAAACCGGTCTCGCTGCCGTGGAGGAGAGGAGCTTGTGAAGTCACCGATCAACACGTCGCCAACACGCCGCATGAGGGACTCATCTTCTTCCTCCATGTAGGTCTCCATTTACCATAGAAGCTTTAGAAGCTTCTTGGGGAAGCTTCTAAAGACTCCTTGGAAGACCCCCTTCTTATAGGCTTCCTCATAACCCATTTCCATGTGGGTTTAATAACCCCACCCCCCCGGAATCCAAATCCCCCCTATTGTGGTTCTTATACCCCCTGCCCCCGGGATTTTTCCATCCATTCCCTTGCAAATTCCACCCAACCCCCTTTCAGTGAGGTTTCCACACAAGTCCTCAAATCCCTTAGCCGATTTTAAGGCCTTTCATAGTACTCCCCTAAGGCTAATGAACCCGGGTTCCTTTTAAATCCTTCCCACACAAATAGCCATTTTAGCAATTCCCGTGGATTTCCCTCCCCCCCCCGCCCCCCCCCCCCCCCCTCACACGTTATCTTAAAAGCCCTTCCTAGGGACTTTTATAAACCCTTTCAAAAGGGTCTTTATAACCCAGATTTCTAAGCTACCTTTTTCTTCTTCTTCATTACCACAAAGCTATTTTCTTTCCCCCCTTTCCATGTAGACAATTTGCACCCCCGGAGTTTCTACGAAAGGAAGGAAAAATTCATAAATTCCATTTCTAAGGTTCGATTCTGAAGGACGGTGGAATCACAAAGGGAGTTTCGCGTGCAACGGAGACGACCAACATCATAAATCTGCGTCCAAGGCAGAAAGGCCGAATTCATGATGGCCCCTAAGAAGGCACAAGGTGCAACCGCAGGAGGATCATCTCCTAACATCCATGTGGACATTTCACCACAAGTCCAGGTGCTTCTTTCTAAATTTGATTAACGTCGTAATATTTCAATTATGCATGGATCATTTGAGGAATGAGGATGCATGTTTTTTCGATTGAAAATACTTTGGCTAATAGCTCACAATTGAGGGATTCGGTCATTAGTATTTTTCAATAAAACGAACAAAATAAAGTGAGCATAAGATTTCTATGCATTTCTAGCAAGTGGTTTTTATGCATTGCAAAGTAATGAAACTAGATTAATTAATGCCCATCTTTACAAAACGGAATTATGATAGTACACTTCGATTAAGCATGGAAGGAATAAACCGCATATCGTATTATTGAACATCTTTTCTTCAAAATGATTCTTAAAGAAAGTTGCTAGCAACCGTAGGAAATTGCTAGGGCTGCATGAAGAAGATTTAACTCTAGGCAAGTGGCCTAAAAACTCAAATCAACGAAAGGTTGTGTAAGTTCAGCATACGACAAATTCATTTGAAAAAGAAAGTAGAAAAAGGCTGCATGTTTAAACATAAAATCCTAAAGCTTAGTAGCATGAATCTTGTTTGCATGTTATAGGATGATCAATTGGAATTATGCTATGACTTAACCTATACTTTGATCTTCACCCGAAAAGTTAGGATTTGTAAATCAACTTATACGTAGACAATGAATCAAGTGGTTACGAAAATGGTAGCATAATTATCTTCAAGAATAGATAAGTTAAATTGGTTTAAACCTAATCACCTAAAAACCACGAGAGACTCGTTTAGGAAGGGTTAATTCAATGCAAGATATCCCAAAGAGCTAACTAGGATTTAACACGTTGAGGACGTGACCTAGTCGCTCGTATTGCCAAAGCTGAAACTCCTATACCCTAAAGACTTGCCCACATTCACGGAATGTAGGGACAATAGGACATACTTGCGAGAAATGATCTAGGGTTTTTACACTAAGATGAAACTCGGTTTAAACTGGGAACCCTAGGACCGACAATGTCGGCCTAATACAATCAGGAACGGATTGTTATATCTAATCATAATTTCGTGATTATAAGACTCCATTCTATGGGTAAAAAGTCCCATAGATTTGATGCGACACTTGTGCAACAAGTTGCAAATTTGCATGATCTTGTGATTTGATCACAAGGGAATGGCCAATTCCTCAGAATGAGATTGGCAGATTCTTACGCAAGTTATCTTGCAAGAAGATGAATAATCATCCTAATATAGTAGCTTTCTTGAGTAAAGTGACCATGATATAGGGATTATATATTTGCTTGGAAGCAAAGGACCGATCAGTCAATTGAAATAACATATTTACTGCTAATAGCACTTAAGGTTTTGGTTAAGTTGGGTTAACAGGGTACGACTGTCAAGATTGTGGGAGAGAAGGAAGGAGTCTCACTTGTAGCTTTCTTGCTTGCACAATGGGGGAATATACACAAGGGTGGAGGCTGAAAATAGTTTTCCTCTTCTTAGTTGTGTAAGCCAAAAGAACTCTCATACAAAGAAATAGAAGAACCCTATATATGGGTCTCAAACCAAACTCAACTAACTAAGGTGGCATACTAACTGAGCCACGAACTAGAGTAGATAAGGATAGCTGTCATATAGCTATTATTCATGGGCGGTGTACCAACCGTGTCTACAACTGACAAGTCGGTGACATAAATATACAACGGTCACCCTGGCGTATCACGAGTGGAGCTCGATATCTCAACACTCCCCCTCGAGCTCAATCCCAATTCCTGCACACCAAGCAGGTCTCTGAACTTGCACAGCTTCTCTGCGCCCAATGCCTTCCTGAATATGTCACCTACCTGATCCTCTATGCTGACATAAACTAGATCAATAAGACCTAGTAAAACCCTCTCTCGCACATAGTAATAATGCACCTCAATGTGCTTTGTTCTAGCATGATAGACTGGGTTATTTGCCAAGTGTATACTACTCATGTTGTCACAATAAATGACAACTGGCCCATCTGTAGACTGATGCATATCATAAAGTAGCTTATGCAACCAAGCTACCTCACATGCAGCCATTGCTGCACCCCTGTACTCAGCCTCTGTGCTCGACAAGGCAATTGTAGGCTGTTTCTTGCTGCTCCAAGTGACTGCAGCACTCCCAAAAGAGAACACATATCCACTGGTAGATCGTCTATCAAAAATACTACCAGCCCAATCAGCATCAGTGTATCCATGCAACTGTATCTAAACCCCAGTCTCATAAAATAGTCCATACTGCAATGTGGACTTCACATACCTGACTATGCGTCTAGCCGCATCCAAATGTGGTTTCCTTGGAGCCTGCATAAATTGACTTACCAATCCAACATCATAGCTCAAATCTGGCTTGGTAATAGTCATATAAATCAAACTTCCTACTATGCGTCTGTACATAGTAGGGTCTTCTAGAAGCCCACCTGCATCTGTGCTCAGCTTCACATTCTGCTCCAAAGGAACTGAAATAGGCTTACAGCCTGTCATCCCATATTTGGACAGCATGTCCAATCCATACTGCCTCTGCAAGAGTTGTATCCCACTTGGTGATCTAATCACCTCAATGCCCAAGAAATAACGCAGCTCTCCCAAATCCTTCATCTCAAACTTCTGCTTCAATAGCATTTTCACATGAAGGATATCTTCATCACTGTCACTGTCATAATCAAGTCATCAACATAAATGACAAGTAGCATAATACCTTTCTCTGTTTTTCTCACATAAAGTGAGAAATCTGCCTTGGAAATCTGAAAGCCAATAGTGACAAGATACTGTCCTATCTTATCAGACCATGCTCTAGGTGCTTGCTTCAAGCCATACAAGGCTTTCTTCAACTTGCAAACAAACTCACGATGAACAACATGCACATAACCTGGTGGCTGCTCCATATAGACCTCTTCTTGCAAATCACCATACAAGAAGGCATTCTTTACATCCATCTGATGTAAAGACCATCCCTTTAATGCAGCCATAGCAATGACTGCTCTTACGGTTGCCATCCTTACAACCGGACTGAATGTTTCTTCATAGTCAATGCCATATGTTTGTGCATACCCCTTGACTACTAATCTTGCCTTATATCTGTTCACAGAACCATCTGCATTGTGCTTCACCTTATAAACCCACTTACAGCCAATTGCATTCTTACCTTTAGGCAAAGGTACTAACTCCCATGTAGCATTTGCTTCCAAGGCATCCATTTCTTTATCCATGGCTTTCTCCCATTTTTCTTTTCCCATGGCTTGCTCAAAAGAAGTGGTTCTGGTTCCTGTATCACTTTGACCATATATGTATAGTGAATGGCTGTAAATCCATCATATTTCAGCCTATCCACAGGATACCTAGCTCTGGTAGACCTGTGCAAAGTAGGTTCACTCCCAGGTGCTCTCAAAACATCCCTGGTCTTCCTAACTCCAGGTGTAACAATAGAAGGAATACCCAACTCATCATCAATGCTCTGTTCTGAGCCACTAGATTCACCATCCACATAAGAGTGACCTGCATTCACATCAAACATGGGCTGATCTACCTTCTCTTTTCCTTTTCGTGAAACTTGCATACCACTATCTGCATTGTTTTGAGGAGATTCTCCTGATCTCAATCTGCCTGTCCATGGCGAAGAATATGAACCACTACTAGAGGACACTCCAGGTCCACTAATATTTTGTGACTGCTGTTGTGAATTCTGTGCAGCATTACCATTTTGTGCATCTACATCATCAATCACATTTACTGGTTTATACCAGCTACTCATCTCATAAAAAACAACATCTCTGCTCACTGTAAACTTACGAGTAGAAGGATTATAGCATCTATATCCTTTTTGCTGCAGAGAGTAACCAATAAAGATGCAATTCTTAGCTTTTGGATCCAACTTGGATCTCAACTCATCTGGCACATGTACATAGGCAATGCAACCAAAAATTTTCAAATGAGAAACATCTGGTTTCCTACCAGTATACCTCTCCTCTGGAGTCATCCCATGTATTGCTGTAGTGGGAGTCCTGTTCATTATATAGACAGCTGTAGCAACTGCTTCAGCCTAGTAAAAATCTGGCAAGTCTTTTTCGTTGAGCATGGCACGAGATACCTCTCCAATATGCCTGTTTTTCCTTTCGGCAATTCCATTTTGTTGTGGGATATGACTACATGAATATTGCTGCTTTATGCCATGCTCCTGTAGGAACCTTGCAAACTCATTTGAGAGGTACTCTCCCCCTCCATCTGACCTTAGGCATTTTATTTGCAGGCCTGTTTCTTTTTCAACCATAGCTTTAAGAGTTTTGAAATGCCCAAAAACTTCACTTTTCTTTTTCATAAAATACACCCAAACTTTTCTGCTATAGTCATCAATAAAAGTGACAAAATAATGATAGCCTCCAAGAGATGCAGCTTTAGTAGTCTACACATCAGAGTGGATTAATTCCAATGGCTTCTTACTCTCTTGAACATGTCTAGGAAATGGTTTCCTTGCCTGTTTTCCAAATTGACAGGCTTCACATATCTTATGCATTTCTGCAACCTTGAATTTTGGCAATCCTGCAACAATATTTTGGGCCTGCATTGATTTAAGTTGCTGTACATTAACATGACCAATGCATTTATGCCAGATATCAATATCTGCAACTACACCGGTCCCATGTGCAAACATTACTGCACTCAATTCAGACATGTCTGCATCCAACGTAAACATTCTGCCCTTCTTCTTTCCTTTTGCTATCAAGCGACCTTTATTTTTCATATCCTCAACAAAGCATCCATGAGGATTAAATCTGACCTGCAAGCCCTGCTCAACCATTTGACCAACAGAAACCAGATTCTTGGTGATATTCGGGACATGGAATACATCGGACATGTATTTCTTTTTCCCATCCTGCATAGACAAAGAAATTTTTCCAATCTGCACAATAGGATGTGCAGTATCATCACCAGTCTCCACAAATCCTGGTTTTTCCATTTTTCTTGCATCCTCCATCCATTCTGCATGACCTGTCATGTGGTTTGATGCACCTGAGTCAACATACCATACATCATTGCTTTCTTCTGCACTTGTCACCGAATTGTTCATGTGCTGCATCATAAACAAGTGCTCATTTCTGTCCTCACCCTGTCTACTAGAAGATGCATAATTCCCTTGTTGTAATTTCCCATTCATGATGTCATTCTGCTTTTTATAGCAGTCTTTAGCCATATGACCCATTTTACCACAGTAGTAGCATTCAACATTGCTCTTTGCATTTTGACCTCTTTGCCATCCACCACGACCTCTTTGGCTCCCCCTGCCTCTAGAGTTACCACGTCCTCCTCCATAGGACTGGTTTTCTTGAGTTTGCTGCATATTCTGATTTCTACCACGGCCTCCAAATCGGCCTCCTTTACCTCTACCTCTACCTCTTCCAGCATTTGAGTAGAAGACAGCTTCTTTTGAAGTTCCTCCTGAAGAATATGCACCACCATTTCTTTGCTCCTCAGAAATTAGAAGAGCAATCAACTCCTCAAAATCAGGAAATCTTTCACGAACTGAAATGGATGTCCGAAACTGTGCATAATCCTTTCCTAGACCATTCAAGGTCACAGAAACTAAATCATCATCTTCCACTGGCGACCCAATGGAAGCAAGTGCATCTGCAATCTTCTTCACCTTCATGTGGTAGTCATTGATGCTCATACTTTCTCTTTGCACATTATGCAACTCTTGCTTGAGCTGCATTTTCCTGGCTTGCGTATTTGTGCTATACATTTTTGACAAAGTATCCCATGCCTCCTTTGGCGTGCTTGCATCCTGAATATGCACAATCATAGAGTCTGAAATACTGATAGACAACCAATACATAACTTTCCTCGCTCTCTCATGCCATGCTTTGAATGCCTGCATTTGTTGTTGATTGGGAACATCAGGAAGAATTGGTTTTTCTTCATTTCCTGCAATAAATTCCCAATATCCTTTTCCCATAAGGAAATTTGTCATTCTAAACTTCCATGCTTGGAAGTTGTTCTTGTCAAGCTTT
This sequence comes from Lygodium microphyllum, assembly GCF_053477565.2. Classification (NCBI taxonomy): domain Eukaryota; kingdom Viridiplantae; phylum Streptophyta; class Polypodiopsida; order Schizaeales; family Lygodiaceae; genus Lygodium; species Lygodium microphyllum. The sequence goes on along the minus strand of NW_028229591.1, from coordinate 284,403 downwards.
TCAGTGACAATTTGTGAAAGAGAATCAGACGCCATTACAGAACACTGAAAAAAATTCCGTCACTGCAAAGAATACAGCTTCAGCCTCACAAGGGCAAATCTGCAAAACTGACGAAAGTGGTATTTGACCACACAGTCACTTCCTAGTGATGATTTTGCATCAACAGGCAACAAGGATGATTCTGTAACTCCCAATGTCTCTGCGCATAGGCATACAATGCAATTTCTACAGTAACTTTTCACCGACCTGTAGAACAGTGGTCGCACAGCATAAAACTGGGCTTTTTCCTGAGTGCGTGCAGAAAACTTCCGCCTCCAAAACAGGCCCCGAAATGGCCTCAAATAAAAAAAACAGGGTCGCCAAGGGCTAAAGGCCTTTTCGCGCAGCATATACTGCCCTCTTGCTTCACTGCGAAGGGCGTCTCAACCTGAGACAATGCACTCTTGCAATTTTCGGCTATGCTACCTACAGAGATCTGCTCCCAAAACAGAAAATGAAAGCAACACTGCTCCTCTTACCAGAACACCGCGAGCTTGGCTTTCTTTCTTGAGCTCCTTACCACAAACAAGGCTCTGATACCATGTCAAGATTGTGGGAGAGAAGGAAGGAGTCTCACTTGTAGCTTTCTTGCTTGCACAATGGGGGAATACACACAAGGGTGGAGGCTGAAAATAGTTTTCCTCTTCTTAGTTGTGTAAGCCAAAAGAACTCTCATACAAAGAAATAGAAGAACCCTATATATGGGTCTCAAACCAAACTCAACTAACTAAGGTGGCATACTAACTGAGCCACGAACTAGAGTAGATAAGGATAGCTATCATATAGCTATTATTCATGGGCGGTGTACCAACCACGTCTACAACTGACAAGTCGGTGACATAAATACACAAAGGTCACCCTGGCGTATCACGAGTGGAGCTCGATATCTCAACAACGACCCTAACCCAAGAATATAAGGGTTAACAGACAAACCCTTGGGGATCTTGCCAAGTCACAATTGATCCCGGATGGAGTACTGGATGCATTCAGAAAGAAGGATTCGCTCCTTAGCAGTTGGCAAAAAATAACGACCAATGGAAATGATTGTGCTTGTAACAGTTAAGAGAGCACTGTTTTGCTTTGTTTGCTCAAGGAATTAAAGGATAAAAAGATATCTAATGCTTCAAGTTGAAGGCCTAAAGAGAGAGGTAGCTTCAGTTACCCCCGATTACCTGCCTGACCCTAACCAAGGGGGTTGTTAACCACGCCGGAAGGTGGACCGAACCTGCCACAAGAGGTCTCTTCGTTGAGCACTACTTGGAGCAGCAGGACTCTTGGGTTCCAGAGGGGGCTCTAGTCGTAAATCCCTCACCTTCCGGGCCCTGCACAATAGGCCAACGTGACTCAGGATTGGATCTCGAGGCCCGCATACTAGTCTACGGACGGAATCTTGGATTAGTAATCCCTATGGATTGTTGGCTAGCCTTTGGGTGGATTATGGATAAGCCTACAGGGCTGGACTTTATGTATTTCAAAGATAAATTTGATAACATGTTGAAAAGGAACTTGTTTGACATTGCTTTTCTATGTCAAGTGCTATGATTACGTAAAGGAACCAGTGCCTAATGGACTAATTAAGGAAACTGTTTGATGCGTGTCCAACTAAATGTGGTTGGGATAACTAAAACAACCTGAGGAAAGTGCGGTGGATGTGGCCATGGGTCCGTCTTACGGATGGGTGGTCCCAGTTGGCCGCAAACTTTTCTCAATCATGATGGACAACAAGAAGATTGTTCAAAGAACATGGACAGCAAGAAGATCGTTCAAAGAGCATTGACCTAGAATCTAAGTTTTAGGAGAACGGAATGGGACTATGCCTTATGGCAAAGAGGTCGAGCCTTGCATCCCTCTCGTTTTCCATTCTCCTTGAACCAAGTGTAGCATGAATCCACTTCGAACCAGGCGTTTCTGCGTAAAGTAGTTCGCTCGGGTTCGACATTAGTTGTCGTTTAGGAAATGACCAATAGAAAAAACCCTAATTCATGTCGGTCCTAAGTGGGAACGGCCAGAATACTTCCACTACGTGGCAGACACGGAAAAGTCCTAGATCGCAAACCCTATAACATTCCATGGGAGTGCCGGGCGGAGCTTTCTAGACATCCTTTTTGATGGACTGCTAAGACGTGTCCTGAAGACAACAGGTGGACACGTTACACATGCTGAAAATATGCCATGATGAGCCTTGTGGGACAGACGCTTCACAAGAGAAGTGACAACCAAAAAGGCCTTAGTTGTAGGATACTGGTGGCTGACCCTCCACAAGGATACCTATGACTACTGCAAACGGTGTGATGCTTGTTAGTGAATGGGAAAGCCTACAAAATCTAGCTCCATGCCCCTACAACCAATCCTTCCCCTAAAACTATTCAAGAAGTGGGGAATAAATTTCATAGGTCCCATTGATCCACCAACCAGAAGAATACAAAATAGATACATCTTGGTCTGTACACACTACGTAACCAAGTGGTGTGAAGCCAAAGCTCTGAAGCGAGACAATGGCAATAATGTAGCCCTATTTCTGTACAAGAATATCATCACTTGTTTTGGCAGTTACCTAGAGCTCGTCAATGTGACAGAGGTACGCAGTTCCTCAACAAGATTATGGAAGAATTGACAAAGCTGTACAAGAACCGCCATTGTAAGTCCACACCCTATTACCTTAAAGTCAATGGCCAAGTCAAAGTTACCAATCACTTCCTCTGCTCGATTCTGACAAGGACGATTGCTCCACATCATCATGATTGAGATGATCGACTTACAGAGGCCCTCTGGTCAAATAAAACAGGCTGCTACAGGACAGTGCTACAGGACAGACCCCTTTCCAACTAGTGTATGAAATAAAAGCTGTCTTCCCTGATGAACTCGCGCTACCCTCTCTATGCATGGCTATCAAAGAAAGCTTGGGAGATGGCAAGTCATTGCAACGTCATCTCTTACACTTGGAATGTCTCGACGAGACTTGCAAGATGGCCCTACAGTGCATGGAAGCCACGCAATCCCGTAGAAAGGCCTATCATGACAGCTTCATCAAGCATAAGGAGTTCAAGGAAGGTGACTTAGTCCTAGCCTATGATTCCCGATTTGTCAAGTTTCTAGGAAAGCTTTAACCACAATGGATGGGCCCTTATAATGTACTTGCTGTCAGCCCTAATGGCTATCCAGACAGTCAACGCTTTGGATGATCCCTTCCTGATTAATGGCTATCGCCTCAAGAAGTATTATCCTCCCTGGGGATCATGTCAATCATCGTTGATAGCATCCTCACGATGGTCGATACGATTTTACCCAATGCTCATGATATCCTTCTTGTTGATCCTGATGACATGGCTTTGCTCTGTTAATCCCTTACTGCCACCTTCCCCTCCTCGGCTTCCTTTCAATCTAATATGTCAAAGGTGGCGAGGATGGTTCTGATACATGGTGTTCCTTTCCATTCTACTATTCTAACAAAAAATAATAATAGAATATATATATATATATGTGTGTGTGTGTATGTCATGGGAGAAAAGGACTTCAGTCCCTATGATGCCGACCTATTCTTCTAGAAAATGTGAAAACACCCTCGAGAGTAGGGTAAAAGAAAAGGAAAATTTTTGAAAAAAATAAAAACAAAATTGTTATGGGAGAAAATAAAAGAAATTCCCTATCATAACATGCCTTTTTCCAAGACAAGGTGACACACACCCTTGGACAGGAAGTTGGCTGTGGAAAAGGTGGTAACACCCCATAGTCCAAGACATCCGAATCTCTAGTAGAACTCTTGTAGAATAAGTTTCCAAGTCGCCCTCCTTGGTGCGCTGAATCATGTAACCTCATCAATGCTTCTGATTCCTACAACAAACAACATGCAATTTAAGTATACTAACCTTGTTGGCTACCTCCCTGGGTATGCCTTTTTATTAACTGATCCAAGTGACATTATCAACCTCTTGATGCCAATCTTCATAAAAAAAACCTATAGCGATGTGAGCTTTTATCCTAGCGGGATGGGGATGTGAGTATGGGCTACCCTCTGTATTTATCAACAAAGTGTGAGACAGAGGGTGGGGTGAGTGATCAGTCCTTGCCCTTTATATCCAATAGATAGGTGAGATGTGTGAATGGAGAGTTGCACACACAGGATGGGTCTCTCAATTCACAAAGCAGAAAGCACAAAATGGAGAGTTGCACGGCACTATAAGGCTCTTTAGTCTTCCTTCTCACACTGTATACCGGCACATGGTGAGATGGACAATTGCACCATCAATTGCACACAAGGCATACACCCTCTACACAAGTGACAGTGAGGATAACATCAATGGGTTTCAGGAACGGGTTGCTCTCATGTATCTATTAATAGAGCGTGAGACGGAGGAGGGGATTGAGTGTGACTGATGTTTCCTTAAACAATTATTGAGAGGTACGGATTGAGGGATGTTATGACACTTGGCATCAGGTACGTTCTCGTTTCCTTATGCATAACGAGATGGGTCTCTACCATCACCACAAGACACATCACCTGGTTTTGTACATTGCACTACAAGGCTCCCTAGCCTTCTTGCTTGCACCTATGCAAGACGGGGTGGAGCACACTAATGCACCATCAACTTTGCACACTGGCATACTCCCTCTAAACCATCTCCCTTGTTGATTTCTAAGCTGGGTGTTAGACTTGGTTTCCATTATTATTCAATTGAGCGATGTCTGTTGTGGGGCGAGTGACCGCTATTTCATTCCAATTTGAGTGACGGTGAGCTGAGTGTTATATCCTTCATCATTGATGGTTTCTCACAACGTCATCACCAATGCTGCCTCCTTGGGAGCTACTGCGTTGTCCCTACCATGCTAGACACAGTGCTATGATGACACTTTGATGCCTCTTGCAGAGTCAACTACGACACAACACACAACATCGACAATCCCCCCCTCGACGCTTTGCAACATGGGCCAAGTTTTTCTTACCCTAAACCTTCTGTTTCTCAGTGATGGTGATGTTTAAGTGTGGGGACGTCAGCGGTTGGTTTGATGTGTGGTCCTAGGTCCTACCCTTTCCATTACCCTGATTGTCTATGTTGCATACCCTCATGTATATACCACAATCTGATCATGCATGTATGCCATGTCCTGATTTAATTTGATGGGGTCCCTTCCCCACCCACGTGTCCTCCTTTACCCCCTTTACGAGGACGTTCCTTCTCTATTTCCCTTTATCCCTTGTTTTGACATTTTTCCATGTGCACATACCCTATGTTTATCGGAATCCACATTCACCTTTATAGCCCTATTTTTCCCTTTGCATAGTATCCTTTTCCTTTTTACAACCTATGTTCCAATCTACGATTCAAAAGTTATTAATTTTTGAAGAGTTTTTCATAAATTTGATGTGTTTTCATGTGATGAACGTGCCTTTTTTGCTTTGGAACAGCCACTAGATGTGACAGCCCTGACCTATGCCTTCCCCTTGACATTTTTCATTTTTACCACTTGCCATGCTGATGTATGGTTTGTCTGTTATTAATTCTTGTAGGTTTTTGTGTCTTTTTCATATGCATTTTCATCATTTTCCCATGTGAACATGCCCTATTCTCCTTGGAACTCTATTTTGACTTGATAGCCTTATCTAGCCAGTCTTCTTGCACACTTCTCATTTTTCTCTTTGGCCTGCTTGTGTTGGAACCGCATTTTGACGTGATAGGCCTATCCGGCATGTTATTTAGCACAAGTTTTCTTCTTTTTTCACACTTCATTTCGACATATAGATTTTATGGAATTAAGTTTCATCTACTTTTGCATCTCGATGTCAGATAAGTTTGTGCGTGAACGCCCTCATTTTTGTCTTTCGATGCGCGTTGCCGCATTCTTTATGCCATCCTCCATCCTTGCGTATACCTGCACACTCTATCATTCTCGACAACACAAAATTTTTTTACCCTCCGCGCATGCGTTCAGTTGTCGAAAGGTTGAATCCACCGGGGATCAGAGGTAGAAGGAAGTAGAGATAGGAGATGGAAGAGAAAAAAGAGAATACACAAGTGGTAAACACCACAAAGACAAAGCACAATGAATTGAATCAACATGTATTGAAAGAACCTGGAATCTTTGCACTACTTAGAAGCAATCTCCAGGCATTAGTTCTCTTGGAGCTCTTTCATAGACCAGAAACGTGGATCAGAAAAATCAACTCTTTCTCTATTGCCCCGGAACCCAAATCTGATGGCTCCGTTGGCTTCAAAAAGGGGGAAAACCGGAGGACACCTGCTCACAGATCTCCCAAATCACTCCTCTTATTTCAGTTCAATCTGCAGTTTTCAGCTTGTTTACAGTGATCGCGACTCGCGCGATTTTGTTAATCTATCCCTCTTGTGAAAATCCCCTAATTGGCTGAAAAAACCACTAGCTTTTTGCATACCATCCTAATCTAGAAGTTTTTATTTTTATTTTTTGGATTTTTACAATAAATAATATTAAAAATAGGCTAAAATGATCCAAAAATCTAGTATTTTTGGATAATCCATGCAACTCACACTAGTACTAATGGCTCAGATCACATTGACTCTCTAGATCAATAATGAAGTTAGATGATTATGCATTCCATACTTTTTCACACTATATCCTCATAACATCATGACATCCACCCCCTCTGAACCTACACATTCTCCGATATGTGCCAAAATCCTAGTTGTCACCGGATTCTAAGTCCTCCTCATCCTATGCAACCATATCCTTTACTTCTTCATCTTCCATATCTTCCTGGCTAGCCCCTGTATCAGGACCACTATTTTCTTCCAATTCTGGTAACTCATAGGTAGTAGATTCCTGCCTTTTGAATAATTTGATTCTTTTCCCTGCTATCGAAAGTTTGATGGCTGTCCCATCCAGCTCATTTAATGCATAAGTAGCATTATCAAACACCTGTCTTACCACATAGGGTCCAAACCATATTTTGGAAACTTTACGCATGGCATTATGCTGGTTATCTAAACTGCTATCATAAACCAATACCCAATCCCCATCTTATATGGTTCTTGGTCTCAATCTATGTCTTTTGTCAAACAATTTCTTGTTCTATATCCTTGCTACCCTTAGCTTTGCAGGTGCTACCTTTATGTCTTCTGACTTTCTTTCCAACTATCTAATGCGTAAGGCCAACAACTCCTCTCGATTCAACTCCTCCTCCCAAGGTAACACACTGTTATCTCTTCTATCAGCATGATAGGTTTTTGACCATACATCAATTCTACAAGCATATATCCTGTAACAGCATTATGAGTTATTCTGTCGGCCTATAAAGCATAAGGGAGCAATCGTGGCAACTCTTTTACCTTCTCTCCACATGCTTTTGCCAATGCCTTCACAATAGGTGGGTGACCTCTTTCACTTTTTCCATTTCCTTCAAGGTTATAGACTGAAGCTAAAGCAAGCTTTATCCCCAACCATGCAAAGAAATCATGAGCTTCATCTGCATCCAACTCACCTCTATCTGCTCCACACAGCCATACCAACAAAAGTTCTCTTCTAAGAGAAAAGTACACATAGCATTTATCGTCTTAGTACGTAAAGCTTTCCCTTCCACTTGATTAGTCAAGTCTTCACGAACAAGCACAAGATACATCATTTGCCAAAGACCTATAGGCATTGTGACCAAATCCACCACCCACTTAAAATGAAGAGACAATGGATATGTGGGTTGCAATCCATCCCGATGTCTCATAGTTAAATACATTTGATATGTCGTACATATTTCCACAAAGTGAGCAACATCCTTATACATACCCTACCACCAATATCTTTCTTTGATCTTTGTTAAAGTACCCCAAACACCTCTATGACCAGCCCATAAGCTTTCATGAAATTCTTGCATAACAGTTACTTGTGAAGCTCTATCACCCAAAACTCGCCATGGCATACCCTGTTTCTTTTTAGCATGTTTCCATAAGTATCCATCTTTTAAGAAAAATCAATAGGCTTTCTTCTTGATCTTCTTAAACTCCTCATCTGACCATTCATCTCTCTTTGTTAATGTACTAAGATATTGACGAATTCTCAGCCACTCTCCTGTATATTTGTCTTCTAGAAACACTTCTATACAAGATGCAAAACATCTAAAGTGTATTCTCTTTGTTGTCCAAGCTTCTGTTAATGCTATAGCAACACCTTGCATTGCTAAATTCACTCTTGCAACATCATTTTCAGCCATAAGAAATTTATCTTCTTCCTCCTTATCCATCATTACATCTTCATTCTCATAGCGTGCTCGAGATAACATGTCTACCACTAGGTTATCTCTTCCTGCAATATGCTGAAATTCAAGGTTCAAAGATTTGATGTATGTAATCCACCGGAGCATAGCAATGTCTAGAGTAGCACAACTAGTAATCATACCCAATACCAACAAACAATCGGTCTCTCAATGACTACATGAGTACCCATAAAATACTCCTTATCACATTTAAGGGCTGTCACAATACCCCATAATTCTCTTTTAACCTGTGGATATCTTCTCTATCATTCAGTCAATACTTTAGCACCAAAGCAAATTGCATATCTTTACCCTTCCTCATTGTCTTGCCCAATCGCCCATCCAATCCTGATTGGGCTTGTATCAACAGTAATAATGATAGGCTTTCCATGTGAATAATCAACCTTTCTCAATGTAGGAGCAGATTTTAAGAGTTGCTTCATTTTCTTCATTGCTTTCTGATGCTTCCTTTCCCAATGAAAATTTTGACCTTTCCTTAGAAGATGATAAAGAGCATTGGCTACATGTGCAAAGTGAGGAATCCATTTCAAATAGAACACAAATGCACCCAAGAATCCACACACCTCTGATACATTCATGCATACATCTTGCATTCTATCAATCCCATCTATTTTTGCTGGTGATGGCCTTCGCCCATAAGGCCCACACATATGCCCAACAATCAAAAACTCTTCAACTCCAAAGATAGACTTTTGTCTAGAAAGAGTTAAATGCATCTCTTCTAGACGTGTCAAAATCCTCTCACAATCCACAATATGGTATGCAACAAACTGTCTGCAACCATGAGCATCTATCTCTTCATTCTTTTCATCCACTGCACGCCCTTTGATTGGAACATCATCCAATAAGGGCATAGTCAATTGTGGTGATCCCTGAGTACCCTATTCATAGAATTTGTCATGTGTGCCACTGAGTTTGTTGCACTCTGTGGGAGAGTACACATCTGTACTAACCCCAAAGGAGTCTTCATGGTTGTGATATCCCTTTTTTCAATTGCAATATGAAATTGATCATAACCCAAGTAAAGATCACCCAAATAATAGATCGCTTTGCTTGCAAAAGCCTCTGCAAATTCATTAACCACAGGACCTGCACCCACATTGCATGTCTTGAATAAATCTCAAAGCCCCATTCTTTTTTGGCACAGTAAACCAACAATTTGAGTACGGAGCTGAAGAAGGCTCCAAGATCTTCATGTGAATCTTTTCATTTAGCAAATCTATTAGCTTTGGCAAGTAAGCTTTAGGCACTGGAATAGGCCTCAAGTTCCATGGTACATGTGGCACAGTAAATATGACCATAGGAGAGACAACATTTAGATCCACACAACCTATTTCACTTGGCTGAAATGTAAATGCCTTCCCATGTCTAGCCAACATCTGCATAAAACAGTCTCTCTCAGTAGGCAAAAGAAACCCTTGTGCACCAACTTTCAATTCCTGTAATGTTTCAGATGTAAACTGATGACCTATATCTTTAGGATCCCATAAGCTTGGCTGCCTTGACACTTTTTCATACATACCCTCACTCTCTGGTGGAAGTGGCAAAGCAATTGGTTTCACCTTTTTGTCAACTATCTTATACTTTGTCTCCACAAGTACTTCAGCCCATTGTAATCCTTCCTGCTAAGAAAACAATGCTATAACATCATACATATCCAAAGAGCATACTGACAACACTATTTTCAGCCTCATTTTCTGCATGTATAGTTGTTGAAATTTCAGTCGTAGTGTCAGTAATATTTAGCCCATAAATGATGCCTAAAATGCCATCATTTTCAACTAACAACCCCAATGCTCTCAGTTTCTTAGTAGCCCATTTCATAGATATGTGTTCATCCCTACACATAGCTTCCATAGGCTTAAACCAACATGAATTGTTTGTTGTAAATTGAGAATTACCAATAGTAAATACATGCTTTATTTCATCAATAGGCGAGTACACCCACTGAATAGCACTATTGTAGCCCCACATTACAGCAATGCTTTTAATGAAAATCCAGGTCTTTGAATTCCCTTGCATTTGGAACCAAAGGAGACTCTTGAAGCGTATCTCGGTTTCTAGGATGATTAACACAAATAGTAAGAAATTGGATTGCTTTTCTCCCATCCTTGCTTCTGACTCTTGCATAAGTAGAACCATCATCAAGTACCTTTGTTTCCATATGCACACTTGTAATATAGGGTTGTCCCAAAATCACTGCATATGAGGAATTATCTTGCACAAAGAAGTGTTGCTCTTCCTGTACATCACCAATCGTCACTTTTACATTAGGACATGCATCATAGAGCTCCCTTGAAGAATTATTTGCAACCCTCATTCGCCAACCATGATCAGTGTCTACAGGGCATGCACCATTTTCATACAATCCCCACTCAATGACATTTATCTCAGACCCATGGTTAAGTAAAGCAACACAAGGAGTTTCACATTCCCCTATTTTCACTACCATTTCAGTGGTAGCTCTAGCCCAATGATTTCTTGTATAGTGACTTCGAGGAATAAATCCTAGAGTCTCTTCTCCATATTGTTGCATTTGCCTTACTCCACCATGCATATTGCTACAAGACAATGCATTTTCAGTCACTTTCTTCTCTTTTCCACATGCTGTCCATTGATTAGTAGCATCCTGCATAGACAATCCTGTACTTACTTCATTCTCATATTCAGCCCGAATACCCAACAAACTAGTTTCCTCTTTAAATTGCAGCAATGCACTAGTGGTATCACCGAGAAATTGACACTTCCTTTTAATTATGTCAATGATATCATCACGAAATTCTCGTGCACCTCTCCCAAGGTAAATTCCACCCGACTGTTTAAGATCCATTCTTCAAGAACCTTCTTAAGATCTATGGCTATCTCAATGTTAGATTGCAACTTATATCCTAGCTGCTTGCCCTTCTTTTTTCCCTCTTGTTTGTTATCCTGTTTTTGCTCCTGACTGACCTCTTCCATAACATGCTTGTGGGAGGTGGCTGATTTGCAGCTTTAGGCTTATCCACACTTCTTCTTGTCATTCTTTTAGATGTCCCTGCAATATCTTCATCTCTTTTTCGTTTTTCTTCCACAAATACATCCATGTTTTCTACCTTTGCTAAATATGCATACACTAAATATGCATCTACCGGTGATTCCCAACCAGTTATGCCACGAATGTCTTGTCGTGCATGAGACATTTCACTATTAGTGACCTTTCTCTTTTCAGCTGCATGTAAAGAATGTGTCCATATTTCAACCTTTGGACAAACCATCACTTGGCCATGCATTCTATCCAACTATAGACCAAAAGTAGAAGCATGTACTACCGCATAAGCATTTCGGACAGCCAAGTCTTCCAACAACTTTTGCATACCTCCCTTTCCAAAATTCAAAGCAAGAGGCAATCTTGTTTCTTGTGCATGGATCTTGCCAAAAGATAAGTTGTCATGCCAAGGCCTCTTGAAAGGCAGCACAATTCTTTCTCTCATGCTGCAAACTGTCACACCACATACATCTTTTTGCAAGCTTAGGGGCTGCTTCCCGTTCCCTTTCCTCTTGTCCTTTTTCGTCCAATTTTGCAACCTTCAATTGAAGATCCCGCATGCCTTTGACCAATTCATCTAAGACATCTTCCCTAACAGAGGGAACAATAGCAGGTACAGCCATAGGGTTAGCCACAGAAGCGGGTGGCTTACTGGATACTTCAAGTGTTTTGCCCGTAACAGTGGGCAAGCTAGAGACATGCAATCTTTATCTTCTTCTATGCTTCTTCACAAGCATAGTAACAGCTTCCTTGATATGTCTCCACTCTGTTTTCAAACCTGTCTCTATAGTTTGATCCTCTAGCAAATCATCAAGCTTCTCTTGAAGCTCAGGATGATCCACTGCCTGTAGAAATAATTCAATTTTCTGACTTGCAAGAGCTTTTTTTTCTGCAAGATCCAACTGCTCAAATCGACTTTCAAATTCTCTTAACAATTCTGTAGCCACAAGACCCTTATTGGGTTTTATAACCCACTCCTGAAAAGTCTTGTGCATAATCAAACTGGCATCCTCAATATAAAATTCTTCCCTGAGTGTCTTCCTGAAGGCTACCCAGTCAGCATCTTGCAAGTATAATTTAGTAATCCGTGCTTTCAGTTCATGAATAGTAACACGTACAAAATACCGGCTCCATGCAAATTGAGCCACCCCAAAGAATTCCATCTTTTGAGCATAGGTATGTACATATGCAGATACATTCCTGCCATTGAATAACTCCACCTCACGCTCAACTGCTTGTAAAGCATTCACTACAACACTTTCTGTTTGAGCAGAAGCTTGCATCACCTGTTGTTGTTGTTGTACCTGTATAAACATATTTATATTTTGCACCAATTGTTGCAAAACATCACTGGAGATTGTATTCAAAGGCTCTTCCATCTTATCTTTTCTTCTTCTGTGACGACCTTTCCGTTCACCAATGCCGGATGACCTTTCACGTCGGGTTCACCAATGTCGGAGGGGTTTTTGTCGAAAGGTTGAATCCACCAAGGATCAGAGATAGAAGGAAGTAGATATAGGAGATGGAAGAGAAGAAAGAGAATACACAAGTGGTAAACACGACAAAGACAAAGCACAATGAATTGAATCAATATGTATTGAAAGAACCTGGAATCTTTGCACTACTCAGAAGCAATCTCCAGGCATTATTTCTCTTGGAGCTCCTTTGTAGACCAAAAGCGTGGATTTAAAAAATCAGCTCTTTCTCTGCTGTCCGAAACCCAAATTTGATGGCTCTGTTGGCTTCAAAAGGGGGGTAAAACCACAGGACACCTACTCATGGATCCCCCAAATCACTCCTTCTTCTTCTTTCAATTCAATCTACAGTTTTCATCTCGTTTACAGCGATCACAACATGCGCAATTTTGTCAATCTGTCCCTCTTGTGAAAATCCCCTAATTGGCTGAAAAAGCCACTAGCTTTTTGCATGCCATCCTAATCTAGAAGTTTTTTCTCTGACTTTTTCAAATTTTTACAATAAATAATATCACTTTTTTCGAATAATCTTATGCAAAAATCTAGTAGTTTTGGCTAAAGTGAAGGAGAAGAAGCAAGGTTTGAGCAAGCAAGCAACGGGTAAGAAGCTCTCCTATTCTTCCACTCTCTCTCTTGGATAGTGCTTTTGGAGGCCACCGGAAGCAAATGGAGTAAAAATCTCAGATTGCTGTGAGATTTGGTGTGCAAGAGGAGCACTATATTTGCTGTAGACAAGCCCTTTAGGGCTTGTCTGCAGTTTGTTTTGGCATCTGATGCAGTTTCAGGCACCCTGTTTTAGAGCCACAAGGTTGAGGATAGTAGTTTCAAGGTACACTGCGATTTCAGTTGTATTGACCGAAAGTGGGTGCACAGGTTACAGATTTTGAATCTGTAATTTTTGAGGTATTTGCTAGGAAGCAAACATAAGGTTCATCTGCAAACACGTTGTAGATAACTTATACTATTGAGCAATCATTGAAAAAGATTGCTTGGTGTATTGCTGTGCACTTGTTGTGAAAGGCTATAGAAGACTAGCTTGCTATCTTGTATTCTTTTTTGTGATAATGGTAGAAAACAGTGGAAATCCCATTATTGAGAAGCTTGACAATAACAACTACCCTTCATGGAAGTTCTGTGTGACGAACTTTCTCATTGGAAAGAGCCTTTATGAGTTTGTTTTAGGTGAAGAAAAGGAGCCAGAGCTGGATATCTCTCCGACTGCAAATGAATTAAAATCATGGAAAGAATGGAATGCAAAAGACAAAAAGGTGATGTATTGGCTATCTGCAGTCATTGATAATACGATGTTGGGACATATCAGGAACGTAGAAACTCCACATGCAGCTTTGAAAATTTTTGAGAACATATTTTCAATAAATACAAAGACATGGAAGATTCAACTTAAGCAAGAGTTGAATACCTTGAAGAAAGGGAAAATTCTGTCAATGAGTATGTTTTAAAGGTGAGAAGCATTGCAGATGCTTTAGCAGTGATTGATGCAATGCCTTATGATGATGATTTGGTTTCATCCACTTTGAGTGGCCTTAATAATAAGAAGGCATGGAAATCATTTGTTACTTCAATGTACAGAACCCATTTCCAAATTTTGATGAATTGGTCTCTCTCATGATTACTGAAGAGATCAATATGCAGGGTGACTCGTTTGAAAGAAATGGTGAACAAGTCCAAGCATTTTACTCAAGTTCAGGAAGGGAACGTAGTAGATCCTCTTCGAGAGGCTGTGGTATGGGACGTGGTGGCGATAACCAACAAAACAGGTTCAATCAACAATTTGGTGAAATGCAGGTTTCAGGAGGCCAATGAAACTTTAGAGGAAGGGGGAGCTCTAGAGGAAGAGGTGGATGGCAGAATAGAGGTTCTGGAAATTCTACTATTGTTTTCCATTATTGTGGCAAAACAATTCATATTACAACCCATTATTATGCTAAGAAGGATGATATTTGCAATGGTAAATTGCAGCAAGGAAACTATGCATCGTCTTCACAACAGAATGAAGAAAAAAATGAGTATATATTTGTTATGCAGCACATGATGAATGCAGTTATAGGAAAGGAGACACATGATGATGTATGGTATGTGGATTCAGGTGCATGTAATCATATGACCAGTCATCATTGATTGGCTTCTTCTTTCGTTTGTGCTCCTGTGTTAGCTTGCTGTTGATATTTCTCAAGTCTTCCAATTGTGCCTTTGCCTCCTCATATGAGATATCAATGTCATGGATAGTGTCCTGCATTGAACTAATTTGATTATTTTGTTGAATTACAGTGTCATTCAGTTGTACCACTTGTCATATGAGCTATTGTATGCAGAACTTACAAAATCTAGGTTATGTGCCACCCAAATTCACAATTGGAAAGGTTTCCTTGTCCTTGCATGATGGCCAGACAAAGAGTCTGACAAATGTATTACATGTGCCTTCAATCACAAAGAATCTAGTGTCTGTTTGTCAAATGGTAGAGCAAGGGTTGCAAATCTGATTCAATGCAAAAGGTTTTTTTGTAGAAGACTTTAATGATAAGTGTAGGTTGGTTGCAAAAGGAAGTAGAGTTGGCCGCATGTTTTTTTTTAGATGCTAGAATTCCTGCAATGGATGCTACTATGTATGTTAAAGGAAAATGAGTGGTTGTAGACATTGAAATATGGCATAAACGTATTGGACATGCAAATGTACAAAGGCTGAAATTAATGTAGTCTAGAGGATTGGCTCCAGGGTTGCCTTCTTCAAGAGCTGTAGAATTGCATAAAGTCTGTGAAGCATGCCAATTTGATAAGCAAGCAAGACAACCCTTCTCGCATGACAGAGAAGTGAGAAAAAATATACTTGATATAGTGCATATAGATGTTAGGGGGCCTACATAGAATGTATCTCTTGGTGGCAGCAAATACTTTGTCACATTTATTGATGACTGTCCAAGGAAGCTATGGGTATATTTTGTGAAGGAAAAGAGTGATGTGTTTGAGCACTTCAAATCTCTTAAGGTAGCTCTTGAAATAGAAATAGGCTTGAAAGTGAAGTGCGTGAGATCAAATGGAGGGGGAGAGTTCCTCTCTAATGATTTTAGTGGGTTCTTGAGGACTCATGGGATAAAGAGACAATTTACTTGCAAGTATACCCCACATCAAAATGGGGTCGTAGAAAGAAAAAATATGCATATTGTAGAAGTCGCATGGGCATTAATGGCTGAAAAGAATATGCCAATTTTTTTTGTTTGAAGTTGTCCATACAGCTATCTATATTATGAACAGAACCCCCACAGCTGCAGTTCATGGGATGACTCCTGAAGAATGCTTTACTGGCAAGAAGCCCAATGTATTACACTTGAAGGTATTTTTTCTTTCTACAACCCCATTTTGATGAGCTTCTTTCGTAGTTCGTGTGCGAGATGAGCTACGGAAGAAGCTTGATCCAAAGGCTGAAAAATGTATTTTTATTGGATACTCTTTAGAGTAGAATGGGTATTGTTGTTATAATCTTGTCACAAGTGAGTTCAGAGTGAGCAGGGGCGTTATTTTTTATGAGATGAACAGTTGGTATGCACTTGCTGGTGATGTATTGGATGCTGATAATGATCATGCTAGCTATGTGTAGAAAGAAAAGCAAGAATCATGGAGTCTTAGTGGACTAGAAACATCATGTGGTACTACACCTACAATGGGCCCTTGGTCTGGGAGACTAAGCAGTAGCCCCACATCTCCAGGTGTATCTATAAGTGTTGAAGGAAAAGACAAAGGAAAGAAGAAAGTTCTAGATGGTAATGATGCATCTACTAGTCATTTGGGATTTGATGGAGATTCTAATGGTTCAAAGAGTTTGGATGATGAGCTTGGTATTCCTTCAGTTAGGACACTAGGTGTATAGAGAACTCATTGTAATGTAAAGGCTCCATTGAGTGATCCAGTGGTACACAGGTCTAGCATGGTTAGATACCTTGTTAAAAGAATTAACTTTTAAGGCTATGCAGCTCATCATTATGCTTATATGGTGAAACTAGTTGAGGATGTTTAGCCCACTTGTTTTGAGGATGCTGTTGGTCATGCTCATTGGAATGCAACAATGAATGAGGAGATGGCTACTACTTGGGATTTGGTACCCTTTCCTAAGGGTAAGAAAGCTATTGGCTATAAGTGGGTTTACAAAGTCAAGCATAATGCACATGGTTCATGTAGCAAGGCTAGGCTGGTTGCAAAAGGCTATGCTCAAACATATGGCATAGATTATGAAGAGACATTCAATCCAGTTGCTAGGATGGAAACTGTCAGGTGTGTGATTGCCTTGGTAGCAGCCAAAGGTTGGAGTTTGTAAAAAGTGGATGTTAAGAATGCCTTCTTGCATGGTGAATTGCAAGAAGAAGTGTATATGGAACAGGCCGCACGTTATGAGGATTTAGAGCATCCCACATATGTGTGCAAGATAAAGAAGGCGCTCTATGGAGACTGAAGCAAGCACCTAGAGCATGGTCTGACAAGATTGGAGAGTATCTTGTCAATATTGGATGTTGTATTTTTTATGTTGATCACTCACTTTATGTGAGAAGGGGAGATGTAGGTTTCATCATCATAGTAATTTATGTGGATGACTTGATTATTACAGGTGACAGTGAATATGGGATTGCTGAAGTTAAGGACTTCTTGAAGAAGAAGTTTGAGATGAAGGATTTGGGTGAGCTTAGATACTTTCTTGGTATTGAGGTGATTAGATGTGATGATGGTATATGGCTATCTTGAAGGCATTATAGCTTGGATATGTTATCTAAGTATGGTAGGACAGCATGTAAGCCTCTTTCAGTACCATTGGAGCAAAATGTGAAGTTAAGTGTCGACGTTGGGGATGATATAGAAGACCTTACTATGTTCAGGAGGATGGTAGGGAGTTTGATTTACATGAATAATAGAAGACCAGTAGACTTGAGCTATGTTGTTTTCCTTGTTAGTCAATTTATGAAGATGCCTAGAAAGCCTAATTTGGATATAGTTAGACGTATATTGAGATATGTGAAGTCCACTTTACATTATGGACTTTTTTATGAGGTACGTAAGGATATACAGGTTTTTGGATACATAGATGCAGATTGGGCTGGTAACATGTCAGACAGAAGATTTACTAGTGGATTCACATTTTCCCTTGGTAATGCAGCAGTTACATGGAGCAGCAAAAAGTAACCTACAATTGTTTTATCGAGTATGGAGGCTGAGTATAGAGGTGCTACTATGGTAGCATGTGAGGTGGTATGTCTCCAAAAGTTATTAGGTGATTTGGATGTACATGGAGATGATCCAGTTGTCATTCATTGTGACAACATGAGTAGCATATAGTTAGCTAGGAATCCAATGTTCCATGCTAGGACAAAATACATTGAGGTGCACTACCACCTTGTGAGAGAGAAGGAATTTGCAGGAGAGATTGACTTGGTATATGTCAACACACAGGATCAAATAGCTGACATTTTCACAAAGGCATTGGGTGCAAGGAAGATTCAAAAGTTCCGAAACTTACTTGGAGTTATAGAGATAGAGTTGAGCTTGAGGGGGAGTGTTGAGATGGAAAGCTGAACACGTGCGGACATTGATGATGGACCACCTGGCTAGATGGGTCCACATGTCTACACTTAGTGCGTTGGTGGTCATTATGATAATCACATGGCCACTGACTTATCACTTATTATATTTAGTTTGTTACACCTACCTACTATTGGCAAAGATATAGTGCCAGTCGATTAGTGTAGTCTATTATGCACTGTTTTACTTAGTAGACCAATTTCCTTTATGTTGTATCTTATCTATACTTTGTGTACATTGTATAGTGTGTGAAAAAAGAAGAAAAAAATCAGCAAGAAAATGTTTTGATCTCCATCTCTCTTCTTGTGTTCTTGAGTGAGCTTCCTCTTGTGTATACAGTGTGTGTTTGGCGCAACAACTCAAGCAAGTCCCCCACCACACGATTCTTGACAAGATGTATTACATGTGCCATCAATCACAAAGAATCTAGTGTTTCTTGGACAAATGGTAGAGCAGGGGTTGTAGGTCTGATTCAATACAAGAGGTTGTTTGGTAGAAGACTTTAACGATAAGTGTAAGTTGGTCACAAAAGGAAGTAGAGTTGGCTGCATGTTCACTTTAGATGCTGGAATTCTCGCAATGGATGATTCTATGTATGCAAAAGGAAAAGGAGTAGTTGCAGATATTGAAATATGGCATAAATGTATTGGACATGCAAATGTATAAAGGCTGAAATTAATGTAGTCCAGAGGATTGGGGTTACAGGTTTGCCTTCTTTTAGAGTTACAGAATTGCATAAAGTCTGTGAGGCATGCTAGTTTGGTAAGCAGGCAAGACAACCCTTCGTGCATGATAAAGAAGTGAGCAAAAATATACTTGATGTAGTGTATACAGATGTTAGGGGGCCTACATAGAATGTATCTCTTCATGGTAGCAAATACTTTGTCACATTTATTGATGACTGTCCAAGGAAGCTATGGGTATATTTTGTGAAGGAAAAGAGTGATGTGTTTGAGCACTTCAAATCTCTTAAGGTAGCTCTTGAAATAGAAATAGGCTTGAAAGTGAAGTGCGTGAGATCAAATGGAGGGGGAGAGTTCCTCTCTAATGATTTTAGTGGGTTCTTGAGGACTCATGGGATAAAGAGACAATTTACTTGCAGGTATACCCCACAACAAAATGGGGTTGCAGAAAGAAAAAATAGGCATATTGTAGAAGTTGAATGGGCATTAATGGCTAAAAATAATATGCCAAAACATTTTTGGTTTGAAGCTATCCATATTGCTGTCTATATTATGAACAGAACCCCCATAGATGTAGTTCATGGGATGACTTCTGAAGAATGCTTTACTAGCAAGAAGCTTGAAGTATCACAGTTGAAGGTATTTGGATGTGTTGCATATGTTCATGTGCCAGATGAGGCACAAAAGAAGCTTGATCCAAAGGCCGAAAAATGTATTTTTATTGGATACTCTTTAGAGTAGAAAGGGTATCGTTGTTATAACCCTGTCATAGGTGAGTTTAGAGTGAGCAGGGATGCTATTTTTGATGAGATGAATAGTTGGTATGCACTTGCTAGTGATGTATTAGATGATGATATTGATCATGATAGCTATGTGCAGAAAGAAAAGCAAGAATCACAGAGTCTTAGTGGACTAGAAACATCATATGGTACTACACCTACAGTGAGCCCTTGGTATGGGAGACTAAGGAGTAGCCCCACATCTTCAGGTGTATCTATAAGTGTTGCAGGAAAAGACAAAGGAAAGAAGAAAGTATTGGATGGTAATGATGCATCTACTAGCCATTTGGGATTAGATGGAAATTCTAGTGGTTCAGAGAGTTTAGATAATGAGCTTGGTATTCCTTCAGTCAGGACACTAGGTGTATAGAGAGCTCATAGTAATGTAAAGGCTCCATTGAGTGATCCAGTGGTACGTAGATCTAGCAGGGTCAGATACCCTGTTTAAAGATTTGGCTTGGAAGGTTATGCAGTTCACCATTATGCTTATATGGTGAAACTAGTTGAGGATGTTGAGCCCACTTGTTTTGAGGATGTTGCTGATCATGCTCATCGGGATGTTGTAATGGATGAGGAGATGGCTGCGTTGGGCCAATAACACTTGGGATTTGATACCTTTGCCTAAGGGTAAGAAAGCCATTGGCTATAAGTGGGTTTACAAAGTCATGCATAATGAAAATGGTTCAATTAGTAGGTATAAGACTAGGCTGGTTGCAAAAGGCTATGCTCAAACATATAGCATAAATTATGAAGAGACATTCAATCCAGTTGCTAGGATGGAAACTGTCAGGTGTGTGATTGCCTTGGCAGCAGCCAAAGGTTGGAGTTTGTAACAAATGGATGTTAAGAATGCCTTCTTGCATGGTGAATTGCAAGAAGAAGTGTATATGGAGTAGCCCGCACGTTATGAGGATTTAGAGCATCCCACATATGTGTGCAAGATAAAGAAGGTGCTCTGTGGGCTGAAGCAAGCACCTAGAGCATGGTCTACCAAGTTTGGAGAGTATATTGT
This sequence comes from Lygodium microphyllum, assembly GCF_053477565.2. NCBI lineage: Eukaryota > Viridiplantae > Streptophyta > Polypodiopsida > Schizaeales > Lygodiaceae > Lygodium > Lygodium microphyllum. The sequence continues at coordinate 263,571 of NW_028229591.1, read as the reverse complement.
CAATATTGGATTTTGTATTTCTCATGTTGATCACTCACTTTACGTGAGAAAGGGAGATGTAGGTTTGGTCATCATAGTCATGTATGTGAATGACTTGATTATTATAGGTGACAGTGGCAATGAGATTGCTGAAGTTAATGACTTCTTGAAGAAGAATTTTGAGATGAAGGATTTGGATAAGCTTAGATACTTTCTTGGTATTGAGGTGATTAGATATTATGATAGTATATGGCTATCACAAATGCAGTATGTCTTGGATATGTTATCCAAGTATGGTATGATAGCATGTAAGCCTCTTTCACTACCATTGGAGCAAAATGTGAAGTTGAGTGTCGACGTTGGGGATGAGATAGAAGACCCTACTACGTTCAGGAGGATGGTAGGGAGTTTGATTTACATGACTATCACAAGGCGAGACTTGAGCTATGCTGTTGGTCTTGTCAGTTAGTTTATGCAGATGCCTAGAAAGCCTCATTCAGATGCAGTTAGACATATATTGAGACATGTGAAGTCCACTTTACATTATGGAATTTTTTATGAGGCAGGTAAGGATGTACATGTTTTTGGATACACAGATGAAGATTGGGCTGGAAGCATGTTAAACGGAAGATCTACTAGTGGATTCATGTTTTCCCTTGGTAGTATAGCAGATACATGGAGCAGCAAAAAACAACCTACAGTTGCTTTATCGAGTACGGAGTCTGAGTATAGAGGTGCTGCTATAGCAACATGTGAGGTGGTATGGCTGCAAAAGTTATTAGGTGATTTGGATGTATAGGGAGATGGTCCAGTTGTCATTCATTGTGACAGCATGAGTAGCATACAATTAACTAGAAATCTAGTGTTCCACACTAGGACAAAACACATTGAGGTGCACTACCACTTTGTGAGAGAGAAGGTACTTGCAGGAGAGATTGACTTGGTATATGTCATCACATAGGATCAGATAACTGACATTTTCATAAAGGAATTGGGTGTAGAGAAGATTTGAAAGTTTTGAAGCTTACTTGGAGTTGCAGAAATAGAGTTGAGCTTGAGGGGGAGTGTTGAGATGGAAAGCTCAACACCTGCAGACATTGATGATGGACCACCTGGCTAGATGGGTCCACAGGTCTACACTTAGTACGTTGGTGGTCATTATGATACTCACATGGCCACTAACTTATCACTTATTATATTTTTTGTTACATCTACCTACTATTTGCAAAGATATAGCACCAATTGATTAGTGTAATCTGTTATGCACTGTTTTACTTAGTAGGCAACTTTCCTTTATGTTGTATCTTATCTATACTTTGTGTACATTGTATAGTGTGTGGAAGAAGAAGAAAAAAATCAGCAAGAAAATGTTTTGATCTCCATCTCTCTTCTTGTATTCTTGATTGAGCTTCCTCTTGTGTATACAGTGTGTGTTTGGCACAATAGCTCAAGCAAGTCCCTCCACCACGTGATTCTTGACATTGAAGACTCAAGAGAAGATTGGAGAAAAGTGACAATGATGAGCTATGAAGAGTCACTTTAGTGTCTTTGGTGACCTTCCATATCAAAAACACATCTTGGGAGGGGTATTAATGACCTAAGAAGGGTTATTATGAGCGATTATTGAGTATTGTAGTGAGAATATGATGTACTATTGAGAGAGGGAGAGAGAGAGAGTTAGAGATACCCAATTCTATGCAAAACAATGTATCTATCTATGAGAGATTGTGAGAGGAAGCTATGGAATCTTTGAAGATGAATCATATGTGATATTTTTCCATTCAAATTGGAGTATTCTTTTGTGTTTTCCATGTCGATCAATGAATTCTATAAATAATAATATAAAGATAATGATAGATTTTGTTAAAGTTAAAGCCATGGAAGAATTGTTTCTATGAAGCAGTGTGAAGATTTCTTGTTCCTAGTGTTTTTTTCCTTGTTGTGATCACATAAAAGATGAATGAAATGGTTGTGGATGATACAAGATAGATTTTCTTGTAGTAGAAATCCCATTTTCTTAGTGTCTCCCTTGGGCTCTCCCTTGTTACGGTGGATTACATATATAAGTCACTTAACCCTAATTTTTAGCGTATTGCAGGTAGAGAAAACCCTGTGACTCACATGATTTTATGAGCAAGGTTTAAAGATGAAGAGGAGCTGATGGAAGATGAAGAGGACGATGTGATAGGTGTTGAAAATGACTTAATGACAACAAGGAATGAGTATGTAGCTACTGTTGTTACTAGAGGTACAACTGTTGTAACACGGATTTGAGTAGTAAGAAAAGAGCTTACAGCCATGGAGAAGAGATGGGTAGTAGAGAGAAAGCATCATCAGTATGCTTTAGTGAGAACACAACATTTGGAAGAGTTGTATGAGGGTGATTAATTGAAAATAGGCCAATATCTCAACCTCATGATAAAGAAGGCTGAGTGGTTTGAAGTTGAATTCAAAAGGATTAAAAGAAAAGCTTGTGGATTTTTCTTGAAAGACGGATATTTATGGAAGCATGCAAAGAAAAAGAGAGGAGCTCCAGTACATGTATTGGGAGATATGACTTCTCAACAATGGGTGATGAAGAAGTTTCATGAAAGCTTATGGGTTGGACATAGAGGAGTTTGGGCCACATTTGCCAAGATCAAAGAGAAGTATTGGTGGAAAAATATGTATAAAGATGTGGAGCATTATGTGGAATCATGTAGTATCTTTCAGATGTATTCCATGGTAAAGCATAGAGATGGGTTGTAATTGGCTTATTCATTGTCTATGCATTACAAATGGGTAGTTGATTTGTTTACTATGCCTACATTTTTATGGAATATGAGATATCTTGTGCTTGCATGAGAAGACTTGAAAAATCAAGTGGAAGGTCAAGCTCTTAGTACAAAAACTACTCAAACAATTTGCAAGTTCTTATCGGAAGAATTCTTTTATAGGTATGGTTGTATTGGTAAAGTGGTTGTACATAGAGAAGAATTGGATGTGGATGAAAATTATGACTGCTTTCATGATTGGGTATCAAGCTGGCTTTGACTTCAACCTAGGATCTTGAAGCAAATGGCAAAAGTGAAAGAGGTCATTAGCCTATCACTAAGGCATTAGCAAAGTCATGCAAGGGCAGGATGAAAGAGTGGCCAAGAATGTTACCCTTTACTTTATGGGCTGATAAGACCACTCGTAGTGCAATTACATGGTATATGTCTAGTGAATTAATGTATGGACAATAGCCAATCATGCCTATTAAGGAGACTATTGCTACTTGGAGTGTTCTACCATGGGAAGAGGGTTTGAATAGTGAAGAGTTGCTAGTCCTACACATTAGACAGTTAGAAAGACGGTTTAAAGACATTGAGATAGCCATGAAAAAAGCTAAAGACTACAAGCATCAAGAACAAGAAGAGGTTTGACAAGCGACATAGACTTTGACCATGAGCTATACAAGAAGGGGACTAGGTGCTAGTTTATGACAACAAACTTAGAAAATCAGCATAGTGGAAGTCGAAAGATGGCAAAGCAGTGGTTTGGTCCATATGGTAAGTTTTATTTTTGACAATGCTACCTATGAATTAAATGATATGGATGGGATAGCTCTAAGGAATCCAGTGGTTGGAAAATGTATCAAGCTCTTTAAATGTAGGGATTCTTTAGCATATGAGTTGAAGGAGTTGGATACTAAGCATGAACATGAGAATATAGGAGAAGAAGAGGTAGAAGATGAAGACATTGACATGGCAGAGGATATTTCTGCTCTAACACTATTGTAACGTGTCCACCTGTTCCCTTTCAAGACACGTCTTAGCAGTCCATCGGAAAGAGGGTCTAGAAAGCTCTGCCCGGCACTCCCATGGAATGTTACGGGGTTTGCAATCTATGACTTCCCGCGTCTGCCACGTAGCAGAAGTATTCCGGCCGTTCCCACTTAGGACCGACAGGGTTTCCCCTAATGGTCACTTTCCTGAAGGGAAACTAGCGTCGAACCCCAAGCGAACTACTTTACGCAGAAACTCCAGGGATGAAGCGGATCCATGCTGCACTTGGTTCAAGGAGAATGGGAAACGAGAGGGATACAAGGCTCAACCTCTCTGCCCATAAGGCATAGTCCCATTCCATTCCCTTAAAACAGCATAAATCGGGATTTTAGTAACCTAAACTCTAGGCCAACGCCCTTACTATTCATTTCCTTTGAGAAGATATCCTTGCTGTCCATTTCGATTGAGAAAAGTTCCTGGCCAACCGGGACCACCCATCCGTAGGATGGACCCATGGCCACATCCACTGCACTTTCCTCAAGGTTGCTTTAGTTGTCTAATTACCTCCCACATTTAGTTGGACATGCATTAAGCAGCTTCCTTAATTAGCCCGTTAGACACTGGTTCCTTCACGTAATCTTAGCACTTGACATAGAAAAATAGTCTCAAACAAGTTCCTTTTCAACAAGTTATCATATTTATCTTTGGAATACATCCATAAAGTCTAGCCAACAGGCTCATCCATAATCTGCCCGAAGGCTATCCAGCAATCCACAAGGATTACTAATCCAAGATTCCGCCCATAGACTAGTATGCGGTCCTCGAGATCCAATCTCGAGTCACGCTGGCCTCTTGTGCAGGGCCCGGAAGGCAAGGGATTTATGGCCAGAGCCCCCCTGGCACCCAAGCGTCTTCCTACTCCAAGTAGCGCTCAACGGAGAGACCTCACGCGACAGGTTCGGTCCATGTTTCCAGCGCAGCTAACAACCCCCTTGGTTAGGGTCAGGTAGACAATCGGGGGTAACTGAAGCTGCCTCTCCCTTCAGGCCTTCAACCTGAAGCATTAAATATCTTTCCATACTTTAGTTCCTTGAGCAAAAAATGCAAACAGTGCTCCTAAACAGATTACAAGCACAATTATTTCCAATGGTCATATATTTGGCCAACTGCTAAGGAGTGAATCCTTCTCTCCGAATGCATCCAGCATTCGATCCAGGATCAATTATGACTTGGCAAGATCCCCAAGAGTTTGTTTGTTCCCCCTTTTGTCCTTGGGTTAGGGCCATACCCTATTAACCCAACTTAACCAATACCTTAGATTTTATTAACAGTAAATCCTGGTGACCATGTCGCTCCAAATTATTGATTGATCCTTTGCTTCCAAGCAACTACCTAACTTCCCTTAACTTGGCAATTTTTCCCAAGAAAGGTGATATAACAGGATGACTACTCATCCTCTTGCAAGTTAAACATGCGCAAGAACCTGCTAACCTCATTCCAAGGAATGGCAACTCTCTTATGATCAAACCACAAGACCATGCGACGTTGCAATTTTTTGCACAAGTGTTGCATCTATTCCAAGGGATCATTTCACCCATTGAACAGTGTTTTCTGGTCAAGGAATTATGATTAGACAAGAAGCAGGGTTTAGGCTGTCTTCTTACCCAACCCACTCCTAATTGCACTAGGCCAACAATGTTTGGTCCTAGGGATTCCAAACTCAAACTGAGTTTTAACATTTGAACGAATGATCCTTAGGGTAGAAACCCTAGATCGTTATTAGCATGAGCGTCCAATTGACCCAACACTCCGTGAATGTGGGTAGGACCTTCGGTTCAAGGGTTTCATCTTGGCAACAAGTGCGAAACTAGGCCGAGTCCTAAACGTGCTAAACCCTAGTTGGCACTTGGGGTATTTATCGTATCGATTGAACCATGCCTATGCAAATCCCTTGCGGGTTAGGTGATTTAGATAAATTGATCTACTTGTCTTGCGACAAGGACGAACCATTCCTAAAGATGTTAACTTGATCTAAAGGAGAAAGCTAGTTGCAACATCTCACAGTTCAGGTAAACACGCTATTCATTGCTTCTACGTACCGCTAAATTTGCAATAACCCTAACTTTTCTTGTTAAAATCAAATCGCATGATAAATTGCAGAATAACTTCCATTGAACCTACTAAGACTTTCATTCAAGAATCATGCACACACTTCTTTTTCTAAGCTTTTAGAATTTCATGCTTTAATAAACCATGCAACCTTTCCTAAATGCAACTCTTGATGGATGAATTTTTTTACGCATGACAAATGTGCAACATGCAATCCTTTCCTAACTACAACGTAGTTGAATGAAATTCATGCCAAATAAAGCTAGAGTTAACCTATTCCATGTAAGCTCATAGAATCATTTCCATGCTCTGCTATTTCCTACGGGTGTTAACGACTTTCCTTAATGAATCATTACAATGAAGATATTGCCTAAAAATGCGACCTACGCTTAATCTTTCCATGTCTAGTCAAAGGTGCACTTAATAATTCAGCATTATAATGATAGGCAATAGGTGTTCTAGGCTCGTCACTTTGAAATGCACGGAAGGGCAACTACTGATAAGATTGTGAGATGCATAGACAATTTACGTTTTTTCGTTCATCACATTGAAAATACCAATGACCCAATTTCATGTCATGAATTAATTCTAGTAATTGTTCAAATAGTCGATTTATTTTCAATTGCATTTGACATGCATAAGTGTTTCCTAGTCCATGAAGTTCTCATGCTTAATGCATTAGTTTTGCATGAAATAAAAATAGTAAAAACCTGGGCTTGTGAGCTCGGGGAAATGTCCACATGAATGTTAGGAGAAGACCCTCCTGCAGGCGCACCTTGTGACTTCTTAGGGGCCATCGTAGGCATAATTATGGACTTCCGGTTTGGCCTTTACCCTTACACGATCGGTGAAACTCCTCAACCTTCGTAAGCAGCCTCAAGATCTTGCCCTTCTCCGTCGTATGCTGGAGATCCCTTCCGAAGTGCGGATCCTTGAGAATACCGGTCTTGCGGGATTTGGGCTTATGGGAGGCCTTGTGGGGTTGGAGCTTGGATTGTGGAGATGGGCCTTTTACAAGAGAGCTACGGGAATGGAGGTTTTATGAGCTTCTTCTTCTTCTTTTAAAAACCGGGATGGCTAGGAATGGACTTTATGAAGGCCTTGTGGGAATGGGGTTTAAGAAAGCCCCCTTCGAAGCTTCTTAAAAGAAGCTTCTAAGAAGCTTCTGGCTATGGTTAGAACCCACATGGAAGAGGGAGGGGGTAATAATGAGGTGGAAGATGATGTCGATTGGGGGGGAATTGACTTTGTCAGGGAAATGGCGGCAGCCTGACGGCCCAAGGCGGCGGTGCTCGTGGACTAGACTGGGTGGCGACCTCCACGGCTGGGCGGCAGTTCACCGTCCTCCCCTTCTCTCCCTATTCGTGACACGACAACTCCTTCCTCCCCTTGTGCAGCACGGCATCAACATCAGCTTCCCTCTCTCTCTCCACGCCCTCATCACGGTGTTGTCCTTTGATCTCTCTACCTTTCCCCCCTAAGCTAAGGGGGGTTTATATAGGCCTTACGGGGTGGGGAGAGAAGCTCCCCATGTGGCATCTACATGGCTTCCCCGCCTTCTCATGCAGCCCACATCTCCACCTAGCCCATCCCTCCCCACACTCCCTCTCCTCCAGCCATACATCGGCTGGGGGAAAGGGATAACCATAAAAGAATTTGTATTTAATATTATCCATTTTCCCCCTCCCAAGAGGGTGTTTCCCTGCAGTTATGCGGATTTGAACCCCCGGGCTTGCTTTGCCAATGCGGAGGTCCCGATTTCACGCATGCGGGTTACGGATTGAACTGCAGGCAATTCTAATACGGAAGATAACCTTTGCACAAGTTTTATGTGGCGTGCGGGGAGTCAGTTTTAGTAATATTTTTGAGCGGAAATATTACAACTATAGATCCATAAGACTTTGGCGCATGCTAGAGAATGTGTAGGATAATAGGGGGTGGATGTCATGCTGCTACGCGAACACAATGTGAAAAAATCTAGAGTGCATCATCATTCAACTTTCTTATTGATCTAGAGAGTCAATGCCATATAATTAGTCATTAGTGTCAGTATCTATAGTGTGGATGGTTCAAAAATACTAGATTTTTGAACAAGTTTAGCCTAATTTTGATATTTTAGATATTATTTCTTGTAAATATCCAAAAGTTGTAGACAACTTCTAGAACATGATGACATGTAAAAAAAAAGAAAGTGGCTTTTGATCATTTTTGGGAGATTTTATGCAAAAAGAAGGATTGGCAAAATCGTGTGATGCACGATAATAGTTTATAGGCAGTACACAACACCGAACCGAGAGAAGGAGTGATGTGGGAGTATTCTAACCAGCTGTCCTGTATTTTGATCCCCCTTTTGGAGCAAATAGAAGCATAAGATTTGCAGTCTGAGTAGCACAGAGGAAGCTATTGTTTTATGTATGTTTTTGGTCTACAAGAGATTTATCTTCTCAGGATGCAAAAATAAATTATCAGGTTCCACCTCTACGAGTATTCTTCTACATCTTCTATTTCTTTGAATCCCTTCTCTTTCATCTACTTCTCTCCCTTGAATCTCCCTTCACCCTACTATCTCTTACCCTCATGGTAGACTTTTGACCCCAGACGCTCCTACAACGCATTGGGAATCCAATGCAAGTGTCCCTTTGTTAATCAGAGTCTGTTTGACCCCCTATTTAATGGCGATAAGGTTTGGTGTTATCAAGTAGTTACTAGATTCAGAAGTCAAAAAGCATGTGATAGAGGCCAAGCAAGTATATTTCAATGCCAAAAAGCCATCCAGTCGAATTGCAAATCCAAGATTGTTTGCTCCTCAATTGGGCTGGAACTACTTCGGATCAAGTGTAAACACCAAGATTTGAACTAGATAAGTGAAAGCTTTGTGTTAAGCTTGATTAGGAAGAAACCAAGCAAGAATTGAATCGCCATGGAGAGGGGACAGGGGAGTTTATTTTTTTCAACGCCTCCTCCATCCCTCCAAAAATGGTACTTTCAAACCTACAATGATATTATCTTTGCTCTTGGGCATTGGCTACATCATTTTTTCTCTCTTCATCACTTCAATTCTTGTGAGAAATGATGTAATATTCAAGATGATAAAAATAAGTATTTCTCTCTCCTCTTTCTCTCTCGCCATAATAATCGGGGTTCATATGGGCTAAGACAATGAGGGGGGAATGGGCACTGGTTCATGATGGAATGTGAGGGATAGATTAAGAAAGCTCGAAGTGTCAAGGGCTGTACAAGCATCAATGGCTTCCCGTTCTCGAAATATGGTGAATGCGTATGCGATTTTATGAGTAAATGGGATTTCTCTTAGTTCTATGATGCATATTAGTTCCCATGGTTGAAATTGGCTTCTACTATTTGAAAATGATTCATTATATAAAAAAATATCAACATAAATATAGAGTCTTAATGGTTTATACACTTGATTCAAAACATGCAAAACACCCAAAAGTGTAGTTTAATGCTAAAATCATCAAATTTATGAGTTCCATCATGAAAAGTTGTATTCCCATTGAGAGAAATGTGGAATAATATGAATCTCAGTATTGTTAAGCATTTCACCTTTAAAAAAATGTAAAATATTAGAGTTTTCATTATAAATAAGTATAAAAAATAGAGAAAAATGAGTTTTAATTGAGAAAAAAATAGATATTGCACATGAAAAATTAGAGATATGTTTGTGCAAGTATAATGGAAGTAGGGTATGAGGATTTACCTCAAACTACCACCATTTGTATGCTTTAGTGCATATTTACTGCTACATTATGAATAAACATACACATGGAAACACCTCTTAATCTATCTATCATTAAAAAAACCATAAATGGTAGGGAGAGGGATTTTTATATGCTAAATATAGTTCAAAATATGATTTTTTTGCTGCACTTTTCATATATATTTTTATCTTACTTTAAGTATTAAGAGGTATAGTGGCACGGAGTAGTCTAGGACTACCTTATCATCGCAACAAAGTTGTTTTAGTGAAAGAAAATCATGGAATGAATGTTTGAGTACATTCATAATGATGATTCCATTTAAGTAAAATATTTGTGCACTCAAAGTCATCCACTTTGCATTGCATTACATTGACATGGTATAAATAGAACTATCTCCTAGATGCATAGCACCAAGTTTTAAACTATTAACCCATGATTAGCAAATTTTGCAAAGGGGTAAAGCCACACTCGATGAAATGCCCAATGGGGTAAGACGAGTTGAAACTTTGCCAATCAGTGAGATGTTATCTCCTAACAATGTTAGGGTAGTAACTAGGGGTCAAAAACTAAAAGACAAACAGAAAGGTGACCCTAGTACAAGCAAAGTTAACCTTGAACCTAGTAGGGATCATAAGAAGGTTTTGGATGTCTAGGTAGGCTCTCTTAAAAATGATGGCGTTTTAGAGGAACCTCTGGTCAAAAGAAAACCTAAATCAAAAGAAAATGAGGGTATTAAGATTATCAAGAAGCCAAAAGAGTAACTAGTGAGGAAAGAAAAGAGAGTAGTGGCAAACTTCCATGATTTTGAATTAGCAAACATGCTATGTGAAGTCAAACCAAATGTGAATTTGCTACAACTAATGAAATTGTCACTGAATGTTTGTAAGGAGTTCAAGAAAATCCTACAAATGGGTTATGTCATAGAATCTTTTGGTGTCCATTGAGTGGGTAGTGTGAATGGTAGGATCATGTAGAGAAGCATTGCCCTAGGGTGGGGCAGGCATATAACAATGGAATCCTTGTAGAAAATGCAATGGTGTCATCCATAAACATTATGAATATAGATTTATTAGAGAGGTTGAATCCACCAATCCAAAAGGATGTCATGACAGTTTTAAAAATGGCTAGTGATAGTTTAAGGCACCTGAAAGGAATGGTAGTGCAAGTACATGTGACAGTTGCTAATATTTACTGCATTCTTAACTTTTGTGTTATCCAATTTACTAGGAGGCCAAGCTATCAATTGTTGCTTAGACATTCGTGGATTTTACATTCTGATTGTTAGGCGGATATCTTGGCTAGTCGACAGGTTTTTGGGTGGGGTTAAAGAGAATAATTCTAGATGCATATATGTTGGATGAGAGAGCATTACCTTCCATTACAAAATGGGAGGCACTTGAGGAAACCTATCAAGTATGTTTACGTTCTCAATTCTAGTTATTCCAAAGAGGATTCTACTATTGATGATGTTTATCAAGCATGTTTAAGTGAGCCAATAGAGATAAAGGATAAGAATCATGATGCTGATATGATAGAGCTAGATCTTAGGACTCCCAATGATCTTTGCCCCATTAAACTTGGCACAATGTTATCTACTGATGAGCATGTAGATTATGTGGCACTCCTACAAGAGTTCAAGGATATATTTACATGGAGTTATGATGGAACTAAAGCGGATTCTCCCCTTTGTTACCGTGCATATAATCCCATTGAAAGAAGGTAGTAAGCTAGTGGGACAAAAGATTGGACACATGCCTTTTGAGCTGAGAGAACCTCTTTTTGAGAAATTGGTGTGTTTAAGGAAGGATGGTTTGATCTTTCTTATTGAACATATAGAATGGATCCTAGTGGTAATAAGAAAGAAAAAGAACAATCAAATCCCGATTTTAAGAAATTGAATAAGAAAACAATCAAATCCGCTTGTTTGTCGATTTTAAGAAATTGAATAAGCAAACAATGAAGGAGTATTATCATCTACCCTTTATCAATCAGAGATGTACACTTTCGTGGATTGTTTCACAGGTTATAGTTACATGGATATAGCTAAGGAGGATAAGTTAAATATGATGTCCACTACAAATTTTGGTACTTTTGCATACCATGTGATGAGTTTTAGCCTATGTAATGCTCCTAAGTCTTGGCAAGGAACAACTAACAAGACATTTCTTGATATATCCTCTGAAGAGCTGAAGGTTTTCATAGATTATTTTGGGGTAGTTACCATGTCCAATCATAAATAATTGATTGTTCTATGTGCATGCTTTGAGTTATGTCGTGAGTATCACATAGCATTGAATCCTTGAAAGTGTATATTCAAGGTGCCTTATGGTTTGCTATTGGGTCATGTTGTAAGTGTAGTTAGTATTGCCACTGACCCTAAGAAGGTTGTTGTTATTATGGCTCTAAGACCACCCACTTGTCCTAATAAAGTTTATAGTTTTGTTTCATTCGTAGGGTACTATCGTCAATTCATTAATGCATTGACTGAACATTCATTACCCTTGATGAATCTTAATCTCACAAAGCCATGTTTTTGAATGGAGAGAAGTATGAAAATTGGCATTTGAATATGTTAAAATGGAATTATCCAAAGCATGGGTTTTAAAAGCTTTAAAAAGGGGTGAGATTTTCTATATATTCACGGTTGTGACAAGGTGTAATATTAGTTATTGCCTATCCCAAATTTGAGAGGAACATCTTTATCATCCTATTGCATCCGCAAGATAAAAATTGAGAGTTTTAGAGCTTTTTTAAGCTATTTGGAGAAAGTTTTCTTGGTTATGGTGTTCACCACCAAGAATTCTAGACATTATATTATTTATGAGAAGATGGTGATCTTCACCAAGGTAGAGGGATTGCACTTATTATTGAACAAGCTTCAACCCCGTGATCACCTAGCCAAGTGGTTGATCTCTTTGTAGGAGTTTGATTATGAGACTAGGAGCAAGCCACCAAATCTGTAGGGTATCATAAAGTGTCTAGTAGATTTTGGTGAGCCTAAGGAAGAGTGGGCCGATATTAGTGAATGTGAGCCTAAGGAAGAGTGGGCTGATATTAGTGAATGTGAGTACTTATGCAAAATTAATGCAGCCTCTATTCTGTCATGATATCCATATTTCACTATCTATCAATAGACAACCTGATGGAAACTCTTTCTAAATTCAAGAAAAGGAATATTAAGCAGCAAGCACTTTACTTTTCAATAATAGTGGGTATCTTATGTAGGAACGGTGTGGATGATATTTATCATCATTGTGTGGTACCTAATGGGGTACCCTTTATTCTAGAGGAATGTCATGATTCAACATGTGGAGGAAATTTTGCTAGATGGCTTATCGCCTAGAAAGCTTTATGTGCTAGCTATTGGTGGCCAACAATTTTCCAAGTTGCTTTTGCATATGTTAAGCATTGTGATATCTATCAGATACATGTGGCTAGGGAAAATTGTAAGCAAACGCTTCGTTCTATTTTTGTGCCTTTGCCCTTTGAGAAGTAGGGCATCCATTTTATTAGATGTGTGTATCATTCATCTACTACACAAAAGTGTTATATCATTGTGGTGGATGGACTATTTTACAAAATGGTTTAAAGTTGAAGCTATGATGAAACAAAATACCAAGGAAACATCTAGTTTTATTATGGAATAAATTGTCTGCTATTTTGGTCCACCTAAAGAACTAGTATCTGATCATGGGACTCACTTTCTTAATAAGGTCATAGAAGCCTTGATTGAAGCTCTGTAAATTAAATATAATAAAACTACCCTATATAATCCCCAAGAAAATGGACAACTAGTACCAACAAGCAACTTGTAAGGATTTTATCCAAGATTGTATTTGAGGGTAAGCATGACTAGGATAAGAAACTTCATGTAGCTGTCTCTGGGCTTATAATAATATTCAAGAAAGTAACAAGCCTCACTCCATTTAAGTTTGTATATGGAGAAGAGTGTGTCTTTCCCTTGGAAATCTAGTTACCTAGTGTGAGGTTTGTGTTGAACCATTCTTTAAGTAAAGAGGAAGCATTGTAAGAAAGGTTGAGCTCCCTGGCACATCTTGATGTGATGTGATTACAACCTTTATTACATCAAGAGGTAGGGAATAAGAGGATGAAAGCACTTCATGAACTTTGTGCTAGAAGATATAATTTTGTGAAGTGTCAATTGGTCCTATATTATGATGCACGTCTCACGAGTTATTTCCTAGCTAGGTAGAACCCAAATGAGATGGCCCTTATAAGATTGTTTGTATAGGAAAGAATGGATCTATAGTGCTTTTAGGAGATTTACAGAGGACAGAGTTTAAAAATCAAGTAAACTTTAATAAGTTGAAGTTTTATTATGTGTAGGGAATGACCTCGAACTTGGTGCCTTTGTAGGTCTTTTAAGATCTAGCTTAAACTTTTAGTAGGTGCCAAGGCAATTGGATGGGCATAATCATTTTTTTTCTTAAACATCCATATTTAGAGTAATGTTACTACCAAGGTCAAGTGATCTGGTGGAGTAAGGGTTACCATGCTAGTGAGTGGCAAGATGGATCTTTTTTGTTGGATATTAAGACCTACTGCCACCATTGTCATAGGGTTCTTATTAGTATCCCTATTGAGTTTATTGAGGAAGGGGGGATTGTACCTATCATACATCCTCTTTCATGGCTTGACTTTGACTACCATAAGTATAAGTAGGTTGATCAATATGGCATGACTTGTCAATGAAGAATGGGTCTATACTTTTTATTTTGATGGAGCTTCACAAGGGCCCATTAAGCATGTCAAGAATAGCGTGGTGGGGGGACTTGCTCAAGATGCTGCGCCGAACACACACAGAATGCACAAGGAGAAGCTTACTCAAGAGACAAGAAGAGAGATGGAGGCCAAAACGTTTTCTTGCTGGTTTTTTATTCTTCTTACACACTCTTTACAATGTACACAAAGTATAGATAAAATACAACATAAAGGAAAGTGGCCTACTAAGTCAAAAAATGCATAACTGACTACACTAGTTGACTGGCGCTATAACTATGCCAGCTGTAAATAGGTGTAACAACCTGCATATAATAAGTAATGAGTCAGTGGCCATGTGAGAGTCATAATGACCACTGACATACTAAGTGTAGACGTGTGGACCCATCTAACCAGGCGGTCCATCATTAATGTCTGCATGTGTTGAGCTTGTCATCTCAACAAAGCATGTGAGTGTCAGCATAGCTATCAAAAGACCCCCAAAATAAAGTCATTATGAAAATGGGAGTTTATTAAGGCACTAATTTTACTAATAACATGGTAAAATACAAGGCCTCAATCATGGAGATGAATATAGCCCGATGTGGTGGTATCCACTGCTTATTGGTAAAATGTGACTCATAGCTAGTGATCAATCAATTGAATGGGACCTATAGTGTGAGAAATCCCATTCTACGGATGTATCATCATACAATCTTGGATATATTTCAAATTTTTGAGACAGTGACTTGTCATCTGGCTCCTCGTTAGTGGAACAGCTTTGCAGATTTGTTGACAAATTATGCCTTTATTAAGGAAGTATTTCTCAAGTGTGGTCTTTAGGGGTTATTAGAATTGTCTGATCTTATTAGCCCAAGACTACTATGGGGATTGCTTTTGCTAACATATCTTGTTATGGGCATTGATGGTTAGTATGGATGATGAGCTAGGTAGGAATTGACCATCTTTCTATTCTTTCATGGACATATAGGATCATTCAATGACATATTCACCAGACACCCCCTTGCCATTTATGCAAAGCGCTAGCTAATATTTTAATGCATTTAGTATAGGGTTGAAGCGGCCTATCCCTTGGTCTAGTTTTTGTTCTTCAGTAGAGTTTATGTGGAGGCTAAGGGTTTACTTTTAGTGGTAGGTTGCTAAATGGTATGCTATATGGTTATATTTCATAAGGCAAAGAGGGCCACTTCTTTAGTAGAGAAATAGTTTATTGTTTAATGTTGCACCAAACAAGTTTGAAGAAGTGCCTGGAGGGAGTCTCTTATTGCATATAAGCTTATTGTGGCCGAATTTACGTGTTATTCTTTCTTTCCGAGCTTTTTACCCCTTAAGCTAAATGTATGTGGTTTGTGAGTAATGTTTTATTTTAGGGACCAGGAAGTCAAGACGTGAAGTCCCATTAAGGTTTGGTTCAATATATTTGGGGAGGTCTGATGGACCTAAAAACGGGCCGGCACTGGCTCATGCACTAGCCGGACCTCGTCACTACGCACAAGACAACCCCTCGGCCTCGCGGCCAGGAGCGTCTATCAAAATCTCTACCTTCCTAAACATTGCGTTTGTAATACGTTGTAGTCCAACTGATCCTATCCCACTACTCCTCAGAGGGAGTCCCTTTCACATAGCCAAAAGGCTCGAATCACATACACATGGGGTTCCTCCTACGGCTGAATGCCGTCAACCCTCTGTGACTCTCCTACACCTTGGGGATTGGCCCCTCGATGCGTCGCTCAACATTTAGACATTCCGCACAAACGTCGCTCAAGGTACCAAATAAGCGTGTCCAGGAATGTACCATTGTCCTTACTTGATTTCCCCTTTAGGATCCCACGGCTAGCCTACAGCATGGGTATCTCACTGCCTCTCAACGTAGGTCATATTCTAATAAACCAATTGCAATGCATGTCCAGGAGCTGATCACTGATACTTTTAAATTCTTTTCATGCTCTATGCATTTCGTGGATGTCCAGTGCTCAAACATTTAGTAAAACAGTATCGTGCACAAGTGCAAAAACATCCTTTTAATGGTTTCTTTCTAACGATTGTATGCTTCGTTGCATGGCATTTTACGGCTTTTTCCCTTATTTTTCATATCAAAAGCGGACAAAACCGAACTAAAACACGGAAGCAAGGCTGATCTGAAGCAAATCTTTATGCTTCAGCCTCACTATACATTCACGGACATTACTCATAATTTTCCCCATTTTCCGAAGCCCAAAATATAAAATTTCCCCTATTTTTAGGGTTTTTCCACCATTTTCTTGCAATTTTTCCCATTTTCTCCCATTTTTAAATTGCAAAAAATTAAGTTCAGCTTATGGGCTGTGGCCCTTAGTTCATTTCAGCAGAAAAAGAATTTTAGTAGGTGTGGATTAATTTATTGCATCATTTTTAGCCCAAAAAACCCTATTTTCCTTCATTTTTATGGTTTTTCGTGTCTCGGTTTTCTATTTTCTGCTATCCCGCACATGTTTTTCTGATTTTTAAATGATGAACAGCCAGAAAACAACTCAAAGCACGACATACTCAAAACTCAATCCATACGAACACATTTTTATCAACCAAATTTGCATCAAAAGGCCATTTTCTTTGAAAAAATAATTATTATCGTGTCTTGCGGGTTTTCCATTAAATTTGGCACGTCCCACGATTGATTTCCAGCCATGAATTCTGCTTGGAATCAGCAATCTACAATGATTTGGCATCGCCCTTCAATCTCGTCAAGAATCGGCATCCATCCGGCCATCCATTTCCATTCTACTCTTCCACGCACGAACGGGGGTTAAGAGGAGAGAGAGGGAGGAGAGAGAAAGACTGATTTTCTCTCTCTCTCTCTCTCTACAGTCCACCAAGCGGGAGCGGAGACCGGCGATGCGGAGCGTGGCATTGGTGCAGGAGCCTGGCATGATCACTCATAGGCCTCACATAGAGGCTTCCATCTCGATTGGGGGGGGGGGGGGGGCGCGATTTTTTCTGCGCGCTGATCAGTGCGAGTACATGCCGCCCTCCTTTTTTTTTAAAATTGGGGGGGTGCCCCCTTTGAAGGGCACCCCTTCAATCCTCAAGTGGCCACCCTTTCATTTCTGGCCCTTTTTTCGGGCACCCTCCCGGGTTTTGCCATATTTCCCGTGTCCGACGTCCGATTCGAGCCCAGAAAAATCTTGCGCGATTGTCTTGTGACCACAAACTGACCGGAAAATTCCGTCACTTGCACAGGCACATGAAAAAATTATGAAAATTATCGGGGTGTCGTACGGGCGCCCGTCAAACACTTGACGCTTAAAATCGTCCTAGGTTGAGCCGCCGCCTTCGTGGTTGAGCATTTTCCCCCGCATTTCCACATTTTTCTCCTATTTTTAGGCACGTTTCGGGGCCTAAAATCCATCCTTCATTGGCGACCACGGGATAGGACGACTCAGTCCGTCGAACCCACGAACATAGCTGCACATAAACAACCAAAGAAGCATCAAACTGATACAAAACAAATATATAATAAAACTCAGCACAATGCTCCCCCTACCCCTGGACAGAACCAAGGCATGACAGCCACAAGGAATAGGCCTAGCATCATCTAATAGAAGATCCGAAGTGAGTCACTAACCAATTGCGCCAACACAGCCAAACTAAAAAGAAATGTCAAAGAGGTTGCCCTAAGTGGTAGTCTGAACTACTTACCAACTAAAGACAACACAACCAGGAGCTCCTACAAGGCGAGGACTCCTATAGCCTGATCAAAGAGTATCTTCTTTCAGTACATTTCTTCTTTTAGGGTTTTTATTGGATGATCATACTTAGGCATGTAAAAAGGAGGGAGCTGAGCGTAGTGACCCAAGGAGAACACGGCATCGGTCTCAGGACCTGTCTCGGCACCCAAGAACCTACCAAGCCCTCGCAAGGCGACACTTAATCCTTTTCTAGCGCTCACTTTTATTTTCACTCCAACCTTCCTTGTTTTGGTATTTCATTTGGTTTGCAGCAAGAAGCCACCCCTAGGAAGACAAGGTATTGGCCCCGGGTCTGACTCGTCCCCAGGAACCTACCAGGCCCTTGCAAGGCAATGATCAACTGCTTATATATTTTCATTCCTTTTCTTTGCTTTGATAGGGGTTAGAACCCCTTTTTACACACCTTCGTATTTATATTCATCTTTTAGGATATACAAAGTTTCTGGGCATCATCATTATTATCTTCTGGCAGGCTTCTCTAACTGCCTCACTACTAACAAGAACTCCTAGAACGGCTGCCTAGCAGGCTAGCAGGACAAGGCCACTAGGACTTCCTTCTAAAACAGGTCTGTCAATGTCTAACAATGTCGTTGCAGGAGGCAATGACTACTCCGACCTCCCTCAAACATACTTAGCCTAAACTTGGGACTTCATGCCTTGGTTGCTGGTCCCCAACAAAAATATATCCCCTCGACAAGTACAGATACACATATAACAGGAAAGAAAGGTACTCGTAAAGGAGAGATATCACTTGGATTGGCCACAAGAAGCTTCCATCGTAGCAAAGGTTCTGCCAGGCTCCACCAAAGTCAATGAACCACGAAATCTGTCCAGCACAACACTAAAACAAAAACCCAATTAAACGCACCTGCACTAGACAGGGAAATGGCCCTCTTGGCCTAATGAAATCAAACACTTCACTACAAAACTGCATCGGCCCTCTTGGCCTAATGAAATAAAACCATACTATGCATAACATCCTCCTGGAAACAACTATGATAGACAGCAAAGCATACTATTCCCAGGGGAACAGAGGCTTGTAGCCCTAAACTAGGTGCATTAAATTATGACCTATCCCTCTTGCGTATATCGCAAGAGGTGTTCGCATCACATGTCGGCTAACCAGTCTGTGGGTCCAAGATAATAAAGGCAGATGAGTCTCGCTTACCCTCTGCATCACCCAAATCAACCATCGTCTGCCAAAGAGGGCATGTTCGGAAAGCATACCCCACAAGCGACCAGGTCCTGTCTCACCATCAATAGATATATCGGGACAAGGGCCACAATTAAAGAAGAGGTCCTCTTCATACGCAAGATTAGCCAAAGAATCGGCAAACTGATTCCAATTCTGTGGAATCAGCTGAAAAGACACTCTATCGAATTCGTCTAGCAGGGCTATGGCAGTATGATGGTACATACAAAGGATAGGGTTTCGTACCATGTACGTCCCATTGAGTTGATTTAAAACCAACTGAGAGTCCCCTTTCACCAATAACTGACGGATACCACCCTTCTTTGCAATATTCAAACCCATTATCAGGGCTTTGTATTCTGCCATATTATTGGTAAAATTCACCCCGAGATAAGCAGCTAACTTCATGACAATGCGTCGTCGGGGGTCTCGGATGACAACTCCTACACTTCCTTTTTTGCATGGACCCCTGGACGCCCCATCAAAGTACAAGGTGTACGTCCATAAAGGGTTTACATATCCTGCCATCCTAAACTCTACTCGTAATTATGGTAATCGAAATTCAGCATATTCAATGGGTGGACTGTAGGCTCCATCCCTCCATCATCATTGAATTCAACAGGGATACTCGTCAAAATTTTTAGGCAGTGATGGCAGAAGACCTTGATCTCCCAAATAAATGTCCCGCCTTCTTGCTCAAGCACCTTGTATCCTTTGCTCCACCAAATGAGCTTTCCTTGATGATACCTCTGTTCTAAATATGGGTGTTCTAAATAAGGGATCAGACGACCCATCAACCTCTATCACGATTTCCTTGCAGATGTTTGATCGATCTCGCCTAGACCTGCAAGGCAGTCATAGCATTAGTGCAGTCAGAAATAATAAGGTTTAATCTTATTAAGATTAACCTTATTTTTGAATTCTATCCCCTCAAGGTCAGCTAACAACACTGTAGATTTATTCTTTCCTATTCTAACGATCCTATAGGGCCCATTCCATTTGGGTTCTAGCTTACCTGGAAATAATTCTCGTCGTGCGTCATAATACAGAACAAGCTGTCCTTTCTTGAAGGTGTATTTCTTGGCTTTGAGGTCGTGTAGCTGCTTCATTCGGCGCTTCGCCACTTCTTGGTGCAATAAGCTTTGCAACTTAAGCTCATCTAAATGTGCCAGTGTCGTCAAGCGCTCAAAAAGTGCGTCTTTATCGCTCAAAGAATGATTGATGGCAAACCGAATAGTTGGCAGCTCAATCTCTAAAGGCAAGACACACTCCTCCCCATATACTAACTTGAACGGGGTATGGCCAGTGGCTCGTTTGAAAGTCGTATTATAAGCCCACACTGCCACGTATAACTTTTTATCCCAATCCTGTTTCTTTTCTGACACAATTTTGGACAGGATGCCCACAAGCTGCTTGTTGGTGCTTTCAACTTGCCCATTGGCTTGCGGATTATATGGGGTTGTCTTGTTATGCTTGATTTGCCACATCTCTATCAAACCTTTGATCACCTTATTCAAGAAATGGGTTCCGCGGTCCGACACATTCTTTCGGCGGACCAAACCGGCATATTATCTGCTCTAAAAGGAAACTAGCAGTTTCTTTAGCATCATCTTTCCTTGTTGCACGTGCTTCTGACCACTTTGTGAAGTAGTCAGTTGCGACAATGATGTACCTCTTTTGCGTAGTCGATGACGGAGTAATAGGACCCACAAAGTCTATTCCCCACTTCTCAAATGGAAGTATCGCCATAATAGGGGTGAGTGGTCGTTTCCTATTCTCTCGACTATCATGCCGTTGGCAAATATCGCATCGCTTAACATACGCAAACGCATCCTGGAAGATGGCAGGCCACCAATAACCTGCTCTTAAAGCCTTTTGTGCTGTAAGCCGTCCAGCAAAATGGCCACCGCAAGCAGAATCATGGCACTCCTCCAAAATGAATGGTACCTCGTCAGGCATCACACATCGGCGATAGATATCATCAACCCCTTGCCGATATAATGTACCTGCGATCAAGGCAAACTTTAACGCTTGCTGCTTAATTTTCCTTTTCTCAGCCTTAGATAGTTCGGATCCCGCCTCTCCCGTGGATAAATAATGCGTTATTGTAGCATACCAGGAGGGAATAGAGGCCGTATCTATCTTAAATAACAACTCCATGTCACTACCTTCAGCCACAGATTCTTTCGGCTCCCCAAAGTCCACAAGACATTCCACGATGCCTTGCAACCTTGGTGGCTTACTCTTGATTTCATAATCAAATTCCTGCAAAGTGATTAACCACTTTGCTAGATGATCGGGGGGTTGTAGCTTATTCATCAATAGTCGAAGTCCCTCCGCCTTCGTATAAAGCACGACTTTCTCATAGAGAATGTAATGCCTGAACTTCTTGGTCCCAAAGACCATCGCTAGACACAGCTTCTCCATATAGGTGTAATTGATTTTGGATACCCCCAGCTTCCGATTAGCAAAAGCAATCGGGTGGTACCACTTCTCCTCCCAAATTTGGGCTAAACAGCAGCTGATACTATACATCGTGGCTGCTGAAAATATATAAAACACCTCACCTCTTTTAGGTGCTTTTAAAACGGGCGCTCTTGCTAGCTCTTGTTTCACATCCTTGAATGCTACCTTACAAGGGTCACCCCATACAAACGAACAGCTAAAGGACAATAAATTTGTAAGCGGCAACGCTCTTTCTGCTAAGGCGTTGATGAATCTACGGTAGTAACCAACTGAAGACAGAAAGCTATACACCTCCTTCGGAGTGCGTGGTGGACCCATGGCAACTATAACTTTAACCTTCTCGGGGTCTGTCGAAATTCCTACCGAACTGACCACATGACCCAGCAATAGCCCATAAGGTACTCCAAAAACACACTTCCGTGGGTTTAGGGCGATGCAAAATTGTCTATAGCGCTCAAAGCATTTTCTTAGAATGATCAACTGCCTTTCTCTCAAGGTGGCAGCCCCTAAGTCATCAATAAACACCTTCAACTCTTCAGGGGATATGTCACCGAATGTCTTATCTGCTGTTCGTTGCCACGAACCAGGCGCATTGCATAAACCAAAGGCCATCATATGGTACGCAAAAGTACCAAATACAGTAATGAAAGTTGTTTTCAACTTGTCCTCTTCTGCAATTGCCATTTGGTTGTATCCTGCAAAGCAATCCATAAACGAATATATCTCCCTACCCGCTAATTGATCCAAAATCTGGTCAATAAATGGCAACGGATAGTAGTCCTTAACTGTCTGCTTATTCAGCTCTCTAAAGTCTACACATAAACGGATTTGATTATTCTTCTTCTTTCTGATCACAACTGGCGAACACCATTCCGTGTGTTGCACAGGAAAAATCAAACCCGCTTCTCGAAGCTTCTGTAACTCTTCAAACAGGCCGTCCCTCAATTCGAAAGGCATACGCCTTACTTTCTGCCATACAGGACGACTGCCCTCTTTCAATGGAATTGTATGAACAGCAAGACTAGGAGGAATGCCTCTCAACTCATCATAACTCCAGGCAAAGATATCACGGAATTCCTGGATCAAGGCCACATAGTCCTCCCTTTCTGTTGTACTGAGCATAGAACCTAATTTGATTGGCCACGAATCATCAAGCGTACCAAGGTCTAGCTCGATAACATCTGCATCTCTTATACGATCTTGGCCCTCTATCGGCTCGTTCAAAGTGATCTGATAGATGTCCTCCGTGGTGGATCCCTCTTTGGACTCATCACTCGATGATGTCTCACTGGCAGATAAATCTTCTAATGTCTCCAATTCTGTAGAAGATAGAGGAGCTCTCTCACTCTGCAGGGACTCAAGATAAGCATCAACCACCACACGTTGGGCACCTCTGCCGAATATTAGCTGACCGGTAGGTATATCTACTTGGCAATCCGCTTGCAAGATCCAAGGTCGTCCGAGTAATACTTGGTAACTTGGCCGGCCTGCAAAACGAATCACCCTAAAGTCCAACATGCATTCTACATTTGCAACAGTAACATGGACCTTAGTAATGCAGCCTTCTGGCTGTCTCAAACTATCATCTGCCATTCTGAGAATTGTAGAGGTATCTTTCTGGATTGCAAGACCCAACCTTTCCATCAGTTCAGAACTCATAATGTTAACAGATGATCCCGTGTCGACAATGGCATAATCTACTAATATCCCATTGACATAGGCTGCAACCCTTGGGCAATGCTTCTCAGCATGCTCAAACTAGTCATCACCAACTCGTGCAATACCCAAAGGTTCTACAATATACCCAGTATGTAGGATCTTTCTAAATTCCTTACGTACTCCTGGGGAAAGCTTAATAAGCTGTAAGAGGTTCACATCTGGCTTGACTTCGCAAAGAGAGCTCACCAAATCGAATTCATGATAGTTTGATAGAGCTCGCTTTTCACGCCAAACCATCCGCTCTTTAGGTCGCTGAACTGGCTTTATTGCCTCTTTCTTAACTTTCACCTTCTTCTTTGGTGGTTCCTTATCGGCTTTACTTTCTACGGGCTTCAAAGGTCCCCCTTCCATGGCAGGATCCAAAACTTGCGTTCCTTTGTCACCTTGTTTAGGGTTTCCGTCGACAGGCTTATCCTTGTCGGCTTCTCTACCCTTTTGACCTCTTGTAAGAACGGCTCATAAATTAGAGGTTTCAGCATCGTTAACACGTACAGCCTCAATCAAACTAACCCCACTACCACTTGGTAGCTCCTCCACTATAGTCTTTGGTCGTTGAAGTATTTGTTTAGGCCCGTCCTCTCGCTGGGAATCATTTCCTGGGGCACGATGATTAACAGGCCCTGGTTGCCGACTTCCTTGCTGGAGGAAACTGATCTTACTCCAGCAAGTAGCTGCTAAATGGCCAGATTTTCCACAAATGTCGCACTTAACATTTGGGCAATTCCTTGGATAGTGCTGCCCACCACACCATTTGCAACTAAACCTCGATGGTGCACCCTCTTCTGGGTATCTACTTCCTATCAAATTTTGTTGTTTTTTAAGGAAGTTGACATCAAGGGCTATTTGCCGATACTGCTCCGTAATCATGTCGGTATAATGCTTCATCATGTCCTTAACCTCGCCAAGAACATTGGAAGAACTGGACTCATAGCCTTGGTCATTACCATGTCGTTCCATCGGCCTAACAATTCGATTAGGCACTGGTTGTTGAGCCACAAGCATGGTGTTAGAATTGACCGCTTGGCCTCCACCACTTGAAGCCATTTGACTGCCCGTAGGCATCGATATGCTAGGGGGAGCTGGTAATAAAGGGACATTTTGCATCATGTTCCCTCTCCCATTAGGGTTAGCCATCGCCATCCCTTGGCTACTACTGCCATTGGCCATTGCCAGATTATTTTCCAATACTAAACCCATGTTCGAATTACCTCGAGAAGCATAGGCTGCTTGTAGTCGGGATTCCACCTCTTGTGCTCATGTAATGGCAGTATCTATATCCCCCAAGGGAACACTACTCAACTGCAATTGGATATTAAAGTCCAAACCATGTAGGAAATATTGCAACTGGGCAGCTGCGGGGATAGGAATAGAGGTATCCAACTTACGGAAAACCTCTTTTATCTTCTTCGCATAAGCACGAATATCCTCGTGTGGTTCTTGGCGGGTCACGTTGAGTACACGCAACCAATATTGCCCACCCCTTTCAGGGGCAAACTCCCTTCGAAAAGCTCCATAAAATGCATCAATGTTCAATATGGTTCCGGCTTCTAAACCATGATACCATATAGCAGCTCTTCCTTTGAGAGTCATATTGAAGAACATCATTAAATGTCCTTCTTCTTGGATGCGACAGTTAAACATCAGCTTTTGAAACTCCCTAATGTGGAGTTTCACATCTTCCTCAACTAGCCCATTAAAAATGGGTAGCGGGTAACCTAGAGCCGGCAAATCCGTCGTTCCTGCTGGAATTGCAATAGGCTGCACCATGACGAGGATTGGATTTGCACTAGGAATAGGGGACGGTGGGGTTACACCTCCCGTACTTGACGTGGACTGGCTTATCGAAGGAAGGGGAGCACTAGAGCTTCCACCTTCTCCTAACTTACTGCTTGTGGTACTAAGACCACTAGATCCACTCCCTCGTAAGGGTT
The DNA here is from genome assembly GCF_053477565.2 of Lygodium microphyllum. Taxonomy (NCBI): domain Eukaryota; kingdom Viridiplantae; phylum Streptophyta; class Polypodiopsida; order Schizaeales; family Lygodiaceae; genus Lygodium; species Lygodium microphyllum. Next base: position 238,242 of record NW_028229591.1, on the reverse strand, counting down.
CAGCACTGCTACGCTTAGGGGAATATCTCCTAAAAATTTCAGCACGTCGCCTAGCTCTTTCGTCTCTTTCTTGCTTTTGGATTTCTGCTAGACGATGCTTATCAATAAATAACGGATCAATCTCAGTATCCTTTGGCATAAACTACTAGTTGGTCCCTAAACAACCAGGAGTCGAGAACCGCCACTTTTAAGCGGCTCCCGGCAAACGCACCACTGATGGACCTAAAAACGGGCCGGCACTGGCTCATGCACTAGCCGGACCTCGTCACTACGCACAAGACAACCCCTCGGTCTCGCGGCCAGGAGCGTCTATCAAAATCTCTACCTTCCTAAACATTGCGTTTGTAATACGTTGTAGTCCAACTGATCCTATCCCACTACTCCTCGGAGGGAGTCCCTTTCACATAGCCAAAAGGCTCGAATCACATACACATGGGGTTCCTCCTACGGCTGAATGCCGTCAACCCTCTGTGACTCTCCTACACCTTGGGGATTGGCCCCTCGATGCATCGCTCAACATTTAGACATTCCGCACAAACGTCGCTCAAGATACCAAATAAGCGTGTCTAGGAATGTACCATTGTCCTTACTTGATTTCCCCTTTAGGATCCCACGGCTAGCCTACAGCATGGGTATCTCACTGCCTCTCAACGTAGGTCATATTCTAATAAACCAATTGCAATGCATGTCCAGGAGCTTATCACTGATACTTTTAAATTCTTTTCATGCTCTATGCATTTCATGGATGTCCAGTGCTCAAACATTTAGTAAAACAGTATCGTGCACAAGTGCAAAAACATCCTTTTAATGGTTTCTTTCTAACGATTGTATGCTTCGTTGCATGGCATTTTACGGCTTTTTCCCTTATTTTTCATATCAAAAGCGGACAAAACTGAACTAAAACACAGAAGCAAGGCTGATCTGAAGCAAATCTTCATGCCTCAGCCTCACTATACATTCACGGACATTACTCATAATTTTCCCCATTTTCCGAAGCCCAAAATATAAAATTTCCCCTATTTTTAGGGGTTTTCCACCATTTTTTTTGCAAATTTTCCCATTTTCTCCCATTTTTAAATTGTGGAAAATTAAGTTCAGCTTATGGGCTGTGGCCCTTAGTTCATTTCAGCAGAAAAAGAATTTTAGTAGGTGTGGATTAATTTATTGCATCATTTTTAGCCCAAAAAACCCTATTTTCCTTCATTTTTATGGTTTTTCGTGTCTCGGTTTTCTATTTTCTGCTATCCTGCACATGTTTTTCTGCTTTTTAAATGATGAACAGCCAGAAAACAACTCAAAGCACGACATACTAAAAACTCAATCCATACGAACACATTTTTATCAACCAAATTTGCATCAAAAGGCCATTTTCTTTGAAAAAATAATTATTACCGTGTCTTGCGGGTTTTCCATTGAATTTGGCACGTCCCACGATTGATTTCCAGCCATGAATTCTTCTTGGAATCAGCAATCTACAATGATTTGGCATCGCCCTTCAGTCTCGTCAAGAATCGGTATCCATCCGGCCATCCATTTCCATTCTACTCTTCCACGCACGAACGGCGGTTAAGAGGAGAGAGAGGGAGGAGAGAGAAAGACTGATTTTCTCTCTCTCTCTCTACAGTCCACCATTGCGGGAGCGGAGACCGGCGATGCGGAGCGTGGCATTGGTGCAGGAGCCTGGCATGATCACTCATAGGCCTCACATAGAGGCTTCCATCTCGATTGGGGGGGGGGGGGGGGCGCGATTTTTTCTGCGCGCTGATCAGCGCGAGTACATGCCGCCCTCCTTTTTTTTAAAAATTGGGGGGGTGCCCCCTTTGAAGGGCACGAAGGGCACCCCTTCAATCCTCAAGTGGCCACACTTTCATTTCTGGCCCTTTTTCGGGCACCCTCCCGGGTTTTGCCATATTTCCCGTGTCCGACGTCCGATTCGAGCCCAGAAAAATCCTGCGCGACCGTCTTGTGACCACAAACTGACCGGCGAATTCCGTCACTTGCACAGGTGCATGAAAAAATTATGAAAATTATCGGGGTGTCGTACGGGCGCCCGTCAAACACTTGACGCTTAAAATCGTCCTAAGTCGAGCCGCTGCCTTCGTGGTTGAGCATTTTCCCCCGCATTTCCACATTTTTCTCCTATTTTTAGGCACGTTCCGGGGCCTAAAATCCATCCTTCAAGGTCTAAGAAAATGTTTGCTTCTTATGAAGGCATTGTCATGCATTTAACAATCTATTTTGAGGTAGTTCTTAGTGACCCTATCTTCCTAGCTTGCTAGACAGCTCTTTCTAGGAATTTATATTAGTAGTGAGGCAGATAGAGAAGCTTGACAAATAAAAGAAAGAGATGAAACAATGAATATATTTGGAATATATAAAATACAACAGTGTGTAAAAAGGGATTTGAATCCCTAAAATAAGTAAATAAACAAAGGAAAATTCCAAGAGCAGATGATCATTGCCTTGCGAAGGCTTGATAGATTCTTGGGGATGAGTCAAGCCCAAGGCCGATACCTTGTCTTCTTGGGGGTGATATTTAGTTGGACAAAAGAACATAAGGATAGTTGGAGAAAAAATAAAAGTGAGTAGAAGAAAAAGAATTTCTTGTTGCCTTGTGAGATCTTGGTAGGTTCTTGGGTACCAAGACAGAACGACCTAAGACCAATGCCTTGTTCTCCTTGGGTCACAATATGCTCAACTCCTTTCTTTTTACATGCCTGAGAATCAAGTCCTAAAGTCCTCACCTAGTAGGAGTTCTCGGTCCAATTTTCCTTGGTCAAGTGTCACGCTACCACTTAGGATGACCTTTTTGATTAGTTTTTTTGCTAGTCTTTTCTGGCATAATTAGTTGGTAGCTGACTCTTGACTTATTATTCGATACTATTTGGTCCATCTCTCGGAGACTTTATACCTTGATCTCTATCAGAGAATAGGATGAGAACTATTTTATGTTTTGTTGTCTATTTTATTTAAATTAATTTGATGATTTTAATGGTTTATTTATGTGTAGATCAATTCGTAGATTTGATCTGCTAAGTCGTCCTATCCCATGGTTGCACATGAGAGCTAATTTTTAGAGACAATTTTTAAGTGTAAAAGTGACCCATGAGTTATAAAAGATAAAATTTTCATGAAAAATGAGTCAAGTGTGGATTAATGGACTAGAGTTTTTCTAGATGCATTTCGACGCTGCTGAGAATCCAATGCAAGTGTTTGTTCATCAACAATTGGAGTCCAGGTTTTACCATCCATTTAATGGCCGCAAGGTTTGGTGTTATGAAGCAATTACTTGATCTAGAAGTCAAAAAGAACCTGATGGATGCCAAGGTGATAGATTTTGATTCTAGAAAGTTGTCGTCTAGTTGGATCACAAATTTGAGATCATTTGCCTCCTCAACCGGACTAGAACCACTTCTGGTTAAGTATGAACACCAAGATTTGAAGTAGATGAGTGGAAGCATTGTTTTAAGCTTAATTAGGAATGTTCGTGGTTGAACCCACTAGGATCAACCCTGAAATCTGGGTTTCAAGTGGTCAAGGTCTCTTGATAGCATTCTAGCGTTCGGTCTTAGATATCCTACTTTACGTAGAGATACCCAAGCCGAAGCAGACCCATGTTACACTTTGTTCAAAGAGAATGGGAAACAAGAGGGATGCTCCACTCAACCTCCCTGCCCCTAGGGCATAGTCCCATTCTAGTCCCCTAAAATAGCATGAGTCGCATTCTAACCTAACAATACCTAGAGGTCGTACGACTGTATAACCTTGTGAGAAGCCTCCCAGTCCTCTGGGACCACCCTTTTGTAGGACGGACTCGTGGGGGGTTTCACCCACCCGCTTCCCTCAATAGACATTCTTTAGTTATCTAATTAGGTCCTATCACATTTATGTGTGACATTTAAAATTGGCTTCGTTAATCAAGACTTTAAGGGAATAGGATTTGTTCGTGTAACTTATGACACAGACACGAAAACTGTTCATACAAGTTCTTTGGAAGTAACTTTATATTAGCATTTTAACTGAGATACAAGTCTTGTTAAAAAAAATGTGATTTTTGAAATCCATGAAGATGTGCCTTATTTCTTCCAAGTTTCCACTCTTACACTAATAGCAAGGCCTTGAGAATCCATCTCGAGTCACATAGATCATTTGAGTAGAATTGAAAGGTAGGAAATTTATAGCCAGAGCCCCCCTAGCATGCAAGCGTCCTCCTACATACAAACTAAGCCACAAAGAGACCTCTCATGGCGAGTTCAGTCTAGGTTCCCATCAAGGTTATTTGGAACCCCCTTGGCTAGGCTTGGTAGCCAGCTAGGGGTAGCTTGGCACACCCTTCATGAATTCAACCTGATTCATTATTCAAAATTTTTTTGTGAGCTTGGGTCATACATTCCTTTCATGCAGATAGTGATTCTAGATTTACAAGCACAAACAACAATACAGGTGAGTGCTCAGGGCATCTGCTAAGGTGGAGTTCCCATCTTTGAAACGATTAGTGTTCACCCTTCTTTTTTGGGTTTTTCTTCCCTTTATATCACTTCCATAACCCTCTGAGGGATAGAGAATACCCTTATTCTGACCTCAATCCTATGAGCAATTATACTATTAGATCTATATTTGATAGTTTTCAGATGGTAGTTCCCCTAATTTGCTAGCCTTTAGTCCGGGGTTCTTATCTTAAGGTCACAGGTCTTAGATGATTCAAGCTAGGATTTCAATTGGTTAGTTGGTAACCCTTTTCCCACCTTAGAATTTTATCGGATATCAGGGTTTATAAGTTTACCCTACGGTTTCCTCCCCTCAAGCTAACACGAACTTTTGTTCATTCCTCTCGCAAGTCAAGAGTAAACTAAGCCCTATTGCAATCCTTAGATGCTTGCAAGTATTGAATGTCACACGGCAAATGGTCGTTCTTCCTTGTGGAATGTGACATTTGAGTTTTCTTGTATTAGCTTCGAGATGTATCGTATTTTGAGAATGATATCCCCAAGGGTGTTTTGGACTCATCACAGCTAGTTGTTAGGATAGAGAAACGTATAGGCATAGTGCCTCATCATACAAACATCAGGAAGCTCCCCTCGACTGATTGTCGCGGCTCCATTGCGACTCTCCTACACCTCTGGGATTGGCCGGAAGATGCGTCGCTCCAACATATAAAACATAATGCATAAACTCCACTCTTTTCTTGTTTTGTACGATCTAGGAATATATAAATCCTCACCAAACAATCCCAAGGAAAGCATACAACTGACCTACAGCAAAGGCTCCTTTCCACTCAATGTATAAGCCATGTCCTAGGAAGACAATTGCTATGGCAATCCAGGACTGATACCAAGTCATGCATCATGCATAGTGCATATGATCCTAGTTCACAAACAATACTTATCAAATCAGCATTTTGTGATGTGGATAAAACATCCCTTTCATGATTTTGACTAAACGTATGCTTCGATATATGGAGCTGGCTAGCACCGATTTCTCATGCTACTAGCCCCTTAAATTGAATTATCACAATTCTAAATGGAATGCACAATTAAATGTTTCAAAAATTTAAACCCTCTCAGCCCTCTTAATCTCTTAACATCACCCTTTCCCTCTAACATTTAGGTTATGCTGCATTGCATAGGTGTAGGGTATTATTTTTGTGTATTTTTCGCATTAAACGGAAAAAACATGAACTATAATACATAAAAAAAGCCAAAATGAAGCCAAACTTCATGCTTGAGCTTTCATTTACAGCCACAACCATGAATCATACTTTTCTAGATTTTTATAACTTGAAAATCTTATTTTTTTCTCATTTTTAGTTATTTTTCTCTATTTATTTGTGCATAAAAATATATTATTTTCTAATTTATGATTAGTAACAGATTATGATAGTTGAAAGATGTTTTGTCTTAGAATTTTATCCCATGCGCATCTCTTTTCCCCACTCGAAACCAATAAATCCTTCATTTTTACACAAAAAATGCGATTTTCGGATCATAATTTAATTATTGTGACTATTTATCATTACAGATCTGGAATTTTTATGCACAGACCTCAATCATAATACAAAAAAGCTCCAAACAAATTTTTGTTCCATATGAAGTCCATTTCAACCATCAAACATAAAAAAGAAGCAAATTTCCTTTGTAAAAATGAGGCATACTGCTTATTTGCATGTTGCGGGTTTTGTAATTAATTTTTTCTGTGTTTCCAATGGACCGACTAGTAGCAAATCTTCAATGTTGAACATGTATCTTGGAGTAATTCGGGGCAAGCCCATGCAAGCATCCTTTAACCAGTCTTCATTCTTCTTCATGTGCATGAACTGTCCCTTAAGGGGAGAGAGAAAGACTAAAAAATGAGATATTTAAATCCTCCAATTAAATCAGGCAAGCTTGTAGCCATCGTGTTCCTCTCCATACTTTGATAGAGAATCTCCCTCTCTCTCTCCAAAGGGGTTTTAATCGGAGAGGTATCGAGCAGAAATGAGGAGGCACATTGACGCTTCCCTCTATTTGACAATTTTTGCATTAGTTTCAAGGCTTTAAGCCTAAGGTTTAAAACATTAAAATAACCGGTTCATCTTTTTGTGTTCACACTGTCTCGCAATTGGATTTTTCAATTTTGAAGGGGCAAACAAACTCTGATTTACAATCCAACTTGACAAGCAGCTTCATGACATCAAACTCCATCAATGTGGCCTCTCCTACGCACTTTATGGCTTCCCGATTCGGTAGCTGCTTTATAATGCCGAACTTTGTGGGGATTAAATGGGGGTTCAAACGACCTCCAATTGACAAACCAAGACTTGTGTTGGATTCCTGATGTCGAAATGCATCTAGAAAAACTCTGGCTCAGCCATCCACCACAATTTGATTTTTCATGAAAATTGGCTCGTTAATGTCTCTCGAGCACTTTTTGGCTTAGAAACAGACCTTAAATGCTTCAAGAACATGTCCAAATTGGGTCTTAAAATCTAGCTCTCATTGGCAACCACGGGATAGGGCAACTTAGCCTGTCAAATCCCACGAACAGATTTGCACATAAACACAACCACAAATAGCATCAAGGTGATACAAAATAGATACACAACAAAACACATCACAACTCTCACCCTACCTCTTGACAAAATCAAGGCATGAAATCCACAAGGAGTAGGCCTAGCATAATCTGATAAGAGGCTAGAGCTAGTCACTAACAAACTGCTCCAACACAGCCAATAATGTACAAAGAACTATCAAAGAGGTCATCCTCAGTGGTGGTCTGAACTACCTTTCTAATTGAGGACAACTCAATGAGGAGCTCCTCCTAGGCGAGGACTCCTATAGCTTGAGCAAGAAATATTGTCTTTTAGCACATTGTCCTTTTAGGCTTTTATTTTCCATACTTGAGCATGTAAAAAGGAGGGAGCTGAGCGTAGTGACCTAAGGAGAACAGGGCATTGGCCTCAGGTCCTATCTCGGTACCCCAGAGCCTACCAAGCCCTTGCAAGGTGACACGTAATAATTTTCTAACGCTCACTTTTATTTTCGCTCCAACCATCTCGTATTCTTATTTTTGTTTTATAAGCTAGCTGCCACCCCCAGGAAGACAAGGCATCAGCCTCGAGTCTTGTCTTGTCCCTAGGAACCTACTAGGCCTTCACAAGGCAATAAACAACTGCTCAAGGATTTTTCTTTCTTTCCTTTTCTATTTTTTGAGGTGCTAGAACCCCTTTTTACACACCTCTATATATTTTTATTATTTAGACATTCGGGATTTTACTTCTTTGCATTATCATTTTGTCTGGCAGGCTTTTCTAACAGCCTCACAACTAACAAAAACTCCTAGAACGGTCGCCTAGCAGGTCAACAGAATAGGGTCACTAGGATTGCCTTCTAAAATAGTTCTTTCAATGCCTGACAATGCCTTTGCAGGAGGCAACAACTACTTAGACCTCCCACAAACATACTAACCTATACTAGGGACTTCATGCATTGATTGCCAATCCCCAACAAATGAAAAGAAAGTAACCCCTTACATACACATATATCATTAATGGCTTAAGGAAAAAGACTCAGGAAGGGGACAAAACCACCTAGAATGGCCACAAGAAGCTCCTCCGAGAGCAAAGGCTCCCTCCAGTGACTTCGTCAACCTGTATGATGCAATCACTAAAATAGAAAATCATTAAACGTACCTGCACCAAACAAACATAGGGCCCTCTTGGCCTGAAGAAATAGCACATTTCACTGCAAAATAACTGGTCCTCTTGACCTAACAAAATTAGCTCATTTGACTACATCTAATGGATAGTCTTTTTGGTATATATACAGCATCTTAAGGATAGCATACAATAGGAGGACTAGCCCCATGCTACTGATGCGAGTCAGCTAAAAGCTTGATATGGGCCCTTTGTAGATCCACTAGCCCAAGCCTTTCTATTGATATCTCGGTAATAAGGGCCATCTCTTCTTGGGTACTATGGGCTAAATGAATGACATCATTAGGTTGATATAACTCATCTTCTGTAATATTTCCGCGATAATATTTCTAGATCCCATGATACTCACACAGTCTCCACGGGCCAAATTGAGACTTAGAACTATGGATTATTGAAAACCCGTGCTCTTCATACGAACCGCTTCTTAGGAGGCAAAAATGATAATTTTTTTTAGAAATAAGACAATTTTTTTTAAAATTATCCCTCTCTCCCCCAGCCGACGGTCGTGTTGGAGGAGAGGGATATAGCAAGGATGATTGAGCATCCTTTGCTGGATGCTAGAGGGGGGTAAATCCCATGCAGGATGCTGCGTGGGGGAGGGAGGATCCCCTCCCCTCACCTATATAAGCTTTGTGTGGGAGAGAGCTAGGACGATTTTTAAATAGAGAGGAGGAGGCGATAAATATCGTGTCGCTGCCGTAGAGCTTGAGGAGGGAAGCCATCACGCTGCCATCGAGAGTGGAGGGAGGAGCCACAATGCCACCAGAGGGAGCTGAGCCCAGTGCCACGCGTCGTGAGGTGGGGAGCCGAAGGGTTGCGAGCTGCCACGCCATTGCCACAGTCGCCTTCTCTCTTCCACGTGGGGCTTCCACAATTTCCAGAAGCTTTAGAAGCTTCTTAGGAAGCTTCTAAAGCCTCCTTGGAAGCCCCCCTTCTTGTGGGCTTCCTCATAACCCATTTTCATGTGGGTTTAATAACCCCACCCCCCGGGATCCAAAAAAAAAACCCTTTCCCGTGGATCCCCTCCAAGTTTTTAAAAAATCCCATTAAGCCTTTCTTTCCCCCCCCCCCCCTCGCGTTCTTACTCAAAGGATCATTTTAAACCTCGGGGTACCCTAGAACCCCCTTTCTATTGGCCTTCACAAGCCACCCTCTTTCCCCCCTTTTCCATTTCATCCAAGGGCCTTTAAAAGGTCATTTAACCTGGGAGTTAAGGCCTTCTTCCCCCCTTTGGGTTCCCCGCAAGGTTCCACTAGTCCGAGTTTAAGGAGGAAACCTATAAGGCCTTCTAAAGCCGGTTCCAAAAGACAGATAAATTAATCAAGGAGGCCGAATCACAAAGGAAGTTTTGCGTGCGAAGGAGACGGCCAAGATCATAAATCTGCATCCAAGACAAAAAGGCCGCATTCGTGATGGCTCCTAAGAAAGCACAAGGTGCAACCGCAGGAGGATCGTCTCCTAACATCCATGTGGACATTTCACCACAAGTCCAGGTTCTTCTTCCTAAATTTGATTAACGTTGTAATATTTTAATAATGCATGGATCATTTGAGGAATAAGGATGCATGTTTTTTTTTCGATTGAAAATACTTTGGCTAATAGATCACAATTGAGGGATTCGGTCATTAGTATTTTTCAATAAAATGAACAAAATAAAGTGAGCATAAGATTTCTATGCATTTCTAGCAAGTGGTTTTTATGCGTTGCAAAGTAATGAAATTAGATTAATTAATGCCCATTTTTACAAAACGGAATTATGATAGTACACTTCGATTAAGCATGGAAGGAATAAACCGCATATCGCATTATTGAACATCTTTTTCGAAATGATTCTTAAAGAAAGTTACTAGCAACCGTAGGAAATTGCTAGGGCTGCATGAAGAAGATTTAACTCTAGGCAAGTGGCCTAAAAACTCAAATCAACAAAAGGTTGTGTAAGTTCAGCATACGACTAATTCATTCGAAAATGAAAGTAGAAAAAGGCTGCATGTTTAAACATAAAATCCTAAAGCTTAGTAGCATGAATCTTGTTTGCATGTTATAGGATGATCAGTTGGAATTATGTTATAACTTAACCTATGCTTTGATCTTAACTCAAAAAGTTAGGGCTTGCAAATCGTCTTCTACACATAAGAGATATATCATAGTGGTGAGACTGACTATTTTACAAAGTGGTCAGAAGCACGAGCGACGAGAAAGGACGATGCAAAGGAGATTGCTAGCTCCCTACTAGAGTAGATTATATGTTGATTTGGTCCACCAAAAGAATTAGTATCAGACCATAGAACCCATTTCCTAAACAAGGTGATTTAAATCCTCTAACTGAAGCATGGAAAATTAAGCAAAATAAGAAACTCCTTATAAACCACATGCAAATAGGCATGTTGAAAGTACTAACAAGCAACTTGTGGGCGTTTTATCAAAAATATACCTTTAAGAAGGAACAATTAGTTCTATATTATAATGCACGTAGAGAGTTGTTTCTAGGAAAACTTGAGCCCAAATGGGACGGTCCCTACAAGTTCGTAAGAATAGGGAAAAATAAGTCCACAACATTACTGGCTTATCTTGAGGGAGTGGAGTTTAGAAATAAGGTTAATCTTAATAAGATTAAACATTATTATCTCTCAATGCACTAACGAAATAAATACCTTGTAGGTCAATGCGCGGCTAATAAAAAACCTGCAAGAGAAAGTATTGGTTGATGGGGTGGCTTATTCCTTACTTGGAACACCCATACTTAGAGCATCGATATCATCAAGGAAAGATTATTTGGTGGAGTAAAGGATATAAAGTGATTGAGCAAGAGGACGGATCATTTGAATGGGAAATCAAAGTCTTCTGTCATCACTACTTACGAATTCCGACAAGCATCCTTGTTATATTCAATGAAAGAGGTGAGATGGAGCCTTTAGTACATCCAGTGAATATGCTAAATTTTGACTATCATAATTACAAGTAGAGGTAATGATGGCTAGCTATGTGAACCCATTAAAGGGAGTGTAGGGGTAGTTATTAGAGATTCCTGATGTAGAGTCGTGATGAAATTAGTTGTTTATCTCGGGGTTGGATTTATCAATAACATGGTGGAATACAAAGCTCTAATCATGGGCCTGAATATTGCTAAGAAGGGTGGTATCTGTCAGTTGTTAGTAAAGGGGGATTCCCAATTGGTATTGAACCAACTAAATGGGACCTACACAGTACAAAATCCCATTCTTTCTATGTATTATTGCATTACTATGACCATGCTCGATGGGTTTGAGAGAGTGTCTCTTTAGCTGGTTCCATGTTATTGAAATTAGTTTGCAGAATCATTAGTAAACTTTGCTTATGAAGAAGAAATTTTCTTCAACTGTGGTCCTAGTTTGGATATCTCTATTAATGATGAGATAGGACCCAGTTGATTATGGGGGCTTTTATCAGAACATGCCTTATATGGCAAGCGATGGTTAGTATGGGTGATGCAAAGAGTGGCCGAGACCCATTTTCCTTTGTTATCTTGGACCCATAAGTTGGTTAGATGACACGTTATGCGTACACTTCTTGCTATTTATGCAGGGAGGTATGGGCCACAATCTGATGTATTTAGTTTAGGCCAAGACCCTATTTCCTCCTTGGGATGGAGCATTTTGTTGTATATTAGCAAATTTTAAAGGGGAGATATATAGAGTTGTTTTGTTTTATTCCATTAGACCAAGAGGGCTGTTTTGTCGAGTTTAAATGCTTTATTTCTTTCGGCCAAGAGGGCCATTTTTGTTGGGTGTGAAATGGGATATTTCCTTAGGCGAAGAGGGCCATATGTATGTTTGGAGCAGGTACTTTAATGGTAATTTGTTTTAGTGATTGCATCACACAAGTTGACAAAGTCATTGGAGGGAGCCTTTGCTGCGAAGGAGCTTCTTGTGGCCATTCCAGGTGGTATCTTCCCCCTTTTGAGTTTTTTACTTAAGCAGATAATGTTATACATGTATCTAGGGGTTAATTCCTTTTCATTTGTTCGGGACTGACAATCAAGGCTTGAATTCCTAGTGTTTGGTTAGGTATATCTGGGGGAGATTTGAGTAGTTTTCTACCTCGTGTTAGGACATTATCATGCGATAAAGACCTTTGATAGAGGATAGTCCTTGTAACCCTATCCTGCTTACTTACTAGGCAGTTATCCTCGGAGTCCCTGCTTGTGTGAGATTGTTAGAGAAGCTTGTCAAAGTATTAAAGAAAAGAGCAAGTTTTAAACCTATCTAAAGATAAAAATTACAAAGGTGGGTAAAAAGGGGTTCTAACCCCTCAATAAGAAATGGAAAAAAAAGGAAGGAACTTCCTACAAGCACTTGATTATCACCTTGCTTGGTAGGTTCCTAGGGACAAGCCAGGATGCCTTATCTTCCTAGGGGTAGTAGCTAGCTGGAAAAAAGAAAAGAAAGGAAGGTTGGAGCAAAAATAAAAGTGAGTGTTTAAAAAATATTGTTGCCTTGTGAGAGCTTGGTAGGTTCTTGGGTACCGAGACAGGTCCTAAGACGGTCGATGCCCTATTCTCCTTGGGTCACTCTACGCTTAGCTCCCTCCTTTTTACATGCTCGAGTATGAAACCTTGAATGGAAAATGTTTTATAAGAAGAAGATGATGACCAGGCTATAGGAGTCCTCGCCTAGTATGAGGGCTTGGTCCAATTGTCCTAAGTTAGGTAGGTAGTTTCCACCACTAGGATGATCTCTTTGATAGGCTTTTTAGCCGTGAGTAGTTGGTTAGAGACTCGCCTTGGATTTCCGTCAGATTATGCTGGGCCTATCCCTTGTGCATTTTCATGCCTTGATTCTATTAGGGGGTAGGGTGAGAGCTATTCTTGTGATTTGTGGATATAATTTTTGTAGCAGCTTGATACTTGCTTTGATTGTTGTCTATGTAGATTAGTTCGTGGGATTTGAGAGGCTGAGTCGCCCTATCCTGTGGTCACCAATGAGATCGGAATTTAAAGATCGTTAAAGTGTGGGGAAGACGCGGAGAAGAGAAAATTCAAGGTGGGAATTGTACCTCGTAGGAAAGTGGTAAAGACAAATTTGGCAATTTTTACGAGTTGTAGGAGATGGGATTTCAAAGCGGTTTCAAAGAGCAATTGTGGATTTTTCATAAATTTTCCAAACGTCGGATCGAGCGGGAGAAAGTAATCGATAGTTCAAGACCTCAAGACGAACTGACATAAATTTATGAAATGAGAAACGGGCATCAAGGACAATTGAGAAATGAATCCAAACAGTGCCAAAAGGAAAGGGCCAAAGTTAAAAAATTTGGTCATGGGCATTGTTTGGGGGGTGTTTCAAAATGGCACAAAAAACGTGATGCCCCCCTAGGTGATGAATTGAGAGAGAGGACCATCTTGGGCCAAAGAACAATCCGTTGAATGCATCATACTAATGGATTCCTCTCATTTCTTGCTCCCTATCACGAGTCTCTACTCATGCAATGGCTGCTTGGTTGCTGAGATCAAATCTCTATCTTTCTCTCTTCTCCTCCTCTCTCCTCTAAGAGTTTGACCATACGCAGAAAATCAAGAAGGGAGATGAAGTATGCTTGTTTGGTGTGGACCACATCGCTGCAAGATTAAAAGGAGGATGAGCGGCAATGTTCAGCACTATCAAAGAACTGATGATGCATCCATTGGCTGCCTGCAACCATTTCATAAAAACACGCAACACACAAATAAGCGGTATGCTCAATTTTTACAAAGAAAGTTGCATTGTTTTGATGTTTGATGGCTTTAATGATGTGCGCATGGAAAGAAAATTTGTATGAATCATGTTTGAAGTATGTTTGAGGGCTATATATGATAAAATGTAGAACCCATAGTTGTACATAGTCGTAATTAATAATTTAAAACTCAAAATACGTCATAAATGAAGAAAAATGAGGATTTCTTCTATTTCAAGTTGGGAAATGGAATTCATATGGGATTAAAAAACTAATAAAAGTTATTGTTCAATCAATATAATCAATCAAGTCACATAAATGAGAATATACCACAATTTTATGAACAAATAAATGAGAAAAAATAGGGAAAATAAGGAAATTTTAGTTTTTGCGCTTTAAAAAATGGATAAAAATACATTTTATGTTCATGAACATATAACAAGGTTGGAGCATGAGTATTAAGACTCAATCAAGCTTTATTTCTATGTTATAGTATGTTTTTGTCAAATTTTACATGAAAAATGACGTAGAAATGAACCTAAACTTATCCAACCATGCAAAACCTAAATGGTAGGAGGGAAGAGGGTTTGTGAAAGTTGTTAGCTACTAGAAATGATTCAAATTATAATCTATTTGTATATGCATAACATATAGGATGGACTATCATTTGAGTTAAGGAGACTAGTAGCACGAAGAAATTCAGTGCTAATCTGTATCAATGCCGCACATATGATTAGTTGGAAAATCATTGAAGGTTTGTTTTTGCACTTCACTTAGCTGGTTTCTAATGATAAAATGCTTGAGCACAATGGTCATCCACACTTGCATTGAGCATAATGTGGTATCAAACTTGGACGCATTGCAATTGTTTTCCAAACATTGACCTTCGTGGAGTGTGTAAGGAAACCCGAGCTATAGGGTAGATGAATGGTTTCTTGGGGCAAGCTTGGTAAAAAAATATCAAATATCTTGGAACGTTTGAAATAAATAAGAGTGGAGTGTGTTCATATGTTCTTTATGTTGGAGTAGCGCATGGAGGGGCCAATCCCCAAGGTGTAGGAGAGCTGCAATGCGGCCACTGCATTCGGCCGAGGGGTTTCCTCCTATGTTTGTGTTATGTGGTGTATTATACCAAGATGTATAGGATCTCCCTTTGAGGAGTAGGGAAGGGCAATCATTGGACTTCATTCCACTACAAACGCGATATCTACAGTAGCAATTAGGGTAGTTTTTCCCTTGGACGCTCCTGGCCGTGAGGCCATGTGGGGTTGTCTTGTGAGTGTTAGAGAGGTATGGCTAGTGCCTATAGCCATTGTTGGGCCCATTTTTGAAAGGATTTTTAACCTTGACTAGAAATTTGCAAATAATGGACTAAAAGGGCAACTAAACTCAACGGAAATTATTTTTACACTAAAATTGCATGAAGTAATAGAATTTCAGTTGCATGAGATCCACTGAGGGGACATAGGACACGTGTCAAACTCATTGAGAGTACATGGTGCAATCAATGTTTAATACACTTCTTCTTTTCTAAGAGATTCACTCAGTGTCAAGTTGGAAAAAGGGGGAAAGGGAGAAACATGGCAAGGAAAACACAATGCTTCGTGTAGGTCTTTGAAGTGTCTATTCAGTAGCACCATCACCCAAGTTCACACCTTCATCCTCTTGCTTGTTCTCCATCCTTCTTGCTACCCAATTCTTCACAAGTTACTACTGAAGCTAATATGGTGAAAATGAGGCACAAGAAGGTGTCAAAATTACCTATTAAGAGGGGGAGATAGCAGAGCTGAGAGGGGTTAATGAACATGAAGATGACTGCAGCGACTACCCTCCTGAGTTCATTCCTTCTAATTCAAAGAAAACTACATTGAAAGAATCACCAGATTTGTTGAGTGATGAAGATGATTTGCCTACACTAATCATAAGTTGTACTATTTTCATGGATACATCCAAGCCCAATACTAGAGGGTGACTCAAGTAGATTGGTTTGTTGTCTTTTGCCAAATTGCCATGGGAATCTTGGAACAATAATATGCATGCACAACAATAGCTTGCTATGCTTAGGGAAAGAGGAAAAATTGGGGGTAAATTGGAAATTATACCTTCTCTTCTATCTCAAGTTTTCTCTCTAGAGCCTACTGACCTAAGCATTAGAGATGCATAGATGAGGTTGTGTAACAGAAATTTGGCAATATTACAAGTGC
This sequence comes from Lygodium microphyllum, assembly GCF_053477565.2. NCBI lineage: Eukaryota > Viridiplantae > Streptophyta > Polypodiopsida > Schizaeales > Lygodiaceae > Lygodium > Lygodium microphyllum. The sequence goes on along the minus strand of NW_028229591.1, from coordinate 222,162 downwards.
CAAAAATAAATATGTTTTGAGGCATGTTGATCCTAAAAGAAGATTATTCATTAAATATTTTATGAAAAGGTTTATTCGTTTCATCAAAACGAATGTTATCATTAAATATACATTTGGTATTCTTTGGTGGCAATCCCTAATTGGCGTTTTACTTTACATAATAGACCCATGCAAGAGGTGGATGTACTGACAGTTAGAAAGTAGAAGTAGAAAAGTTGAATTGAACCAATGTTGGTAGGATTATATGCTCATTTGCAGGTGGTATGTCCAACTTTGCATGCATCTCTTTGGGAATCACAAAAGGGGAATAAGTCTAATGTATGCAAAAATAAAAAGTTAGTGGATGGTATTCTTTTGGATCTTGATGAGACAGGGATTTGCCTCACTCTCACGCTTCATTGGATGCTGAAAATGATCAAGGACAACGCCTTGTTGCTCCATTGTCTATGGGTTTTTCTTTACATGAGGTATCAAATGTTGAGGTTATGGGTAGTGTTATGTCTTTGGATTTTTTTGAACAGCAAAATGAGGATGCTAAGCATGATCTGCTTCATAAGGATGTGGTCATAACATGTATGCAAAAGAAAGTTATTTTCTTTAAGGGAAAAATGGGAAATATGTCCAAGCAATCTTATGCTATACATTAGGGAGATGGTATGCCTTATGATAGGAGAGTTATTGTAGTAGGTTATGTGCCTCAAAATCTTGAGGAGGCTTGTTTTCTTATGTCGGGATTATATAGGTTTATGGCTGATATGCATGCAAGTGGTACTGTTAAATTGGATATGGTTCACTATTTGCAGGAATAATTGACATGCATGAAATCTAAAAGGGATACTATGCTCATTGAGATGGACAAAATGAAAGAATTGCATGCTAGTGAAGTGGGTGCTTTGCACAGAAAAATTGATGATATGGTGATATTTTGTCTAAGTGTAAGATATCTTTGGTTGCTTTTAAGAAATGGACAACAAATATGTAGGAAAATTTTCAAAATAAGTTTGATTTAGTAGCTCAAGAGAATGCAACTTAAGGCTAACATGATTCTTTTGGATGCTTGATTGCAACCTTTACTTAAGGTTGAGAAGAAACTTTTGCATGATATAGAAGCGGATTTGGATGGTTTTGTGTTCATGCAGTAGGATTTGGATGTTATGAGGGCTACTTTGATTCATGTGATGCATGATCAATGGGTTGCTATTGCTAGTAGGATCTCACAAGTTATTTCTTGGCCTTATGTGTTAGGAGAATGGGAGAGAGAGATGAGGCAACAGAGACTTGACTACTCTCATTTTCTTCATTATTCAAATTTACACATCAACTGAATAACCAAAACAACTAGGCCTAAATGATCAAACCATAGTGATTTGCTAACTACAGTTGAGTCACATATCTGACTTATTCAATGACACACACATGATAGGGATATCTAAACACATAGCTTTCATGTTGGTTTAGCAGCTTGGGCTTGAAGTCTCAACACTCCCCATCAAGCTCAAGTAAGGTACTATACTCCAAGTAGCTATATGAGAAGTAACTGAACTTATCTTTACCTAATGACTTGGTAAAGATATCTGCTACTTGCTCATTTGTCTTCACATATTGGAGATCCACTTTTCCTAAAAGTATCATCTCACCGGGATGAAGTGATAGTTTACTTCTATATGCTTTGTTCTTGCATGGTAAACAAGATTTGTTGCCAAAAGTACACTACCTAGATTATCACAGTATAGTGTCATGGGAGCCTCTACCTGCATATCCAAATCAATCATCGACTTCATCAACCATGCAATCTCGCATGTAGTTGAAGTAGCACCTCTATCTCTACCTCAGTACTAGGTAGTGCAAAAATTAGTTGCTTCTTACTACTCCATCTGATCATCCCACTACCAAGGCTAAATGCATAGCCACTAGTAGATCGGTGATCATAAGGACATCCTGCCAAATGAGCATCAGTATATCCAATGAGTTTCAGGTCCTTATCATTATCATAAAATAGCCTATAGTCTACCATTTCCTTGACATATCACATGATCCTTCTTACTACATCCAAATGTGGTTTCTTGGGCTTTTGCATAAACTAATTGATAAGCCCAACTACATAGCTCAGATCAAGCCTATTGATAGTGAAATCAAAATTTTGATCATCTTCTTGTACATAGTAACATTTGTAATCTCAGCTCCTTTGTCTACATCCAATTTTGTATTTTGATCCAATGGTGTATCAAGTGGTTTACACTCTGTCATACCATACTTTTTCAACATTTCCAATGCATATTGTCTCTACATCATCCACAATCCATTGGATGAATTAACCACCTCAATGCCCAAAAAATATTTTAGCTCACCTAAATATTTTATATCAAACTCTGATATTCAATATAGTCATCATAGCTTGTATTCCAATGTCATAATCACCTATAATAATGAGATCATCCACATAGATAACTAGCACAACCAAACTTGTATATGTCTTTTTACTAAACAAACTGTGATCAGCCCTACCAACTATAAAACCAAGACTATGCAAGTAATTGCTAATGTGTGCATGCTAGCTCTTAGATCCTATTTTAGCCCATAAAGAGCTTTCTTAAGCTTGCATAGTTTGAAAATTGTAATTTGGATGGTTGCCATCTTGTCAACAAGGCTCAAAGTTCCTTCATAATCTAAACCATATTGCTGAGCATACTCTTTGGTGACCAACCTGGCCTTCTATCTCTGTATGCTGCCATCAGACTTACATTTCACTTCATACAGCCATTTACAGCCTATATTCTTCTTGCCTTTAGGCAATGGAACAAGCTCCCAAGTCTGATTTTCAACCAATGTAACCATTTCCTCATCCATGGCTTTGCACCAATTCTTATCCAAGACAACTTCAGCAAATGCAATAGGTTCTCTATACTTTGTGACCTTAGTCATATATGTATAATGGTTTGCACGATATCCACTATATGTAAGTCAATCAATAGTGTATCTCACCCTTTGTGAGCATCTCAACTACAGTGCTATGCTTACAATGAGGCAAAACATACATGCTATGCTTAACACCTAGAGTATACACATATGGAATTCCAAGTTTGCTATTAAGGATATCATACAAATCATAACTAGAAGTCATCATGCTAAAAATATCATTAAAAAAATTTATTTTCCTTTGCTTTCCACCTCATTTCTCTCCCTCTAACTGACATAGTGGTGTTGGTGGATGATGATACATAACTCCTCAATTAGCCAGCAGTCCATGGAGATATGATGATGGAAGATACAATACATGTAGGTCTTGGCAAAGAAGCACTCTAGTGTGAGACAAAATGAGAACCAATGTCTTAAGGCATATCAGAAGTAGGTACAGAAGTAGATGATGCATACCAAAAATCCATTTCATCAAACATGACATCTCTATTGAATAGTGTTTCTCTAGTAGATGGACCATAACATTTATATGCCTTCCTCTTCTATGCATAACCAATGAACACATACTTGTGTGCTTTAGGATCCAATTTCCTAAGTTTCTCATCAGGGATATGAATATAGGTAATGCAACAAAATACTTTCACATGACTAATGTCTAGCTTGTGCCCATAGAGCTTTTGGTATGGAGTCATGTCATGTATACCTACAATGGGTTTTTGATTCAGCGCATACATGGCTCTCATAACAACCTCAGCCCAATAATATAGTGGCATGTTCTTTTCATTTAGCTTTGCACACGAGTAGTCTCCATAAGCACCCTATTATTTCTTTTAGCCACTCCATTATGCTCTGGAGTGTCACTATATGTGAGCTATCTACAAATGCCATTTTTGGCTAAGTATCTATCAAACTCATTAGATACATATTCTCCACCATTGTCTTGTCTCAAGCATGAGATAAAGCAATCAAAATCCTTCTCAACTTGCCTCTTGAACTCTTTAAAAATAGCAAACACTCATCCTTGTGTTTCAAGATGTACATCCAAGTATATCTACTGAAATCATCTATGAAACTAACATAATACTTGGACCTGCCAAGAGAAACATTATGGGTTGGTCCCAATGTAGTAGATGTATCAATTGTGATGGTCTTGTACTATTTTGGACAAACGCTTAACAAAGGAAAAGTGAGATTGTTTGCCAAACTGGCATGCATCATAGACATGACTGAGATTGTTCACTATATGCAAACTTTGGCAAACTTGTCACAAGGTGCTTTCTTTGCATAATTTGCAACCATTGAATATTGTCATATTTTGAAGTCCCTAATAGTTCCCTAACCATCTGCAAACATGACTGATTTTAGTTGAGGTAATGTCGCATCCAATATGATCATTCTACCATGTCGGTAGCCTCGTGCAATGAGTTTACAATCATTACCAAAATCTTCTATAAAACATCCATGCTTATTAAAGCAAGCTTGCAAGTTCTGCTCTGTCATCTGACCTATTGACAACAAGTTTTTTGTAATGGAAGGCACATGTAATACATCATGTAGAATTTTCTTCTACCCATCATGAATGACCAAGGTTACTACACCCTTATTCTCAATGTCATGATGTGTATCATATCCTGTACACACATATCCATTCTTTTTAGGAACCATGTTTGTAAACCAATCACCATGAGGTGTCATGTGATTTGAGGCTCCAAAATCAATCTACCAGACATCATCTGTTTTGGTCTCCTTAGTAGCACGGTTTCGAACATATGTCATGGCAAACAATCTGTTAATGGATGCATCCTCCATATCATTTGATGATGCATAGTGTCCCTATTGTTTGCCTTTCTGGTTAGCCTACTTTTTCCAGCACTCTTTGGCAATGTGGCCATACTTGCCACGATAGTGACAATCCTTATCTTTATTCAGATTTTCATGAGTATGCTGTGGCTCCCAAGATCCTACGCCCCTAGGGCTAGTTCTCCCCCTTGCTCTAAAATCTCCATCACCTCTTGCATTCTAACCCTACTAAGTATTACTACTATGAGAAGCATTCTTTTATGTTCCTCTTCCACGAGCAAACCCTCTTCCATGGCTACCATGATCTCATTGATTAGAATAGAACATTGCATCTTTGCTTTTATAGAGCTACTTGGCCCAGTAGATAACCTTGATTTGACTTCTTCATGTATGAGCAATGACACAAGCTCATTAAAATCTAGCATCTCAGCACGCATTGATATAGAGGTATCAAAAGATTTGTACTCAAGTCCTAAACCATTTAGGGTAATAGCCACTAATTCCTCATCATCAACATTAGATCCAACTAGAGCTAGCTGATTTGAAATGGTCCTAATTTTAGTCACATAGTCTTGTATCCATCGACCTTTTCTATCCATATTGTTGAACTTTTACTTTAGCTGGATTTTGTGAGCACTAGTGGTCATGCCATAATACCACATCAAAATATTCCAAGCATCCTCTTGTGACTTGCAGTTCATTATCTGCATAACCGTTGCATCAAAGATACACAAGGACAACCAATGCAACACCCTTGGGGCTCTTTCCATCCACGCTCAATGTGCCCATCTCTATTCAGCTATAGGATTTTTGTCGAGAAGATCGAGTTTAGCTTCAACACCCATGACTAAATACTAATAGCCCTTTCTAATCAAGAAGTTATCCATCCAAAACTTTCAAATAGCATAGTTATTATTATAGATTTTGTTACCCACTATCTAAGTTATATTATCTATTCTAAAGTGTCTCATTCTAAGGGTGCAACCCTATCAATTGATTGTTGGCCAACTCTATCAATTAGGATATTATGGATTGTTGAGAAGACGTGTCTGTGAGCATGAGATGCATGATGTGCTTGTAGAATCTCATGGTAGAATAGCTAGAGGATATTTCAATGGGGACATCATAACATGTAAGATGCTCCAATCTCAATTGTGGTGGCCTACACTATTCCATGATACAACTAAGTTTGTGAAACATTGTGATGAGTGCCAACAATAATGAATCAAGGCCCCTATTCATAAGAATAAGATGGAAATGACTCCGGTAATAGCACACCAACCCTTCAAAAAATGGGGGATTGATTTTATCAGTCTAATCAAACTTGTAACACAATACTCACAAGTGAGGTACATAATCATAACCACAGAATATCTCACCAAGTGGGCTAAAGCTTGGGCAATTCAAAAAAATGGTGCTAGGACCACTGCCAAATTTCTTTGGGAACAGGTGATCTCACGGTTTGGATGTCCCGTAGAATTAGTTAGTAATCAAGGCACACACTTCATCAATGAAATGATTGCTCACTTGTTATCCACTTTCTTGATAATACAGCAAAAATCCTTACTCTATTACTCTCAAGAAAATGGTCCAAGCTAAAGCCACAAATAAAATCCTAGTGAACTGTCCTAACCAAGTTGGTCTCTGCCTCTCGCAGTGATGGGGATAATAAGCTAATGGAAATGTTATGGGCTTACAGGGTAGCCTACAAAACGCCCATCGGATAGACACCATTCAGGCTAACTTATGAAAATGAAGCAATCTTACCAATAGAGTTATTCGTTCCAAGCTTGAGGGTAGCAATCCAAGAGAGTAGGCTCGGTAAGGAATTATTTTAAAGTCAAACTAGAATTCCTATCTAAAACCCAACTCATTGCAATCCATGCCCTAATTTGTGACTCTAAAGGGTTGAATGAGAAGAGGTAGTGTTGTTTTACTTTCTCTAAAGGGCTACCTTCCTTTAGAGGATGGATACCTTCCTTTAGACTAAACATTCCTCTAGAGGACGGATACCTTCCTTTAGAGTCACAAATCCATTCCTCTAAAGGGTTGAATGAGGTAGCCATCATATGCATCAGAAAGTAAAATAAATCTATGACAACTTTGAATGAGGAGACTTAGTGTTGTTGTACTTTGTAAAGGGTCACAGATGAAAGATGAAGTTCAAGGTTGGGACCTTTTAAAGTCCATAACATTAGTTGAATTGAAAATGTGGGGCTTGAAACCTTAGAAGGATAGGGTATAGGTTTTTTCAATGGTAGTTGCATCAAGAAGTACTACCCTCCATCACACTCACTACATAAATCTCCAATGATAACACCACCCATGAATGTTAGAGTGGCAACAATCACAATCGTGGACTAAAATAAATTGGCCTAATCTTCAAGGATTCACAAAATAAGTACAAATAGAGGGCTGAGAATCAAGTACAAATCATTAAAAACCATTGAGAAATATGAAAATGAAATCTTGGACCAAAAGGTTGCCATTAAGAGCTCCTCCTAGATGGAGACTCTGTGCTATCCACTACAAACCTTGTTATACTAAATCTATAATAAATTTGGATGGGCTAATTCAAATCAAACATGCTATAGCTCGAGACAAAGCTCTCTTTAAGTACTTTTAGCCCATACGACTCACACATACTGTTATTCATTCAACATTAAATCTGGTCCAAAACAGAGATTTGTTTTGTAGTGAAACAAAGCCCACTAGTTAGCATGATATGTGTCTCAAAATTCTAGAAGGTAAGGATATCATTCCCAAATGAATGCTAGCCCACATAGAGAGTTAAGTCCAAACCTTAACCTCCCCTGTCAAAAGGAAAGGTAATATCTCGACCATGCATCATGATCACCAAATCAGAGATATCATCACTCATGAAATGATATGCACGTACCAATGAATCCACCAAAGCATAGGCAACTAAATCAAATAGAAGCCCATGGTCATGGTCTTTAGCATTTAAATCAAATAGAAGCCCATGGTTATGGTATTCATCATTAGAAACTTCATAGGTTGCAAGTGTAAATCCTTTATCTTATTCTTGATCATCATCAAAATTGTCTACAGCATGACTATCTTTATCTTCTTCATTTGAATATTCAAGTACCACAAATATCCTTTCATTCTTTTCCATGCACATGCCTTTGTTATTAAAATACATTGGTTCAGCACATCTATAGCATAACCCTTGAGCATGCAACTCTCTGATCTGATCACTGGTTATTTGCTGAGCTTTACGGGTTTTAGACCCAATGTTGCCTATATCATCACTATATCGATCATCAATCCATACTACTATCCATGTTACTCATGAGAAGTATATGGCTGAGAAGTACATGAATGCTTCTCATAATCATATTGCTGTCCATATGTATTGGTGTCCACGAGAGAGTGATTGGCTATACTCATTGCTATACATATTTAACAATGATTTCAATAAGTCTTGTTGAACTATTGCATCAGCCATGTCAATCGATACAACCAGCATATACTTGTCATATACATGTGCTAAACACTCATGCAAAACATCATTACCAAAAAGATTGATGAGAGCTTCCAAGATGCATGGCTGTACCAAAACTGATCCTTATGAGATGTCAAATGTTTGACAAGTGCTTGTTCTATCTAGATAGCATCTATCACTTCATATGCCATCATGGTTGCATCAAAATGCATATGTGCATATGCCAATACATCAATCATGTCAAGCATGTGAGAAATAGACTTTCTGAGTTTCATTTCTTGCATAATACTCATAATATTACTACTGCTCATTTCTTGATTTGTTGGTTTGTAACGTGTCCACGTGTCCACTTGTAGGACACATCTTAGTAGCCCATTGGGAAGAGAGTCCAGAAAGCGCTGCACTTTCCTTGGGTTGCTTTAGTTGTCTAATTACCTACCACATTTAGTTTGACAAGCAAAAACAACTTCTTTAATTAGCCAATTAATCACTGGTTCCTTCACGTAACTTAAGCACTGACATAGAAAAACAATGTTAAGCAAGTTCCTTTTCAACAATTGATCTTATTTATCAGTCTTTGGAATATATCATATAATCCAGCCCGAAGGCTATTCCATAATCCTCCCGAAGACAATTCCATAATCCGCCCGAAGGCAATTCCAACAATCCTTAGGGATCGCTATTCCAAGTTTTCACCCGTAGACTAGTATGCAGGCCTCGAGATCCAATCTCGAGTCACGTCGGCCTCTTGTGCAGGGTCCAGAAACAAGGGATTTATGGGCAGAGCCCCCTGGCACCCAAGCATCCTCCTGCTCCAAGTAGCACCCACCACGAAGAGACCTCTCGCGGCGGGTTCGGTCCACGTACTTGATGCGGCTATAACAACCCCCTTGGATAGGGTCAGGCAGACAGTCGGGGGTAATTGATGTTGCCTCTCCCTCCACGCTTTCAACCTAAAGCATTAGTTATTTTCCAGCATTAGATTCCTTGAGCAAAGAAGTACAAACAGTGCTCCTAATTGTACAAACACAATCAATCCAGTGGTCATTTGTTTGGCCAACTACTAAGGTGTGAATTCCTTCTCTCCGAATGCATCCAGCATTCGATCCGGGATCAATTGCGACTTGGCAAGATCCCAAGGGTTTCACAAGCTAAGTTGCTTGTTTACCCTTTTATCCTTGGGTTAGGGTTTATACCCTGTTAACCCAAATTAACAAACACCTTAGGTTCCTTATATTAAGGTCAATAAATCCTAGACAACCTTGTTGTCCTATCTTGATTGGTCAATTTTTTGCTAAGCAATACATAACTTCCCTAACTTGGCAAATCGGCCCAATGAAGGATAATGTACCAGGATGACTACTCATTCTCTTGCAAATTAGACTTGTACGTAGAACTTGCCAACCTTGCTCTAAGGAGTGGCAGTACTATTTTGTGATTTAACACAAAATCATGCGACGTTGCAACTTGTTGCATGAGACAAGTGTCGCACCTAACTTGTGGAATTATTTCTCTCGTCACACGGTATTCCTGGGTCAAGAATACTTTTGGTCAAGATGTAGGGTTTGGGAGTCCTCTTGACCCAATCCAACCCTAACCCTGCTAGGCTGATAATGCTTAGCCCTAGGGTTTCTAATTTCCCTGTGGAAGTCTAGTATTAGGCCAATTTACCCTAGAGTAAAAACCCTAGATCATTATTGCATGGGCGTCTAACTAACCCTAACATTCCATGAATGTGGGTAGGACCTTTGAGGTCGGAATTATCAAGTTGGTTTTTCGAGTGCGATGCTAGGCAGAATTTTATCGTGACTTAACTCTACCTAGCACATTGAGGTGATCATCGTTTGAGTTACACCATTGCAAGCGGATTACCTAATCGATCTAATTGTCTTACGACAATAGGTGATCTCTCCTTAGAGATGCAAATACTTTTCCTGGGCATTGAGGTTCAGGGTGTTGTCCACACGCGAACTCGGATTGGAAGCTCCCGCATGTGTGCCTTACGTCTTTAGCTTCGGAGCCATTTATGCAGTGTCTTTTGTTGCAGCAACTCCCCCTTGGATTACTCGCGTGTCCCGAAGTCTCACAGTCCGCGATCTCCCTCTCCCGTGCAGAACACGGTCCTTGGAGACTTGGGTTTAAAATCCCGGGAAAGGCACGGGAGAACAAGGCTTAAGGAGGCTTAAAATTAGAAGCTTCCAAAGAAGATTCTAAGCTTCTGGCTTCTGACAAAAGTCGTGGGAAAAAAAAACGTGATGATGGAGAGGATGAAGGAGAGGACGATGGCGATGATGACGATTATGATGATGGTGATGGTGAGGTGGAGGCGAGGCGGCCTGGCGCAGCGGCAGCAGGCGGCGTGGAGAGTGGATGGCGGTGTCCTGGCAGCATGTCATCCTCCTCTTCCTCCCTCCCCTCAAGCTTCAGGGGGGGGGGGGGAGATAGCCACCCACGTGGCTTACTTGCATGCCTCCTCCCTCCCCATGCTCTCCACATAACTCAAGGTCCCCTCCATATTCCCTCTCCCCGCCATGCATCGGCTGAGGGGAGAGGATTAATAGTAAAAAAAATTGCACAAAATTTAACCATTATCCATTTGTCTTTTCCCGTGAAGGGTGTTCCTGTCTGGGCTTGCGGTTTCAAGCCATGGTCTCTTATACACGACACGGAGCTGGAGTTTATTAATTCGTGTGGAGGGAGCACTTAGCCACCAACATTTTACGATGCGAGAGATTACTTTGAATCGCTTTTTGCACGTGGTGTGCGGGGTCTAAAATCATTAATATTTCGTGTGGAAATATTATATTCTCTCCCCCTTAGAGGAATCGAGATGTCCTCATCCTGAGAAGAACTGGGGGTATTGTTGGTTGAGAGTACTTTCATCCATCCAAGTGGCATCCTCTTCAGGATAATCTTTCCACTGGACGAGGTATTCACTCAAGGTTTTGGATCTCAAATGCCTCTCCCTAACATCTAAGATCTTGTCAGGCCGTAGCTCAAGGACTCCTTGGCTAGGCATTACAACTTGTTGATCATCAAGCACGTGACTAGGGTTAGGCACATACTTTTTCAGTAGACTGATATGGAATGCATTATGAACTTTTAGGTTCTCAAGGAATTGTACTCTGTAAGCATTAGGCCCTAGTCACTTGAGGATCTTGTAGGGTCCACAATACCTTGGAATTAGCTTTTTGCATTCACCCAAGGATAGGGAGCTCTTCTTTGGACATAAGCGAATGAAGACCATATCTCCTTCAACGAAGGATCTGTCTTGACATTTCAAGTCCGCATAAGCCTTCTGTCTGCCCTTGGTGGCTTGGATGTCTTGTCTTATTGACTTGATTTGATCATCCATATCTTCCAGCATTTGCTTTGAGGCTTCAACCCTCAAGGTTGGATCCGAAAAAGCTTAAGGGACTGCGACAATCATGCCCATACAATGCTTGAAAAGGGGTCATCTGAATGCTTTGTTGGCAGAAAGCATTGTAGGAAAACTCAACCAGTGGCAAATATTGAATCCACTTTTTGGGTTTATGGCAACAGTGTGCCCTTAGCATATCTTCAATGACTTGGTTGACTCACTCCGTTTGATCATCAGTTTGGGGATGGTAAGCTATACTGGAGTCCCAAAGGCCTCGAAGATAGCCCTCCAGAAATGTGAAGTGAAGAGAGAGTCCCGATCACTAATGATTCTTCTAGGTAACCCATGCAGTTTGAATATTTCCTTGATGAACAACCTTGTAATGTCCGAGGCTTTATAGTTTGTCTTAATAGGGATAAGATGTGCAACCTTGGTAAGCATATCCACCACAACCATAATGGAGTTGTATCCTCCCTAAACTTGGGGCCAGGCCAACAACAAAATCCATACTAATGAATTTCCATTTCATTTTAGGAATGTCAAGTGGTTGCAATTTCCCTAGCATTTTGACATGTTCGGCCTTAATACATTGACAGGACAAACATTCAATGACATATTTGAGAATGCCACCTTTGAGCCTCTCCCAATAATAGCTCTTTTTGATCGCATTGAGGGTCTTGGCATAGCCAGGATGTCCTGAAAAAGGGGAGTCATGAGCTTCCCAAAGTATCTTCTGCTTGAGTGATTGGCTTGCCGGTATACATAATCTCGTTCTATAGTAGACACGTCCACCATTGATAGATAATTCTAGATACTTTGTTTGTAGCTTTGGGTCTTGATCCTTGATAGGGATCTCCCTTACCAATTTCTGATAGGTTGGATCATGCCATGCCTCTTCTTTAGCTAGCTCAAGAATTGGGTTGTTTGGCATGGATACCTTTGTGGCTAGAGATTTGGCTGTTGATGGATCTTGCAAAATCAGAGAATTTAGAAATGCCTTGCAATTGAGTGCATCGGCAACTACATTCTCCTTTCCAGGCTGGTATTTGATTTCAAAATCATATTCCACTAGCACTTCAATCCATCGACATTGCCTCATATTGAGCTCATTCTGGGTAAAAATCCATTTAAGACTTTTATGATCTGTCACTAAGGTAAATTTTTTACCCAGCAAGTAGTGTCTCCAAAGTTTGAGAGCTTGGATGACAGCTAATAGTTCCAAATTGTTGGTAGCATAATTCCTTTCATGGCTCTTCAGTTTCCTTGAAGAGTATTCTACCGGATGACCTTCTTGCATAAGCACACATCCTAAGGCAAGTGTGCTAGCATCAGTTATCACTTCAAACTCCTTACTAAGGTCCGGAAGTTTCAGGATGGGTGTTGATACCAAGCTTTGCTTTAGTTTGTCAAAGTTGGACTATTCAGCAAGGTGACCATACAATTGATGTTTGCTTCTTTAGTAGATCCGTTCAGAGGCGCTGCAATCAAGGCATAGTTTTTTATAAAGACCCTGTACCATCCTGTCAATCCAAGAAAAATACATATTTCTTTGATAGTTGTTGGTGTTGGCCACTCCACAACGTCTCTAACCTTGGCCGAGTCTATTGAAATTCCTTTCGCTGATACAATGAATCCCAGATATTCAATCTATTGCTTGAAAAATGCACACTTCTTCTTCTTGGCATAAAGCTTGTGTGCCCTCATTGTTTCAAGGAAAATGCGAAGCTGGGGTTTATGATCTTCTTCTTGCTTGGAGTAGACTAGGGTATCGTCAAAGAAGACGAGTACGAAGTCATCAAGATAGGGCCTAAAGATATCCTGCATTAACCTGTTGAAGGTAGTAGGAGCATTTGTCAGCCCGAATGACATGACCAGAAACTCAAAGTGTCCATACCTTGTGCTGGATGCCATCTTTGGAATATCTTCTTCCTTGATCCTTATCTGATAATATCCAAACCTGAGATCAATCTTAGAGAAGATCTTTGCACCTTGAGGACGGTCAAGAAGTTCATCTATTCTTGGAATGGGGTATTTGTTCTTAATGGTTGATTGATTCAACCCTCTGTAGTCAATGCATAAAAGCATTCCATCTTTCTTCTTCTGGAACAGCATTGGAGCTCCCCATGGTGAACTGCTAGGACGGATCTATCCTTGGTCTAACAGTTGCTTGAGTTGCTCCTTCAGCTCAATCACTTCTGGGATGGACATCCTATATGGTCTCTTTGCGACTGGTGCAGCTCCTGGCGCTGGCTTGATTTCGTGATTGACTTCCCTTTTGAGGAGGAAGTTCAGTCAGCTCTTCAGGAAATACGTCTGCGTATTCCTTTAACCATGAAGGCTCTTCCCTAGATTCCTGATTCTGATCCAGATTATTTAGCTTAATCAAATAGACAGGTAGGCCCTTCCTAACTCCTTTTATTATCCGTGTTGCTTTTGCCAGCTGAATTTTTGGCTTCCTAGCCTCTCCTTGAGTTGTGACCAATTCCCCTTCAGAATTTTGAAAGGAAACTTGGACCTTTCCATAGTGAATATGGGTGTCATTAGGTATTAGCCAATCCATTCCAAGCAAACACTTATGGATACCTAGGTTCATAACCCTGAATCTGATCACAATCGACTTTCCTCCCAGTAGGAATCTCACCTTAGCAGTTTGCTTGGTACAAGTGACCTCACGACCATTTGCTAATTCCACAAGTAAGGTAGGTGCATCTTTTGTGGCTATTTCTAATCTCCTTGCATAGACTGGTGAAATAAAGGAATGTGTATTGCCACAATCAATCAAGGTTTTGAAGGTTTTACCTTGATAATACGAGGAGTTTGAATCACCGAGAACTGGCGATTCGGGCCTTTCTTGTGAAGGGCGGCATGAATTGTTGCTCTCTCAATGTCAGCTTCTAGGGTTGGATCTTCTTCATCACACAGCTCCTTGTTGGCAACACTAGAGATTCTCCCTCTGGCCATGACGGTGGCTCCTTGGCCATGGGCGGTTCCTTGGAATGGCCCTTGACGTTGTCCTCTGTTAAGCTTGGGACATTGCTTTTTAAAGTAACCAGGCTCCTTGCAATGGAAGTAACGGAGATTGCGGCCATTACCTTGGGTAGGAACAAAATTATTGACATTGTTGGTCCTAGCTTTCTTTCTTTGTTGCTGATTTTGGCCTTGCGCTCACCTTGGATCTATACACTACTTTGCTCTGATCTTTGTAAGACCAAGTCTTTTTATTTCTTGGCCTGGTCTGCACTTCCTGTATTATGGGTGCAACTCGAATGAGCGCATCCTGTAGATCTGTTGGCCGCATTGATTCTAGGCAGGTGTTTATGGGTGGGTTTAATCCGGCACAAAACTTTGACACCTGTTGTGTCATATACATTTGTGGCGCGTACTTCAAAAGAGAGACGAACTTTGAATAATATGCATCAAGGGATAGTCCAAGCTGATTTAATTCATAGAACTCGTTCATCTTCTGTGTGCGGTAGGCAGGTGGTAAATATCTCCCTCGCACAGCTTTCTTAATCTTCTCCCAAGTAACTGACCCTTCCGAGATCCCTTGGTCTCTGCACCATTGTTTCCACCAAAGCCTTGCTTCGCCGGTAAGCTTCAATTTGGCGAGCATAGCTTGGTTGGCAGGTGCAGTACCTGCTGCTTCGAAATAATCCTCCATGGATTTGATCCAGATCTCCGCATTAGTTTGGATGGTCCTTCCCTTGCCATCGAATTCAGGTGGTTTGATATGTTTGAGAAGAAACTTCTTCTCCTGAATTACAGTCGTACTTGGTGTAGGGGTCGGACTAGGAATCTGCACTTGGGGTTGTGCATGGGCAATAAGATTCTTTACGTTAAAAACTTGCTAAGCGATTCTCACATTACATTACATGCCCAGTTCAACTTTTAGCCAAGTGACCTAATTACTTAACTTCTTTATCAATACTCACAGTCAAGACAATCATTAATAACAAGTCTATTTCATTCATATGGGCATAGCCCTTTCGAGTACATTTATTTGGGAGGATAGATCAAGCTGATACATTAATTTGGAAAAAATAAGATCGTGTTACATTCAGCTACGAGAACTGAGTAATAATATGGATTGGGGTCATGGATTTTCAGGAATTGATAGGTCATAGGAAGATTAGGGTATCCTCTCCTTTGATAATGACCGGAAGCCATGAAAGGATAGGAGAAGCTAGAGAGAGACGAAGGACAAAGATGTATTATTGTGTAAAAACTAATTGCCAATAGAAGTGGCCTTTGCCCTTTTATATGCCCCTAATTCAGTTCTTTACATACAAATAGGTGTTATGCATCCAGGATTCGATACCATGAGGTGCATCCATGCAAGGGTGAATATGACCATCATGCTCAAATAAATTTTCAATGAAAATCAGCAATGTGAAAGTGCAAAGACAATTCTTTTCATGATTTCCTTTTCTACGTGAGTGCTTTGTTGCTTAAGGCTAGCACTGAGTTTCCTCGTGCTACTAGTCCCTTTAATTTTTAAACAAACACAAACTCTATATGATATGCAACATTAAACATCAGAATTTAACACACTTCACACCCCCCCTTACCCCCTATAGTTCAAGATTTTGCTTGCGTTGATAGGTGTAAAGCATATTTTTCATGTGTTTTTCTTTATTGGAAGCCATAAAAATGCACTCTAAAAAATAAATGTGGTTGAACTAAGGCTAAACCTCATGCTTCAGCTCCATCATACATCCACACACATTAATCTTATTTTTTAATACATTTTTGATGCAAATGACCTACTTTTTATTTTTCTTTAATTTTCTCTATTTATTTATAGATCATTATAGAAAATTACCAATTTTTAGATATATATCTATTACTCTTATAGAAAATCTTATTTTTTAAAGCATATTTCATTTCATGGGAATGGCAAATAGACACCAAAAACCCAAAAACCACATATTTTTCCTTAAACCGCCTATTCTTGGATTTTGCATGTTTTGCATACAATTATTATACGACTGAATTTTTATGATTCTTTCAACATGACTGATCAAATAAAGAATTTCCAATCAAATTCCAACATTGAAACCAATTCAAACAAGAATCCATCATAAAACGATAAAATCTATATTTTTCTCATAAACCGCTCATTATGATGCACATATATTGATGTTGAAGGCATGTTGACACTCTTCCATGGCTGTTGATGATCCATCCAACTCTAATTCACGTGTCTCTCCACTCTCACTTCATTGTTTGACAAAAAAATTCCATCGTAACCCATCCCCCTCTCTTTTACATTAATCCATAATAACAGTCCATAAGAGGAGAGAGGAGAGAGAAAGACTAAAAATAGATCTCTTTGTTTAATGCATCAAATCGAGTGATTTCAGTGGCAATGAAGAGCAAAAAAATAGTGGATCTCACATCCAAGAGCACTCCTCATGAGGTTATTGATTTAAAAAATGGATTTTTTAAGGGCACTGAAAAAATGGCACCCTCCCCCCCCAAAAAAAACGTTTTTTTCTTCATGTCTCTTTATTCTACAAGCTTAAAACTTGTCTTTTAAAAAAATTGGTTCAATTTTTTGGTTTCAAACATCCCGACAAATGGATTTTTCACATTTGGAGGGGCAATCCCTCGGGGAAGTTACTATATGTATATCCTCTACATCACACGTGTTCAAGGCCTATTTATAAATATCCTTATCTATGAATTCTTTCTTAATAAAACATAACCCTTTTCTATTCAATCTATAAATGACCCCTTTATATTATAACCTTTTGTATGTAAAATATGTATAAAATTAGTATTTTAAAAATACCTTATTTTGAACCCACATGATGCACACATATATCCATGAGTAACTTACCCGAGGGCAATCCACTCTCATTGGTGACCATGAGATAAGGTGACTCAACCCATCGAATCCCACAAATTGATATACACAAATAACAACCATAAAAAGCCACAAAAAAATACTCAACAAGTCACAAGAACAACTGTCACTCTATCCTCCAACAAAATCAAGGCATGAAGATCCACAAGGGATAGGCCCAGCATAACCTAACAGAAATCCAAAGCAAGTCGCTAACCAACTGCTCCAATACGAACTGGCTAAAAGAACTATCAAAGAGGTTATCCTAGTGGTGGTTTGAACTACCTACCTAACTAAGGACAACTAGACCAAGACTTCTATAGCCTAATCATCAAATATTGTCTTTTAACACACTTTTCTTTTAAGGTTCCATACTTGGGCATGTAAAAAGAAAGGAGCTGAGCATAGAGTGACCCAAGGAGAAGAGGGCATCGGCCTCAGGTCTTGACTCGATACCCAAGAACCTACCAAGCTCTCATGAGGCAGCACTTGATCCTTTTTTGACTCTCACTTTTGTTTTTGCTCCAACCTTCCTTATTAGAACTTGCCGACCTTTGTTTAAGGTGTAATAGTACTATTTTGTGATTTAGACACAAGAGCATACGACATAGCAGCTTGTAGCATAAGATAGCTATCAGTATCTAACTTGTGGGATTATATCTTTCTTCGTACGGTCTTTCTTGATCAAGAAAACCTTTGATCAAGATAAGGGCTTGGGAATCCTCTTGACCCAATCCAAACCCTAACCCCACTAGGCCGATAAATGTTTTGGGCAATAGACAATCCTAACATTTCGGGAATGTGGGTAGGACCTTTAGGATCGGAAATATTAAATCGGTATCCTAAGTGTGGTACTAGGCAGAATTTTTAACATAGCTTAACCCTACCTAGCACATTGAGGTGACCATCATATGCTAACTAATCACACCTTTATGAATTTCATGTAGGCTACTCATGTACACGTGAATTACTTAGTTGATCTAACCAACCCACGACTAAAGATGATCTTCCTCTTAAAGATTCAAATACTTTCTTCTAAACTTGCAAGTACTTTCCCTAAAGGATGTAAGTAATTGCAAGATGTGTGAGATGTACTATTCCATGCAATTTCAAGACCATAGACCTTTTTGCCTTTATGCAACTATAGGATCTACAATGATCTTTCTTTTCCTTGCCCTATACCATAATGATTGACATTCAGAGCTAATTCTTATAAACCCTATGTTGATGCATCGAATTCAAAGCCTTAGTATTTTTAATGAAGATGCATCCTTTTCCCAATTTCAAACTTTGATAAAGGAACTCTATGCATGAGTGTATCATTCTTTCATGATTAGATGCCATGAATCCATCATTGATTTAATCCTCCCTTTATCGCCTAATCCAACCTAGAATGTAACTATCATCGCATGTGATTTGCAAAGTTCATA
Organism: Lygodium microphyllum; assembly: GCF_053477565.2. NCBI lineage: Eukaryota > Viridiplantae > Streptophyta > Polypodiopsida > Schizaeales > Lygodiaceae > Lygodium > Lygodium microphyllum. The sequence continues at coordinate 203,338 of NW_028229591.1, read as the reverse complement.
AATCTTTTCCATACATTGCAACTATTCAGACATCATTTAATGACCGTCTATGAATATCTTACAACCAGGAAATTATTACATAAGTGCATTATGTGTTATGTGCCCTGTCCCTTGCATGATGCAACAAGGATGCCTTTGCACAATTCCATCTTTTAACTTATGAAACATACGTTCAAAAATGCAACTACCCTTGACCATGGAAGTGCAAGTAAATGCAAATGCTAGTTGTGAAACTGAACTTTGTAAATCGAACAAGTATATATAGATTTTCCAATGCATTTTAAGCTTCCCTACGTGAATTAAGCATGCTTTATGCATCCTTTCCATGTGGAAATATTTCTCGGAACCTGAGCATTCGAAATTGGGGTATTTTCCACTCTCGTACTTTGGGTGGAAGCTCTCACATGCGCTCCTCTCGACTTTTTCTTGGGAGCCATTGACGAAGTAAACTTCAACTCAACGAACTCTACCTTGGCTCTCTTATGCATTACAAAGTCACTACTGCCCAAGATTTCCTTCCTTGCACAGGAATCGGGCCTTGCAAGTCACGGTTTAAAAAAACCCGGGAGGCACAGGTGAACTAGGCCTAGAGAAGCTTCAATAGAAGCTTCTCAACCTTCTGGATAACCAAGGAGATGATGTGGAGAAGATGATTGGAGACGATGATGGAGAGGATGACGATGGAGATGAAGACGATGATGAGGACAATGATGATGATGATGATGATGATGATGACGGCAAGGGGCAGCAGTAGCCTGCGATGACGGCGTTGGCGGCGGCAGCAGGCGGGCAGCTCCTTCATGGAGGGCAGCACCTTCATGGCAGGCAGCAGCACGATCAATCCCCCTCCAAGCTTGGGAGGGGGGGTTTATATGAGGTTAAGGTAGGGGGGGTGGCCACACAAGTGGCAGGTTGCATGTCTCCTCCCCATGCCCCTCCACCACTCAAGCTCCACACATACTTCCTCTCCCTGCCATGCAACGACTGAAGGGGAGGGAGTTAATTTTTTTTTGCAATTATTATCCCTTTTTTTTCCCGTGAAGGGGTGTTCCTACGGTGGCTTGCAGTTTTGAGCCATGGATTCATATGCACCATGCAGGAATGGTATTGTTAATGCACGAGGCTAGAGCACTTAGACCAGAGTTTCATTGTTACGGAAGATCACTCAAAAATGCTTTTGCGCAGGATCAAGAGTCGTTAATATTTCATTGAGGAAATATTACATTCTCTCCCCCTTAGAGGAATCGAGATGTCCTCATCTCAAGAAGATCTGGGGGTATTGTTGGTTGAGAGTACTCTCATCCATCCAAGTGGCATCCTTTTTGGGGTAATCTTTCCATTGGATGGGGTATTCTCTCAGGGTCCTAGATCTCAAATGCCTCTCCCTAACATCTAAGATCTTGTCAGGCCGTAGCTCAAGGACTCCTTGGCTCGGCATTACAATGTGTTGATCATCAAGCGCGTGACTAGGGTTAGGCACATACTTTTTCAATAGATTGATATGGAATACATTATGAACTTTTAGGCTTTCAGGGAGTTGGAGTCTGTAAGCATTAGGCCCTAGGAACTTGAGAACCTTGTAGGGTCCACAATACCTTGGACTTAGCTTTTTGCATTCACCCAAGGATAGGGAAATTTTCTTTGGACGTACGTGAATGAAGACCATATCACCTTCAACAAAGGATCTGCCTTGCCGTTTTAGGTCCGTGTAAGCCTTCTGTTTGTCCTTGTGGTAGCTTGGATATCCTGTCTTATTGATTTTATTTGGTCATCCATGTCTTTGGTCATCCATGTCTTATTGATTTTATTTGGTCATCCATGTCTTCCAGCATCTGCTTTGAAGCTTCAACCCTCAGGGTTGGATCTGAAAAGCTTAAAGGAGAATGGCAATTGTGTCCATACAATGCTTGAAAAGAGGTCATCTGAATGCTTTGTTGGTAAGAAGCATTGTAGGCAAACTCAACCAATGGCAAATATTGAATCCACTTTTTGGGTTCCCGACAACAGTGTGCCCTAAGCATATCTTCAATGACTGGGTTGACTCCTTGTGTTTGACCATCAGTTTGGGGATGATAAGCTGTACTAAAACAAAGTTGAGTTCCAATGGCCTCGAGGATAGCCCTCTAGAAGTGTGATGTGAAGAGGGAGTCACGATCACTAATTATTCTTCTGGGTAACCCATGTAGTTTGAATATTTCCTTGATGAATAACCTTGCGATGTCTGAGGCTTTATAGTTTGTCTTAACAGGGATAAGATGTGCAACCTTGGTGAGTATATCCAGCACAACCATAATGGAGTTGTATCCTCCCTGAACTTGAGGCAAGCCAACAACAAAGTCCATACTAATGAATTCCCATTTCATTTGGGGAATGTCAAGTGGTTGCAATTTCCCTAGCATTTTGACATGTTTGGCCTTAATGTGTTGACAAGACAAACATTCCGTGACATATTTGAGAACGTCACCTTTGAGCCTATCCCAATAATAGCTCTTTCTGACTGCGTTAAGGGTCTTGGCATAGCCACGATGTCCTAAGAAAGGGGAGTCATGGGCTTCCCAAAGTATCTTCTGCTTGAGTGATTGGCTTGCTGGGATACATAATCGTATCCTATAGTAGACAAGTGCACTATTGTAACGCGTCCACCTGTCGACTTATAGGACACATCTTAGTAGCCCATCGGGAAGAGAGTCCAAAAAGCGCCGCCCAGAACTCCCACGGAATGACACAGGGTTTGCGATCTAGGTCTTCCCAAGTCTGCCACAAAGCGGAAGCATTCCAGTCGTTTCCACTTAGGATCGACTTGAATCAGGGTTTTCCTAATGGTCAAGTTCCTTGGAGGTAACTGGTGTCGAACCCCAGACTACTTTACGCAGAAACATCAGGGTCGAAGAAGATTTATATTGCACTTGGTTCAAGGAGAATGGGAAAGGAGAGGGATGCAAAGCTTGTCCTCTCTGCCCATAAATCATAGTCCCATTCCGTTTCCCTAAAACAGTATAAATTGGGACTCTAGCTTTCTAGATTATAGGTCATTGTTACCTTGCTGTCAATTCCGTTGAGAAAAGTTCGCGGCCAACTGGGACCACCCTTCCATAGGACGGACCCATGGTCACATCTAGGCACTTTCCTCGGGTAGCTTTAGTTGTCTAATTACCTACCACATTTAGTTTGACAAGCAAAAATAGCTTTCTTAATTAGCCAATTAATCACCGGTTCCTTCACGTAACTTAAGCACTGACATAGAAAAACAATGTCAAGCAAGTTCCTTTTCAACAATTGATCTTATTTATCAGTCTTTGGAATACATCATATAATCCAACTCGAAGGCTATTCCATAATCCGCCCAAAGGCAATTCCATGATCCGCCCGAAGGCAATTCCAACAATCCTCAAGGATCACTATTCCAAGTTTTCGCCCGTAGACTAGTATGCGGGCCTCGAGATCCAATCTCAAGTCACGTCGGCCTCTTGTGCAGGGTCTGGAAGCAAGGGATTTATGGCCAGAGCCCCCCCTAGCACCCAAGCATCCTCTTGCTCCAAGTAGCACCCATGAAGAGACCTCTCGCAGCGGGTTCAGTCCATGTACCCGGCACGGCTAACAACCCCCTTGGATAGGGTTAGGTAGACAGTCGGGGGTAACTGATGCTGCCTCTCCCTCCAGGCCTTCAACCTGAAGCATTAATTATTTTTCCAGCTTTAGTTCCTTGAGCAAAGAAGTACAAATAGTGCTCCTAACTGTACAAATACAATCATTCGAGTGGTCGTTTGTTTGGCCAACTGCTAAGGTGTGAATCCTTCTCTCTGAATGCATCCAACATTCGATCCGGGATCCATTACGACTTGGCAAGTTCCCAAGGGTTTCGTAAGTTGTGTTGCTAGTTTACCCTCTTTCCTTGGGTTAGGGTTTATACCCTATTAACCCAAATTAACAAACACCTTAGGTTCCTTATGTTAAGGTCAATAAATCCTGGAAAACCTTGTTACCCTAACTTGATTTGTCAATTGCTTGCTAGGAAATTCATAATTTTCCTAACTTGGAAAATCAGCCTCACAGAAGGGTGATGTAGCAGAATGTCTACTCATTCTCTATAAAAATTAGACTTGTACTTAGAACCTGCCAACCCTTGTTCTAAGGAGTGGCAATACTATTTTGTGATTTAGTCACAAAATCATGCGACTTGCAACTTGTTGCATGAGATAAGTGTCGCACCTAACTTGTGGGATTATTTCTCCCATCACACGATGGTATTCCTTGATCAAGAATACCTTTAGTCAAGATGTAGGGTTTGGAGGTCGTCTTGACCCAACCTAACCCTAACCTTACTAGGCCGACAACGTTTTGCCCTAGGGTTTCTAAATTCAAACGAAAGTCTTGTATTCGACCAATTTATCCTTAGGGTGAGGACCCTAGATCGTTCTTGCATGGGCGTTTAACTAACCCTAACATTCCATGAATGTGGGTAGGACCTTTGAGGTCGGAAATATTAAGTCAATTTCCCGAGTGCAATACTAGGCAGAATTTTATCGCGGCTTAGCTCTACCTAGCGCATTGAGGTGATCATCATTTGGGCTACACCAATACAAGCGATTTACCTAATTGATCTAATTATCTTGCGACAAGAGGTGATCTTTCCTTAGAGATGCAAGTACTTTTCCTAAAAGATGTAAATAATTGCAAGATATAACATTCCATGCAAATATGTGATTCATAGACTCTATCCTTCTATGAAGCTTATAAGATCTACAATGATCGATACATTTCCTTGCCTAAACTATCATGATTGACAATTCAGAGCTCACTCTTATAAACCCTACGTTGATTTACATCAAGAACTATGCCTAAAAACCCTTCATCTAATGCATTGAATTCAAGCTTTAATATGAAATGCATCCTTTTCTAACTACAAACTTCGATAAAAAGAACTCCATGCATGAGCGAATACCATGAGTCCGACATTTAATTAATCCCTCCTTTAGCACTTAGCCCGACTTAACATGCAACCATCTTCGCATGCAATTTTCCATGCATTGTGACCATTTGGACATCATTTAATGGGCGTCTACGATGATTTTATATGCAAAACAGAGCTAGGAAATTATTACCTAAATGCATTATGTGCTGATCTTTCTCGTGAGGCAATCAAGGATGCATTTAGAAAAATCCACCTTTTAACTTATGCAATATGCGTTTAGGATTGCAACTTGGAAGTGCAAGCAATTTCAAATGCACATCATGCAAGTAAATCTTGTAAATCGACGAGCAATTAAAATTTCAAAATGTGATTAAAATTGCCTATGAGAATTGGACATGCTTAATGCATTCTTTTCATGCGGAATCAATTTTTAAGAACCTGGGCATTGAGGTTTGGAGCGTTGTCCACACGTGTGCTCGGGTTGGAAGCTCCCGCATGTGTGCCTCGCGTCTTTAGCTTCGGATCCATTTATGCAATGTATTTTGTCGCAGGAACTCCCCCTTTAGATTACATGCGTGTCCCAAAGTCTCACAGTCCGGGATCTCCCTCTCCCATGTAGGACACGGTCCTTGGAGACTTGGGTTTAAAATCATCGAGGAAGGCACGGGATAATAGGGCTTAAGGAGGCTTAAAATTAGAAGGTTCCAAGCTTCTGTCAAGAGCTTACGTGGAGAGAGAAGATGATTGGGAGAGGGGGGAAGATGATGATGAGCACGAAGATGATGATGATAATGATTATGATGATGATGGTGCAGGTGGAGGCGAGGCGGCAGCCTGGGAGGCAGCGAGATGGCGACGACAGGTGGCGGCTTCTCATGGTGCAGGGCGGCAGCTCCACTGACTCCTCCCCCAAGCTTAAGGGGGAGGTTATATAGGCCTTTAAGGGGGGGGATAGCCATACACATGGTTGGTTGCATGCTTCCTCCCCCCCCCTCCCCCTCCCCCTCCCCCTCCCCCACCCCCCCCCCCCCCCCCCCCCCCAATTCCCCCCTCGTGCTCTCCTCCTCTCAAGGTTTTCCCACACTCCCTCTCCCTGCCTTGCATCAGTTGAGGGGAGGGGGTTAATAATAAAAGAATTTGCTACAATTTTAACCATTATCCATTTGCCTTTTTCCCATGAAGGGTGCTTGTGTGTGGGCTTGCAGTTTCAAGCCACGGTCTTCCATACACGACATGTGGCTAGAATTTATTAATGTGCACGGAGGGAACACTTAGCTACCAACATTTTACGATGCGGGAGATTATTTTGAACCACTTTTTGCACGTGGTGTGCAAGGTCTAAAATAATTAATATTTCGTGTGAAAATATTACAACTATTGATGGAGAATTCTTGATACTTTGTTTGTAGCTTTGGGTCTTGATCTTTGATGGGGATCTCCCTTAGCAATTTCTGATAGGTTGGGTCATGGCATGCCTCTTCTCTAGCTAGCTCAAGAATTGGGTTGTTTGGCATGGATACCTTTGTGGCTAGAGATCTTGCTGTTGATGGATCTTGCAAAATCAGAGAATTCAGAAATGCCTTGCAACTGCGTGCATTGGCAACTATTCTCTTTTCCAGGCCGGTATTTTATTTCAAAGTCATATTCTTCCAATACTTCAATCCATCAACATTGCCTCATATTGAGCTCATTCTGTGTGAAAATCCATTTAAGACTCTTGTGGTCCATCACTAAGGCAAATTTGTTGCCCAGCAAGTAGTGTCTCCAAAGTTTGAGAGCATGCATAACAACCAACAACTCCAGATCGTGGGTAGCATAGTTCCTTTCATGACTCTTCAGTTTCCTTGAAGAGTATGCTACGGGATGACCTTCTTGTATGAGCACACCTCCTAAGGCAAGTGCGCTAGCATCGGTTATCACTTCAAACTTCTTACTAAGATTAGGAAGTTTTAGGATGGGTCCTGATACCAAACTTTGCTTTAGTGTGTCAAAGCTGGTCTGTTCAGCCGGTGACCATACAATTGATACTTGCTTCTTTAGTAGATCAGACAGAGGCACTGCAATCAAAGCATAGTTTTTGATAAAGACCATGTACCATCCTATCAATCCAAGAAAACTACATATTTCTTTGGTATTGGCCATTCCAAAACATCTCTGACCTTGGCCGGCGGATCTACTGAAATTCCTTCTGCTGATACAATGAATCCCAGATATTCGATCTGTCGCTTGAAAAATGCACACTTCTTCTTCTTGGCATAAAGCTTGTGTGCTCTCATTGTTTCAAGAACAATGCGAAGCTGGGGTTCATGATCTTTTTCCTGCTTGGAGTAGACTAGGGTATCGTCAAAGAAGACGAGTTCGAAGTCATCAAGATAGGCCCTAAAGATATCCTGCATTAACCTGTTGAAGGTAGTAGGAGCATTTGTCAGCCCGAATGACATGACTAGGAATTCAAAGTGTCCATACCTTGTGCTGAATGCCATCTTCGAGATATCTTCTTCATTGATCCTTATCTGATAATATCCAGACCTGAGATCTATCTTAGAGAAGATCTTCGCACCTTAAAGACGGTCAAGAAGTTCATCTATTCTTGGAATGGGGTATTTATTTTTAATGGTTTATTGATTCAACCCTCTGTAGTCAATGCATAGCCGAAGTGTTCCATCTTTCTTCTTCTGGAACAACACTCTTTTTCAACATTTGATCTTTATTTATCAGTCTTTGGAATACACCAAATAACCTGCCCGAAGGCTATTCCAGCAATCCTCAGGGATCGCTATTCCAAGTTTCGCCCATTGACTAGTATGCGGGCCTTGAGATTCCATCTCTGTGAGAAATGCGGGATCTAGAGCACAGCAAAACCGGAAGCTATGGAGGATGGAAAAAGAAGTGTAGACTCATGATGGAAAGGACACTGTTTGTTACACAAGTGAATTAGGTTCCAAGATTGAGACTTGGACTCATAAACACAATCTTTTGTATGTGGACAATGACATTGAAACTTTACTGAAATGGAAAGAGTACTATCATTGCATTAAGAAAGGAAGCAAGTACAATGCTTTATAGAAAAGTAGGAAACTGCAGTAGGCACTATTGTGGATATGGGATAAGTTAGCCTGCATATCCTTGACCCTGAGATTCCATACAAAGAGGCTGTTTGAGTGTGATTGCTGATTCTCAACACCCCTCCTCAATCACAACTAGAAAAGGCACAAAGTGTGTAGAGGCTGTAATGAGAACCACCTGCAAAGTGTGGGCATACCACAGACATGGCAAAACACTAGAGGCTGTCGCAGAAAAAGCTAAGTGTGGGTACCATAAACATGGTGGACATCCAGAGGCTGTAACAGGGGCCTCACAAAGTGTACAGGGACTGTAATGTCAAGTTACATAAGGAGTTTACAAAGCTTATGGCAGGAAGCATTAGGGCAAGGAAAATACAAGGCTATTAAAACAATCTATCAGAATTATGAGAGTACAAGGACTGATGAGTCTTGTCCTTCCGATCCTGGTGGTCTTCATCTTCATCTTCTTCTTCCTTTGCTCCATTTTCTTCTTCTTCTTTGACTGCGACTAGATAGGCCTTTTGGGATCTCTTTCTTGCGTGGCAGAACTTCTCGGTGTGTCCGGTCCTTTTGCAGAAGTCACAAAAGAGCTGATCCTTCTTGCCTTTGTACATGTTGCCAACATATAATGCATGCTCATCTCTAGAGGTACTTGGTTCTTCTTTAGTTTTTAGCTTATTTTCTTCTTCTAACAGTGATGCCTGGATATCAACAAGTTCAGGATTTGGCATGTTGATTAAAGTTGTTGATACATTATTATATTCAGGAGGCAAGCTCTTAAGTAGAACACCGATGCAAACATCTTCATCCATTTTAATGTTGATTCCTGCAAGTTGGGTTAGGAGTCCTTCCATGTAATTAAGATGTGTGGCAAGTGATGTGCTGGACTTCATTTCAAGCCTGAAGAATTCAATTAGGAGACCATACTTTGATGATTTAGATTGTGCACCGAACAGGGTGTCAAGTCTTTTCCATGTATCCTGTGAGGTCTCACAGTTATCCACATGGTGGATATAACTGTCGTCTAGCTCCAGTTTGATAATGGCCTGAGCTCTGTCATCATTCTTTTGCCAAGTAGTTGCAAGGTCCGCGTCCCGAGGTTTCTTCTCTTTGCCATTTGTGATGGCCCAGAGACCCTTTTTCATCAAGATGAGATTGATGCGGGTTTGCCAGGTGTGAAACCCGACTCCTTTGAATCGAGCATTTGGAGAGTCTTTGCCCATGTTAGATTTACGGGAACAGTAGAATATCAACTTCAAACTTATTAGATTTGAGCAACAGAAGAATTGGTTGAGAGACACAAGTGCTAAAAAACACTAACTGAGTGTCAATGAATACCAGATCTGCAAAAGTCTTTTACTCTTTTAAAATCCAAGTGATCTTCCCCTTCTTGATTTGATGCTGATGCCTTCAGATCTGAGTGATAGTACTTTAATGAACTTCAGAGAGTATTGCTCAGTGATTAAAATCAATGTTGATAACTTCAGTGAGAGAAACAGTGAAAAATGTCAGAATTTTGAAGCTTTGGCTATGGTGGAATTAGGGTTTCTGAGACAGGGGCCTGGTTTTTTGCTGATTGCAGGAGCTATAGTGGATCATTTTCAAAAATTTTTATATGCGTAGGAAGCTGATTTCATGGGCTACCAAAGCCCTATCATAATTGTCAAAATCGTGGACAGTATGCAGCACGCAGGGGGCGCGAATAGAATCGGCGCAGTCTGGGGTAGCGACATCGAATTTGTCCAATGCCAGAGCTGTAGCTTGCCAATGTGGTTATTTGTTGTGCCAGGATGAAGCGCCTTGAGCAGAGGAACAACTCCCTAGAAGAAATCGTGGGCTGAAATGGCCTGGTTGAAGAGTTATGGAAGCTCCAAGTAAGGTAGGTCCTGTCTGGCTATGGCAGACACAGAGCAGAGATTGAGGATTTTCACAATGCTGAGCTCCAGATGGTCCAATGTCCTGGATTGATGTGATACTGGGAAGCTTTGTGAGTTGGGGAATACTTTTCCAGAAGGAAGCTCCAAGAGATTTGACCTGTGGAGTGAGATATAAGCAGCTCAATCTGACAGGGTGCTGCTGGTAGGACCTTTAGGATCGAAAATATTAAATCAACATCCTAAGTGCGATACTAGCCAGAATTTTTAACATAGCTTAACCCTACCTAGCACATTGAGGTGACCGTCATATGCTAACTAATCACACCTTTATGAATTTCATGTAGGCTACTCATTTACACGCGAATTACTTAGTTGATCTAACCAACCCATGACTAAGGATGATCTTCCTCTTAAAGATACAAATACTTTCTTCTAAACTTGCAAGTACTTTCCCTAAAGGATGTAAGTAACTGCAAGATGTGTGAGATGTACCATTCCATGCAATTTCAAGACCATAGACCTTTTTGCCTTTATGCAACTATAAGATCTATAGTGATCTTTCTTTTCCTTGCCCTATACCATAATGATTGACATTCAGAGCTAATTCTTATAAACCCTACGTTGATGCATCGAATTCAAAGCCTTAATATTTTTAATGAAGATGCATCCTTTTCCCAAATTTGAACTTTGATAAAGGAACTCTATGCATGGGTGTATCATTCTTTCATGATTAGATGCCATGAATCCATCATTGATTTAATCCTCCCTTTATCGCCTAACCCAACCTAGAATGCAACTATCATTGCATGCGATTTGCAAAGTTCATAAATCTTTTCCATACATTGCAACTATTCAGACATCATTTAATGACCGTCTACGAATATCTTACAACCAGGATATTATTACATAAGTGCATTATGTGTTATATGCCCTGTCCCTTGCGTGATGCAACAAGGACGCCTTTGCACAATTCCATATTTTAACTTATGCAACATAAGTTCCAAAATGCAACTACCCTTGACCATGGAAGTGCAAGTAAATGAAAATGCTAGTCATGCAACTGTACTTTGTATATCGAACAAGTATATATAGATTTTCCAATGCATTTTAAGCTTCCCTATGTGAATTAAACATGCTTTATGCATCCTTTCCATGAAAAAATATTTCTCGAAACCTGGGTTTTCGAAATCGGGGCGTTGTCCACTCTCATACTTTGGTTGGAAGCTCCCTCATGCACTCCTATTGACTTTTGCTTGAGAGCCATTGACGAAGTAAACTTCAACTCAACGAACTCTACCTTGGTTCTCTTACGTGTTATGAAGTCACAACTGCCCGAGATTCCTGGTTTTTAAAAACCATGACTGCAAGGCCCCATTTCCTGTGCGTTAGAAGAGAACCCCGGGCAGAGAGACTTCGAAACACGTAAGAAAGCCAAGGGGAAGTTCGTTGAGTCAAAAGCTACTGTGTCAATGGCTCCGAAGCAAAAGTCGAGAGGAGCACATGCGAGAGCTTCCACCCCGAGTACACGAGTGGACAACGCCCTGACTCTTAATACCCAGGTTCCTAAAATTAATCCCGCATGAAAAGAATGCACTAGGCATGTTTATTTATTGTAGGCAAGTTTAAATACACTGGGAAATTTATTTACTCATTCAAGTTAGTTGCATGACGTGTATTTGAGATTACTTGCACTTCCATGGTCAAGAGTAGCTGTAATTTTAAACGTATGATGCATAAGTTAAAAGACGAAATTGTGCATCTCCCAAAGGAAAAGATTTATGAATTTGATATTATGCAATTCGCATGCAACGTTAGTTACAATTTAGGTTGCGATAAGCGGTAGAAGAAGGATTAAATCAACCATGTATTCATTGGCATCTCATCACAAAAGAATGATGCATCCATGCATAGAAGCTCTTTTATCAAAGTTCGAAATTGGGAAATGATGCATTTTCATTAAAAGACTAAAGCCTTGAATTTGATGTATATACATGGGATTTACAAGGAGTAGTTTTGAATGTCAACTAATACCGTTTAGGGCAAGGCAAAGAAAGATCATTGTAGATCTTATAGCTGCATAGAAGGAAAAGGTCTACGGTCTTGAAATTGCATATTTGCATGGAATGATACATCGCATATTGCTAATTTAGAGGAAAGTATTTGCATCTTTAAAGTAAAGATCATCTTTACTCGCGGGTTGGTTGGATGAACTCAGTAATTTGAGTAGCTTACATGAAAATCATAAAGGTACGATTAGATTGCATATGAAGATCACCTCAAAGTGCTAGGTAGGGTTAAGTTACGTTAAAATTCTGCCTAGTATCGCACTTAGGATGCCAACCTAATATTTCCGATCCCAAAGATCCTACCCACATCCACAAAATTTTAGGGTTGGCAGATTGCCCGTGCAAGAATGATCTAGGGTTCTCACCCTAAGGATAAATTAATCAAATATTAGACCTCCGTATGAATTTAGGAACCCTAGGGCCAAAGCGTTATCAGCCTAGTAGGGTTAGGGTTGGGTTGGGTCAAGAGGACTCCCAAACCCTACATCTTGACCAAAGGTATCCTTGACCAAGGAATACCATGTGATGAGAAAAATAATCCCACAAGTTAGGTGCCGACACCTACCTCGTGCAACAAGTTGCAACGTCGCATGGTTTTATGCCTAAATCACAAAATAGTAATTGCTACTCCTTAGAACAAGGTTGGCGAGTTCTAAGTACAAGTCTAATTTTCTAGAGGATGAGTACTCATCCTGCTACATCACTCTTCCTTGGGACTAATTTGCCAAGCTAGGGTAGTTACGAATTGCCAAGGAAGCAGTTGAACAACCAAGTTAGAGCGACGAGGTTGTCCAGGATTTATTGACCATAATATATGGAAACCTAAAGTAGTGAAAATTTGGGTAACGGTAATCTCATTTTTACAAAGGAAATGGTGTTTTTATGCAATTTGCTTCATGAATACTTGTTCCTATGGGATGATTATGCATTATGTTGTTGTTTGCTATGACTTTGATTAGTTTATGCTCAGAAAATCAGAAAATCATAAGTGTTGTGGATGAAATTAGTAGTGTAAAACCCGTAAAATACACAAAATATGGGAAAATTGGGTGTTTTTGAGATATCAATGGAAAATATAATGAGACACACCAACTAAACTTGTGTTTTTTCTGAAAATGAACCTAAGGGCCATAGCCCACAATTAATTTTGTATTTTCAGTCATTTAATATTGCAAAAAATACAAGAAAAATAGAAAAAATAGAGAAAAATATGGGAAAAATGGATTTTGAGTGCCAAAAATTAAGAAAAAATAATAATCATGTTTGTGGATGTATGGGGGGTCTGAAGTATGAGTTTTAGCCTTAGTTCAGCCCTACCTTTATGTTTTAGTGATTTTTTATGGCTTTTCATATGATAAAAATGTGGAAAATGAATCCTAAACCGATCAACGGTGCACAACCTAAACGGGTGAGGGGGTGGAGTGTATGAAAGGTGTTTAAATGCTGAATGAAATGATGGAAAGCTTGCTAGTTTTTATGCATACCATTTAGGTTGGTCGATAATTAAAAATTAAGAACCTAGTAGTACGAGGGTTTCTCGGTGCTAGGTTCATGCAACGCCGCATACGAGCGATAGCCGAAATCATTGAAAGAAATGTTTTCCATATGTGCACCAATGCTGATTTTCTTAATAATTGAGTACATGGACATTCACAATTTGCATTAAGCATGAAATGATAAAATGTATCAGACAATATCTCCTGGATGTATGGCACTTACTTTCTAGAGGATCGTGACCAACGTTGAGTGAGTAAGGTATCCTAAGCTGTAGGCTAGGCGTTGGGTTTAGGGGAAAGAAAGTGAGGTATGGTACATTCCTGGATACGATCAATTGGTACCTTGAGTGGAAATATGTGCGATATTGTGTTATATATGTTTAGCGACGCATCGAGGGCCCAATCCCCAAGGTGTAGGAGAGTTGCAGTGAGGTAGCGACAATCAGCCGTGGGAGGACCTCCTATGTTTGTACTTCGTGCTATTTGGCAATGTGTTGGGACTCCCTCTAAGGAGTGTTAATTGGGTTAGGGTTGGACTACAAGACGTGATACAAATGAAAAATGTTTAGGAAGATGATGTATGTGTCATCCACGCTCCTGGCCGCAATGCCATGGGGTTGTTGAACGCATGATAGAGGTTTGGCTAGTGCATGAGCCAATGCTGGCCCGTTTTAGGTCCCATTAGTGGTGCGTCTACCGGGAGCTGCCTATAAGTAGTGGTTTTCGAATCTAGGGTTTCAAGGGACCCTAACTTATCCATAAAATGGGGTTTGTTCAAGGATGGAAAAACTTGGCTTTCCCCATACAAAACTTACTAATGGACTTAGTTAGTTATGTAGAGCATGAGTCCTCTGCAGAAGATAATTTATGTGATGAAAAGAGTAGCCCGTTAGTGGTTACCCCATCCTCTAGTACGATGGCATGGGCTGAGGTTCGCCTTGGTGTGGTCTTGACCCAAGAGAAATCATGTTTAACCATCCATCAACCTAGAGAGCATGAAATAAGCATGTTGGAAACTATGGTAGTTGTGGCATCAACAAGTCATTATGCTAAAGCCATAATTCCATGGGAAAGTGCGGATATACGATGGAATATGCTTGTGGTTGAAACATCCCGTGTAATGGGCCACCATGACGACATAGTAGGCATCATAAGGATGTTAGAAGCCCTAGCTATCAAGGGAAAACCGTTGCTTAAAAGGCACGGTTCCGAAGTTTTAAGAAGTGGTAATGATAAATCTGCTTTAGATAAGGACCAAAAGCTCTTATATAAAACCGTTATGGACTTTCCTTTTAAAGGGAAAGGTATGGAAGACTCTCTAAGAGGGGATCAAAATGACATGTTGAAACTTATAGGACTCCCTAGACCACTCAGTGAGTTGACAGAAAGGGATGTCAATGAGGATATTAACCCCCTACACCGAAAAGGGTGGGGATGGAAGAGGTTAAAGATCCTAAGAGGCTGGACCCAGATCATGATGAATATGAAGATTTTAATGACCTGGTGTTGATCCCAAAAGGAAGGACTAAATGTCCTCCTCTTTATAGGGATCTCCCAATGTTTTATGGGTTGCCAGATGAGGATCCAATGATTCATTTAAGGGAATATGACCTAACTTGCATTGCAAGTGGATTCGATGATATACATCGGATGCTCGTATTCCCAAGTACCCTAAAGGGAGAGGCAAGGAAATGGTACTGGAGCCTGCCAAGAGGGTCGATCAAATCATTTGAGGAGTTTTGTGATAGATTTCTAGATGAGTATGAAAAACAACTCCCTATGATTCAGGTCTTAGGGCAGCTTATGCAATTTAGATAGGAGTCTTATCTTTCTGTTAAAGAGTATGCTAGAGCCTTTGATAGTACTCTTAGGCTTTGGCCAAGAAGAGCCATTGCATTAGCAGATGATGTGCTATGTGAGCTCTTTCTGAATGGCTTAGAGATTAATACACAAATCCAAGTGGGACTGCGGAATCTTAAGTCATTAAGGGAAGCAAAAATGCATGCCATCAATTATGAGGGTCATATTCAGAGATGTTGGGAAAACTTTTGGAGTTTTCCCCGCTCAGTACAAGTGCATCCTAGTTTTCAATCATTTTTGCAAGAAGACAGCTCACTTGTTGATACCAAGATAGCTTATGAGGGGAACCTTGGTGGCCAAAATCTCAAAGCAGAAAATGGCCATCCTATGAGTAGTAATGACATGCCTCTCAGTGAACAGGTTCCAAGCCATGTAAGTCCCATTAGGGCTTGCAACACTTCCATGAGAGATAGTTGTGATGGAAATATGGATCGCACCAATGGGCCTATGAGTGTTGATAAGAATTCTGTGTGTGATTCTAATTTTTTTGCTAGTAAGGCTCTTGAGAGACCTTTGGTGTTGGAATCATGCTTCCAGGTGGATGTTGTTCCCTCCAGTGAAAGCATGGTTCTTATTGAAGAAAATTTATAGTATGGACGTAAACAATTAAAGACATCTTTTGTAAAGAGGATGCAAAATGCTAAAAGTCCACCTGTGCTTCACAAAGTTCATAAGGATGTGAGGCCATTTGGCCATAGGGATAGGTTTGCATTGAGTTCGTGAGACCAGTGCAACAAATTGAGGGAGTGCAAGAATATTAAGGGAAATGTGAGATGGGTTTGGAGACCCAAAATCTCCAAAAGTGTGGCAGGAGTGTCGAATGCAAGGCCAAGGATCCCATCTGGATATATTCTGTTGAACCCCCAAGAGGATAAGACTGGATATACATCTGACAATATACACTGCCTTGGGATACACCCACGTGATGTGCCTAGGCTTGAAGCTCTACCTAGTTTGGGTCGCAACACTGCTCTATGTGAAAACCCAAATAGAGGAGGTTCGAATGAGTACAAAGCTATGATTCTTTCTCCCAAAGGAGCCACTCAGCCGCTTGAATGACCAGTTTATTCAGATTACAATAAATGTAGGACATGCAAGCCCACTGAGGCCGTTCATTTAGCTCATAGTGCCCAAGAAGGGATCGGTCTTATTGATAGGTTATTTGTGGAAAGGCTTGGACTTGTAGCTCTATAGGAAGAAAACCCTAAGATAATTTTAAAAAAAGAAAAAAAATACAAGATCAAGCTTTTAGCTAACTTGCATGAGTAGCATGGGGCTAGTCGACCTATGATATGCTATCCTTGGCAGCCTGGGTAGTCTGATAGGGTGTGATGTATATGCCAAGGACATCAGTATTACGTGGACTAAAATGACCTATCTAGTTTTAAGTTAGGAAGGATAGCTGCTTTGGAGATTACGTCCAGATCTCGTTAGGCCAAGAGGACCAGTTGTTTGTTTAGTGCAGGTGCGGTTAATGGTTTCTTGTTTTAGTTCTATGCTAGACAGGTTTGAAGAAGAGCTTGGAAGGAGCCTTTTTGTTGTGTGCAAGCTTCTCCTGGCCCTCTCTAGGTGATATCCCTCCTTTATGAGTACTGTGGTTTTTATACTATACATGTTTGTGTACTTGTTAAGGGGTTTTTCGTTTCTTATTGGGGACCGGCGTCCAAGGCATGAAGTCCCGAGGTTTAGGTTAAGTATGTTTGAGGAAGGTCTGCGTAGTCGTTGCCTCTTGTAACGACATTGTCAGGCATTGAAAGACCTATTTTAGAAGGGAGTTCTACTAACCCTGTTCTGCTAGCCTGCTAGGCGGCCGTTCTAGGAGTTCTTGTTAGTTGTGAGGCAGTTAGAGAAGCTTGCCAGAAGAAAAATAATGATGATAAAGGAAAAGAAACCCTGAATAACTTAAAGACAATAAATATATACAGAGGTGTGTAAAAAGGGGTTCTAACCCCTATAAAATCAAAAAGGAAAGAAAGAAAAATTTATGAGCAGTTGATCATCGCCTAGTGAAGGCCTGGTAGGTTCCTAGGGATGAGTCAGACCCGGGGGCTGATGCCTTGTCTTCCTAGGGGTGGCATCTTGCTGGAAAAGAAGAAATTAAGGAAGGTTGGAGCAAAAATAAAAGTGAGCTTCAGAAAAGGATTAAATGTCGCCTTGCGAGGGCTTGGTAGGTTCTTAGGTACCGAGACAGGACCTGAGGCCGATGCCCTGTTCTCCTTGGGTCACTACGCTCAGCTCCCTCCTTTTTACATGCCCGAGTATGAAACATAAAAACCCTAAAAGAAGGAAAAATATGCTTAAAGTAAATACTTCTTGATCAAGCTATAGGAGTCCTCGCCTAGTAGGAGCTCCTGGTTGTGTTATCCTTAGTTAGGTAGGTAGTTCAGACCACCACTTAGGGCAACCTCTTTGACAATTCTTTTTAGTTTGGCTGTGTTGGAGCAGTTGGTTGGTGACTAGCTTCGGATCTTCTATCAGATGATGCTAGGCCTACTCCTTGTGGATGTCATGCCTTGGTTTTGTCAGGAGGTAGGGTGAGCATTGTGATGTGTTTAATATGTATCTATTTTGTATCAGCTTGATGCTCCCTTTGTTTGTTTTTGTGCAGATCTGGTGTGGGATTCGACAGGCTGAGTCACCCTATCCCATGGTCGCCAATGAGAGCGAAATTTTGGTGCCGAGAAGTGCTTAAAAATAGCTAAAAAATATAAATATCAAGGAAAAAATATTCAACGTCGAAGGAAGCGGCTCGATCTAGGACGATTTTAAGCGCCAAAGTACTTTAAAGGCGCCTGAGCAACACTTGTTGATTTTTCATAATTTTTCAGACTATCGTGTGGATTGACAAGAGTTACTAGCCAATGCGGGATGTAAAGCTAGATGCCCAAGATTTTTCAGAGCTCAATTCGGAGTCCGAACGGGAAAATGGCCACAAAATGGTCAAGATATGAAAAGGTGGGACACTTGGGAGGCCAAAATTGAGCATGCCTTTTGAGTTTGGACCCCCCCCCCCCCCCCCCCCAAAATTTAAAGCAAAAAACGTGGAGAGAGAATGAGGGATGAAAAAACGTGGAGGAAGATGGCGCCCGAAATTTGCGCTTCATGGCATGGAGAGGGTGATGGCTGGCTGTGAATAACCCCCCCAATCGATTATCGAGCTTGAATCCCTCCTGGATGCTGACTCTATCGCCGTGCTTCACTCCTCCAATGGCAGTCTCTGTGAAGAATTCTGATTTCAGTCTTTCTCTCTCCTCCCTCTCTCTCCCCTAAAGGCAGATTCATCTGGTGAAGAAGAAGAAGAAGGATGGATGACGGATGCTTGTCCAATGAAGACCGGATTGCTCCATGGTTCAAGAGGAATGAAGGTTGCTAATTGTGGACTGTCATGGACATTAATGGTTGCTGGAAATAAGTCCCGAGATATGGCAAATAAAAACCCGCAACCCGCAAAGAACGGTAATCTCATTTTTACAAAGGAAATGGTGTTTTTATGCAATTTGCTTCATGAATACTTGTTCCCATCGGATGATTATGCATTATGTTGTTGTTTGCTATGACTTTGATTAGTTTATGCTCAGAAAATCAGAAAATCATAAGTGTTGTGGATGAAATTAGTAGTGTAAAACCCGTAAAATACACAAAATATGGAAAAATTGGGTGTTTTTGAGATATCAATGGAAAATATAATAAGATACACCAACTAAACTTGTGTTTTTTCTGCAAATGAACCTAAGGCCACAGCCCACAATTCATTTTGTATTTTCAGTCATTTAATATTGCAAAAAATACAAGAAAAATAGGGAAAATGGAGAAAAATATGGGAAAAATGGATTTTGAGTGCCGAAAATTAAGGAAAAATAAGATTCATGTTTGTGGATGTATGGGGGGTCTGAAGTATGAGGTTTAGCCTCAATTCAGCCCTACCTTTATGTTTTAGTGAGTTTTTATGGCTTTTTATATGATAAAAATGTGGAAAATGAACCCTAGACCGTCGATCAACGGTGCACAACCTAAACAGGTGAGGGGGTGGAGTGTATGAAAGGTGTTTAAATGCTGAATGAAATGATGGAAAGCTTTCTAGTTTTTATGCATACCATTTAGGTTGGTCGATAATTAAAAATTAAGAACCTAGTAGCACGAGGGTTTCTCGGTGCTAGTTTCATGCAACGCCGCATACGAGCGATAGCCGAAATCATTGAAAGAAATGTTTTCCATATGTGCACCAATGCTGATTTTCTTAATTGTTTGAGCATATGGACATTCACAATTTGCATTAAGCATGAAATGATAAAATGTATTAGACAATATCTCCTGGATGCATGGCACTTGCTTTCTAGAGGATCGTGACCAACGTTGAGTGAGTAAGGTTATCCTAAGCTATAGGCTAGGTGTTGGGTCTAGGGGAAAGAAAGTGAGGTATGGTACATTCCTGGATACGATCAATTGGTACCTTGAGTGGAAATATGTGCGATATTGTGTTATATATGTTTAGTGACGCATCGAGGGGCCAATCCCCAAGGTGTAGGAGAGTCGCAGTGAGGTAGCGGCAGTCAGCCGCCATGGGAGGACCTCCTATGTTTGTACTTCGTGCTATTTGGCAATGTGTTGGGACTCCCTCTGAGGAGTGTTAATTGGGTTAGGGTTGGACTACAAGATGTGATACAAATGCAAAATGTTTAGGAAGATAATGTATGTGTCATCCACGCTCCTGGCCGCGAGGCCGTGGGGTTGTTGAGCGCATGATAGAGTGCATGAGCCAGTGTTGGCCCTTTTTAGATCCCATCATATGGGAACCTAGTTGCAATGCCTACTAATGGATAAGATAGCATAAGTAATGCTGACAATACCCCTGCAGTTAGTACATCTATGAGTGGTCCACTGACAGGTGATGTGTCATCTATAGTGAGTTACTGGTTAGGACGGCTGCGGAATCACACTCCTATGTGCACTGACACAGACATGTCAGTGAGGGGGAGATTGGATAAGGGAAAATAAAATATGTTTGACGATGTAACACGTCCACTTACTGCAGGTTATGAGTTGTCCAACAATGATAGCTTGAACAATGAGTTGGGGATTCCTTTTGTTATGATGCCTGATTCAAGGCAGAATTAGTATGTATCGCCTCATGAGAGGCAAGCTCAGAGTGAGCCACAATTGAGGAGATCTGAGAGGGTTAGAAGACTAGTTGAAAGGTACACATACACTGGATATTCAACCTATCATTATGCCTATATGACTAAGGTGACAGGTTTCAAAGAACCCACTAATTTTGATGAGGCAGTTGTAGATGAGAACTGGTGCACTGCCATGGATGAAGAGTATTCAGCTTTGGCTGAAAACGGAACATGAGATTTGGTTCAATTGCTTAAAGGAAAAGTCCCCATTGGATGCAAATGGGTATACAAGGTTAAATGCAAGTCGGAAAAGATCATTGGAATGCCATAAGACTAGGCTGGTTGCAAAAGGGTATGCACAACCGTATGGCCTTGACTATGAGGAGACTTTCAACCCTGTAGCTAAAATGACAACGGTCAAAATAGTCATTGCATTGGCAACAATTAAAGGCTAGAATTTATGGCAATTAAAGGCTGGAATTTATGGCAAATGGATGTAAAAAATGCATTTTTGAATGGTGACTTATAGGAAGAAGTTTATATGTAGCAGCCTAAAGGTTATGTGCATCCGGATTTTCCGACACATGTATGCAAGCTGAAAAAGGCATTGTGTGGAAAGAAACAGGCTGCCGGAGCTTTTAATGCGTGAATTAGTAGTTATTTATAGTAGCATGGATTTAGATTAGGTGATGCAAATCACAGTTTAATTGTGAAGAAGATAGATCATGGCTATGTGTTTTTGGTAGTCTATGTCGATGATTTAATCATTATTGGAGATGATGAGAGCAAGATTGGCAAAATAAAGTCATTGTTCAAACTGAATTCAAAGTCAAAGATCTTGGTGAGCTGAAATATTTTTTGGGAATTGAGGTAGTGTCTACACCTCAAGGTATATGGTTAGTGTAGAAGCAGTATGCTTATGACATGTTATAGAAGTATGGTATGGTTGAATGTAGGCTATGGATACACCCCTAGACCAAAATGTCAAGCTATAGATTGATGTTGGGACTAAGATAGAGAATGTTACCATGTATAGACAGATGGTGGATAGCTTGATCTACTTGACTATTACTCAATCTAACTTGAGCTATGCCGTGGGACTAATCAGTCAATTCATGCAGAAGCCTAGCAAATCACATTTGGATGTAGTCAAGAGAATCATGAGATATGTAAAGGGCATGACAGATTATGGGTTGTTTTATGCATATTAGAAACCCCTTGACTTGGTAGGGTATATTAACACTGATTGGGGTGGTTGTGCCTACGAGAGGGGGTCAACCAGTGGACATGTATTTGGATTGGGTAGCAGCATGATCAGTTGGCAAAGTAAAAAATAGCCTACAATTGCATTGTCTAGTACAAAAGTTGAGTATAGGGGTGCGACCTTAGCGACCTGTGAAGCAATTTGGTTGCTGAAGTTACTGAACAACTTGGGGATAAACTTAGACAATAAAGTGAAGCTGCATTGTGATAATATGAGCAGTGTGATGCTTGCAAGCAATCTTGTCTACCATGAAAGATCTAAACATATTGAAGTACATTACCATTTCATCAGAGAGATGGTACTAGAAAAATAGATTGACTTGTTGCATGTGAGGATTGAAGACTAGGTAGCGAATATCTTTACCAAATCACTTGGTAAAGAAAAGTTCATCTATTTTAGGTAGCTACTTGGAGTATTGAAGATGGTTTGAGCTTGAGGGGGAGTGTTAGAAATCAAGCTCCACCCCATCTCTCTTTATGTCTATGTGACTTACCGACATTAGCTGGATACAGTTGTACATGTGTGTGTCATTGAATAAGGCGGTGTAGAATTGATCTAACCATAGTTAGATGATGGTTAGTAAAACCTAGTGTAAGTCTCACTTTCAGTTTGTAGTCGAGGAATGGAATAATAGAGAAGAAGAAGATGAGCTGATGCTCATGGGTTATGCTCCACTCTCTATCTCTCCCTCTCTTCTAATAGAAGGCACTAAGATGCATGCAGTCTTGCCCATCCTAGCATTAGGAGACACTACAAGGAAAGGAATTATAGACATGGGAGTAGGAGTCAATGTACTTAGCTAGGTAGTACTCCAGGCTTGGTGTAACTTGCATGTTGAGAACTAGGTTCAATGTTGCACTGGCCAATGGGATGAAAGTTAAGCCATTTGGGGTGTTCTCAAGAATTGGCCATTGAAGATTGCAAGAGTCCAGTTTTCAGTGGATTTCATCGCCATGAAGGGACTATAACATCCTGCTAGGCCACCACGGATATGGAACACATGAGTCATAGAAGACCGGACAACGGTTTGATATTCTTAGGCAATCAAACAAAAGCAGTAAGGGTAGAGATGGATACCTAGAAGATCACACCAGTTGGCCTAGAGACACCATCTCCACCATGCTAAAGGGTGACACTCAAGTTAGGAAAACTTATGGGCCACTAACAAAGTATATCCCTTGCCTTGAGGATCAGTGGGATTGGATATGCACATGCTAGCCACAATCGATATGCCATTCTCAAATAATGAGGAGGATTACGAGCAAGCTACTAAGGCAGCTGATAAGCCCATGAATAAGCCTTAGTACCTTTATGCATGATATCTAGAAGCTCTTGTAGCCGTTCCACCCCTATCACATTCCATGTCCCAAATAACAAGCGAGAGCTTCACGAGATCTTAGAGTACTTAATGGACAACCCAACTACTAATCTTAAAACTTGTCAAAGGATCTCATGGATGAACCCAAGTGGAAACGGATCAAGGTACATGATCTGAACCTGATGTATAGTTATGCCTTGGTCACGGATGAGAAGAAAGAGGGGTGTAGAAACCTAGGAGATGACGAACACTTGGATGAGGATAGTTTAGATGATGAGTACAAGGATTGTTGTTCCTTCAGTGAAGAGAGCAAAGAAGAGATTGACACAATAGAGTATGACACTAATGGACATGAGATTGAGCAAACATGAGTAGATTCTAAGCCATGGAAAGAGATGCGAACGGAGTGTGATCACATGTGGTTGGAGCAAGTAGGAGCGATTGACTACAAATGGGTAGGACTCACCCAACCAAGTGTTGCATCACTATTTAGGATGGAATCATCTTTGGAGCTACAACCACCAAGAGAGACTCCCTCTTCTAGCAAAGATGGAGAGTGCAACTCTGAGTTGGTTAGATAATGACCTTGAAATACCCTGACTACTTAAGACCAAATGCACCAAAGGGGACCTGCTAGTCCACCTAAGGCGCAGACGATTGAAGGAGAAAAGAAAGATGCAATCTAGGGAGTTGAATGTTGAGGAGCAGAAAAAACTACAAGATCTACCAAAGTGATTCACAAAATTTAAGAAAGGTGATAGAGTAGTGATTTTGATGGGTGCCAAGAGGCAAGGACAAGTGAACAAACTCGTAAAAGGGCTTGCCAAGGCCAAGGAGGTCAACCTGGCTGGGGAAGGGGAGAAGCCATGACCTGTCTTCATAGTTGATGACCTGACCGCCGAGCAAGAAGAAGCATATCTCATTGCACTATTACAAGAGTATGTAGATGTTTTTGCTTGGTTCCAGAATGAGCTGAAAGGAGTAGATTTGAGTGTAGTGACTCATCATTCCCATGACACGAGATGCAACACTGATTAAGTAGTGACCATACCCTATGAATCCCAAGCACGCTCATGCAATCAAAGAGGAGATAGACAAGTTGTTAAGAGAAGGATTCATCTATAAAATTAAGCACACATATTGGGTTTTGCCCATTGTAATAGTCCTAAAGAAGAACGGAAAAATTAGAGTGTGCATTGATTATAAGAAGGTAAATGTTGTAAAAATTACACGGTGCAGTGAATAGAATCTGAGAAAGAGATAGAGATAGAGAGTACACAACAGATAAGAGGAGAATTAGAAAAATTCTTTAGCTCCAAACAACTGATACAAAGATGGCTCTGTCCACCCGTGCGCTTCCATAGTGAAGCTTAGATGGTGATCTAGATAGAAGATAGGTGAAGAGCTTAGGGCTAGCTAGAACAACTCTGACTGGGTGAAAGATGGATGATCGATGGCTGTGAAGGGGTTTAGCTTTTATAGCCCGTGAAGGTGGTTAGGTCGGCATGACCGACCTACCATATGAGCCTCCATTAGTCGTCCAGGGAATATTCCAAGGAATATTCCCTTTACTGTCGGGCTAGGGGCGGTGCCCTCGGACCGCCAAGGGGCCGCTGGCTCCCCTGGGACCCCCCAGCCAAGGGCCACTTCTGCAGCCCCGGGACCCCAAAATAGGGGCCCCTTTTAACTCCCTTACCCTGCAACTCAATGCAATGTGCCTCGAGTTGCTACTGGTTTAACTACTTAGTCCAACCCAAATATTAGACCCACAATGGTCACCTTTTTGCCATCCGATCACATAGACCTCATATGATATATAAGTCAGGACTGCTCACATTTGGCTTCTCCTCATAAGGGGGGGCCTTACAACTTTGAGCACCATGAATCATTGGTGGCATCTTATGAGGGTGGGGCATTGAGCATATCTAACACCCCCCCTCAATGTCCACCCATAGGTGAACTATCTACTTGGCCCAATGCCAAGTCTCTGAAGATGAACTTGAAGCAAATCCTTCGTAAGTGCTTTGGTAAAGATATCTACTCCATTCTCCTCTATTGGACAGTAGACCAATTTCACTATCCCATCCTCCATCAAATCATGCACATAGTGATATTGGATCTCTATATGTTTGGTGCGTGCATGAAACACTGGATTTTTGGCAATGGCGATGCAACTCTGATTGTCACATCTTAGCACAGTTGGTTCTTCATCATGCACTCCCATATGCCATAGGATCCTTCTCAACCATACTGCTTCACATGCAACAAAACAAGCTGCCTTGTACTCTGTTTTGGTAGAAGAAAATGCCATTGTTGGTTGCTTCTTACTAATCTAAGAGAAAATTCCTGAATCCAAAGAGAAACAATAACTAGAAAATGACTTCCTCGAATCATTGTCTCTTGCCCAATTTGAGTCACAATTCCCTACAAGAGAAGTTCCGAAACTGTATGTGATACCATAGTGAAGAGTTTCCTTCAAGCCCGCATCCCAGCCTTCCAATGACTCTCATGAGGTTTGTTTGAGAACCTGCTCAAAACACCAACAGCAAAACTGATATCTGGTCTGGTATTACACAAGTAGATCAGACTCCCAACCATCCTCCTATACCTCCCAATGTCTGCCAATGCTGATGTATCCTCAATGGATAACTTTGCATTCACCTCCATAGGTGTAGCTATCTCCTTGCACTCAGTCATGCCAAATGCCTTCAAGATCTTCCATGCATACTTCTTCTGAGAGATGAAGATCTTTCTTGGCTCTTGCCAGACTTCAATTCCCAAAAAATAGTGCAACAAGCCCAAGTCTGTCATTTCGAACTCAGAACTCAAAGCCTTTCGAGTTTGGTTGATCATATCTTCATAGTCACCTATAATAATAAGGTCATCCACATATAGGACAATCACTTCAGACTTTTCACCATCCTTGTAAACATACAAGTTAGCATCTGAGGCACATCTTTTGAAGTTTAAGCTTAAAAAGAACTTATCTATCCGCTGGTACCATGCTCTAGGGGCTTGTTTCAATCCATACAATGCCTTCTTCAGCTTACACACTTTGTTCTCAGAATGGGGGGTCTCAAACCCTGGTGGCTGAGCCACATACACCTCCTCCTTGAGGTCACCATTTAAGAACGCTCACTTAACATCCATTTGGTAAATTGGCCACTGCAAGTACTGTGCGAATAGTGGTCATTCTGGCAGTTGAGGAAAATGACTCTTGAAAATCAAACCCTTCAACCTGTGAAAATCCCTGTGCAACCAGTCTAGCTTTGTACTTTTCTAAAGTACCATCAGCCTTGTACTTTACCTTCCAGATCCACTTGGTGCCAATAACCTTCCACTTTACTGGCCGATCCACTAGCTCCCAAGTGTCATTCTTCATTATGCTATCATACTTGGCTTGCATAGCTGCCTTTCGTGCTGGATCTGCAAGTTCTTATTCTAAAACAGTTGGCTCCTTTACTTCTCTCATAATCTTAGCCACCATCAAGGCCATATTGACTATGTGAGTAGAAGCCCTCCTTTGCTCCTCTATTCTCTGAGACCTCCTTGGTGCGCTTGCCTTCTCCTCAATAGATGTGGGCATAGGATTATTGTGGTCATAGAGCTACTTCACCCAATGCGGCAATGGCTTTTCTGGTGGGGTGATGTCAGGTTGGTGAACTTTTTCCTCATCATTTGAAGATGATGCTTTCTCGTCCTTAAGGATAGGGATAGCTCTCGCGATAGGTTCATAACGGAAAACTTCTTCGCTTGATGATAAAGTGGAAGAACTTGCCTTCTCCTCCTCCACTGTATGTAGCTCCTCCTTGAACACCACATCACGGCTTGCAATGATCTTCTTTGCCTCTTGGTCATATAATTTGCAAGCCTTCTGCTCATCACTATAACCCAAGAAGATACATTTTCTGCTTTTTGATTGTAACTTGTTTCTCTTCTCATCTAGAATATGTGCATAACATTCACATCCAAAAATTCTGAAGTGTGAGACAGATGGTTTCTTACCAGTCTAAGCCTCATGAGGTGTTTTTCCCTTGAGTGCCTTTGTGTAGCTCTGATTTAAAATGTAGACTGTAGTATTAACAGCTTTAGCCCAAAAATGGTTAGGCAATCCCTTGTCCTTTAGCATGCATCTTGCTATCTCCACAATGGTGTGATTCTTGCATTCCACAACACCGATCTGTTGAGGTGTGTGAGGCGTCGTCAATTGATGCTTGATCCCTTTGCTCTTGCAAAAGTCTTCAAACTCCTTTGAGTTGAACTCACCACCACCATCTGTTCTAAATTTCTTCACACTTTCCCTATGTTAGCCATTCTTTAAACTTACAAAAGCTTGAGCCTTATCATGAAGGAAAAACACCCACATCTTCCTATTGTAGTCATTAATAATCAACATAAAATAAGAAGATCCCCCCAAGGCCCGTGTAGACATCTTTCCGCACAAGTCAGTATGCACCAACTCTAGAGAATCTTGTGCTCTATTCTTGCTTTCTTGTGGAAATGCCTTTCTCTGTTGCTTGACCATCATACAAGCTTCACAAGGTTCCTTCAATTCAGTCATTGTAGGTAGGTGAGCAACTATACCTTGCTTGTGCATCTCCTTCAACATTGCAAATCCGATGTGTCCAAACCTTTCATGCCAAAGCTTAATTGTGCCCACTCCAATGGTGGCTATAAGAGCACTTAGCTCATATAGGTTGTTCCTTCTTTCTCCTTTGCCAACAGCTTTGCCATCATTGTCAAGAATTTCTCCACCTGTCTTCTTGAACCTCACTTCATGACCAAGATCAGTTATGGAAGCAATTGATAATAGATTTCTCCTAATTTTGTGAATATACAACACATTTGAAAGATTTTTGAAATCACCATTTGCAGCAACAAATAAAATAGTACTTGTGCCCGCATCAGGGCATTTTGCATCATTTCCAACCGTCACAGTGATGGATTCTTGTAGAAGCTGCATAGAACTATATAGAATTTTTTTGTTGGTCATGTGATGGGAGGCCCCACTATCCAACACCCATGAGTCAGTGGTAGATTATTCTTGTACCGAGGAGCACACCTCCTCAATGGTCGCCATGAATAACTCCAACTCTGCTTCAGCCGTATTGGCTGTCTCTTTCCCTTTACTTTTAAGGATACCATTCTTTTCATCTGCCTTCTTGACATGACAATTTGCGATTGCATGGCCTTTCTTCTTGCAGTAGAAGCACTCTCCTTGAAACTTCTCCTTACCGCCCTTCTTCTTTTTGTCATCATCATTTTTGGTGGAGGAACCACCTTTGCCTTTTGCATTGGCAGAGAATGCAACATCTCCATTATTGCTTCCTTCTTAGGCTTTCAACCTCAACTCCTCCTCCAACAATAATGCACGAAACTCCTCAAAACTCAAAGCTTGAGCTCTCACCTGAGTATTAAGGGCAGTTACTAGTCCATCAAACTTTTGTGGACAAATCCAAAGACACCTCCTTGCTAGCTCCTTGCTAGTCTTTTGTATCCTAACACTAGCCATCTGGTCGCGTAGATTCTTAATTCGAGTGATGAATGCTTCAGCCGTCTCTCCTTCAGCAAACTTCTCCGCTGCTAGTTGATTCACCAAGTTTTGAATCCTTATTTGGTTTCACGTTTCATACTGACTCCTTAATACATTCCATGTCAAGATTATGGGAGAGAAGGAAGGAGTCTCACTTGTAGCTTTCTTGCTTGCACAATGGGGGAATACACACAAGGGTGGAGGCTGAAAACAGTTTTTCCTCTTCTTAGTTGTGTAAGCCAAAAGAACTCTAATACAAAGAAATAGAAGAACCCTATATATGGGTCTCAAACCAAACTCAACTAACTAAGGTGGCATACTAACCAAGCCACGAATTAGAGTAGATAAGGATAGCTGTCATCTAGCTATTATTCATGGGCGGTGTACCAACCCCGTCTACAACTGGCACGTCGGTGACATAAATGCACAACGGTCACCCTGGCATATCACGAGTGGAGCTCAATATCTCAACACTCCCCCTCGAGCTCAATCCCAATTCCTGCACACCAAGCATGTCTCTGAACTTGTGCAGCTTCTCTGCGCCCAATGCCTTCGTAAATATGTCAGCTACCTGATCCTCTGTGCTGACATAAACTAGATCAATAAGACCTAGTAAAACCCTCTCTCGCACATAGTGATAATGCACCTCAATGTGCTTTGTTCTAGCATGATATACTGGGTTATTTGCCAAGTGAATACTGCTCATGTTGTCACAATAAATGACAACTGGCCCATCTGTAGACTGATGCATATCATAAAGTAGCTTATGTAACCAAGCTACCTCACATGCAGCCATTGCTGCACCCTTGTACTCGGCCTCTGTGCTCGACAAGGCAATTGTAGGCTGTTTCTTGCTGCTCCAAGTGATTGCAGCACTCCCAAAAGAGAACACATATCCACTAGTAGATCGTGTATCAGAAATGCTACCAGCCCAATCAGCATCAGTGTATCCATGCAACTGTATCTGAACCCCAGTCTCATAAAATAGTCCATACTGCAATGTGAACTTCACATACCTGAGTATGCGTCTAGCCGCATCCAAATGCGATTTCCTTGGAGCCTGCATAAACTGACTTACCAATCCAACAGCATAGCTCAAATCTGGCCTGGTAATAGTCATATAAATCAAGCTTCCTACTATGCGTTTGTACATAGTAGGGTCTTCCAGAAGCTCACCTGCATGTGCGCTCAGCTTCACATTCTGCTCCAAAGGAACTGAAATAGGCTTACAGCCTGTCATCCCATATTTGGACAGCATGTCCAATCCATACTGCCTCTGCAAGAGCTGTATCCCACTTGGTGATCTAATCACCTCAATGCCCAAGAAATAACGCAGCTCTCCCAAATCCTTTATCTCAAACTTCTGCTTCAATAGCATTTTCACATGAAGGATATCTTCATCACTGTCACCTGTCATAATCAAATCATCAACATAAATGACAATTAGCATAATACCTTTCTCTGTTTTTCTCACATAAAGTGTGAAATCTACCTTGGAAATCTGAAAGCCAATAGTGACAAGATACTGTCCTATCTTGTCAGACCATGCTCTAGGTGCTTGCTTCAAGCCATACAAAGCTTTCTTCAACCTGCAAACAAACTCAGGATGAACAGCATGCACATAACCTAGTGGCTGCTCCATATAGACCTCTTCTTGCAAATCACCATGTAAGAAGGCATTCTTTACATCCATCTGATGTAAAGACCATCCCTTTGATGCAGCCATAGCAATGACTGCTCTTACCATTGCCATCCTTGCAACCAGACGGAATGTTTCTTCATAGTCAATGCCATATGTTTGTGCATACCCCTTGACTACTAATCTTGCCTTGTATCTGTTCACAGAACCATCTGCATTGTGCTTCACCTTATAAACCCACTTACAGCCAATTGCATTCTTACCTTTAGGCAAAGGTACTAACTCCCATGTAGCATTTGCTTCCAAGGCATCCATTTCTTCATCCATGGCTTTCTCCCATTTTTCTTTTCCCATGGCTTGCTCAAAAGAAGTGGGTTCTGGTTCCTGTATCACTTTGACCATATATGCATAGTGAATGGCTGTAAATCCATCATATTTCAGCCTATCCACAGGATACCTAGCTCTCGTAGACCTGCGCAAAATAGGTTCACTCCCAGGTGCTCTCAAAACATCCCTGGTCTTCCTTACTCCATGTGTAACAATAGAAGGAATACCCAACTCATCATCAATGCTCTATTCTGAGCCACTAGATTCACCATCCACAAAAGAGTGACTTGCATTCACATCAAACATGGACTGATCTACCTTCTCTTTTCCTTTTCGTGATACCTGCATACCACTATCTGCATTGCTTTGAGAAGATTCTCCTGATCTCAATCTGCCTGTCCATGGCGAAGAATGTGAACCACTGCTAGAGGACGCTCCAGGTCCACTAATATTTTGTGACTGCTGCTGTGAATTCTGTGCAGCATTACCATTTTGTGCATCTACATCATCAATCACATTTATGGTTTATACCAGCTACTCATCTCATCAAAAACAACATCTCTGCTCACTGTAAACTTACGAGTAGAAGGGTTATAGCATCTATACCCTTTCTGCTGCAGAGAGTAACCAATAAAGATGCACTTCTCAGCTTTTGGATCCAACTTGGATCTCAACTCATCTGGCACATGTACATAGGCAATGCAACCAAAAATTTTCAAATGAGAAATATCTGGTTTCCTACCAGTATACCTCTCCTCTGGAGTCATCCCATGTATTGCTGCAGTGGGAGTCCCGTTCATTATGTAGACTGCTGTAGCAACTGCTTCAGCCCAGTAAAAATCTGGCAAGTCTTTTTCGTTGAGCATGGCACGAGATACCTCTCCAATATGCATGTTTTTCCTTTCTGCAATTCCATTTTGTTGTGGGGTATGACTACATGAATATTGCTGCTTTATGCTATGCTCCTGCAAGAACCTTGCAAACTCATTTGAGAGGTACTCTCCCCCTCCATTTGACCTTAGGTATTTTATTTGCAGACCTGTTTCTTTTTCAACCATAGCTTTAAGAGTTTTGAAATGCCCAAACACTTCACTTTTCTTCTTCATAAAATACACCCAAACTTTTCTGCTATAGTCATCAATAAAAGTGACAAAATAATGACAGCCTCCAAGAGACGCAGCTTTAGTAGTCCACACATCAGAGTGGATTAATTCCAATGGCTTCTTACTCTCTTGAACATGTCTAGGAAATGGTTTCCTTGCCTGTTTTCCAAACTGACAGGCTTCACATACCTTATGCATTTCTGCAACCTTGAATTTAGGCAATCCTGTAACAATATTTTGGGCCTGCATTGATTTAAGTCGCTGTACATTAACATGACCAATGGGTTTATGCCAGATATCAATATCTGCAACTACACCGGTCCCATGTGCAAACATTGCTGCACTCAATTCAGGCATGTCTGCATCCAATGTAAACATTCTGCCATTCTTCTTTCCTTTTGCTATCAAGCGACCTTTATTTTTCATATCCTCAACAAAGCATCCATGAGGATTAAATCTGACCTGCAAGCCCTGCTCAACCATTTGACCAACAGAAACCAGATTCTTGGTGATATTCGGGACATGAAATACATCGGACAGGTATTTCTTTTTCCCATCCTGCATAGACAAAGGAATTTTTCCAATCTGCACAATCGGATGTGCAGTATCATCACCAGTCTCCACAAATCCTGGTTTTTCCATTTTGCTTGCATCCTCCATCCATTTTGCATGACCTGTCATGTGGTTTGATGCACTTGAGTCAACATACCATACATCGTTGCTTTCTTCTGCACTTGTCACAGAATTGTTCATGTGCTGCACCATAAACAAATGCTCATTTCTATCATCACCCTGTCTACTAGAAGATGCATAATTCCCTTGTTGCAGTTTTCCATTCATTATGTCATTCTTCTTTTTATAGCAGTCTTTAGCCATATGACCCATTTTACCACAATAGTAGCATTCAACATTACTGTTTGCATTTTGGCCTCTTTGCCATCCACCACGACCTCTTTGGCTCCCCCTGCCTCTAGAGTTACCACGTCCTCCTCCATAGGACTGGTTTTCTTGAGTTTGCTGCATATTCTGATTTCTACCACGGCCTCCAAATCAGCCTCCTCTACCTCTGCCTCTACCTCTTTCAGCATTTGAGTAGAAGACAGCTTCTTTTGAAGTTCCTCCTGAAGAAGATGCACCACCATTTCTATGCTCCTCAGAAATTAGAAGAGCAATCAACTCCTCAAAATCAGGAAATCTTTCACGAACTGAAATGGATGTCCGAAACTGTGCATAATCCTTTCCTAGACCATTCAAGGTCACAGAAACTAAATCATCATCTTCCACTGGCGACCCAATGGAAGCAAGTGCATCTACAATCTTCTTCACCTTCATGTGGTAGTCATTGATGCTCATATTTTCTCTTTGCACATTATGCAACTATTGCTTGAGCTGCATTTTCCTGGCTTGCGTATTTGTGCTATACATTTTTGACAAAGTATCCCATGCCTCCTTTGGCGTACTTGCATCCTGAATATGCACAATCATAGAGTCTGAAATACTGATAGACAGCCAGTACATAACTTTCCTGGCTCTCTCATGCCATGCTTTAAATGCCTGCATTTGCTGTTGATTAGGAACATCAGGAAGAACTGGTTCTTTTTCATTTCCTGCAACAAATTCCCAATATCCTTTTCCCATAAGGAAATTCGTCATTCTAAACTTCCATGCCTGGAAGTTGTTCTTGTCAAGCTTTTAAGTTACAATCTGTGAAAGAGAATCAGACGCCATTACAGAACACTGCGAAAAATTTTGTCACTGCAAAAACTCAGCTTCACCCTCACAAGGGCAAATCTGCAAAACTGGCGAAAGTGGTATTTGACCACACAGTCACTTCCTAGTGACGATTTTGCATAAACAGGAACCAAGGATGATTCTAAAACTCCCAATGTCTCTGTGCACAAGCATACGATGCAATTTCTACAGTAACTTTTCACCGACCTGTAGAACAGTGGTCGCACAGCATAAAACAGGGCCTTTTCCTGAGTGCGTGAAGAAAACTCCTGCAATTTTCGGCTATGCTACCTGCAAAGATCTGCTCCCAAAACAGAAAATGAAAGCAACACTGCTCCTCTTACCAGAACACCGCGAGCTTGGCTTGCTTTCTTGAGCTCCTTACCACAAACAAGGCTCTGATACCATGTCAAGATTATGGGAGAGAAGGAAGGAGTCTCACTTGTAGCTTTCTTGCTTGCACAATGGGGGAATACACACAAGGGTGGAGGCTGAAAATAGTTTTTCCTCTTCTTAGTTGTGTAAGCCAAAAGAACTCTAATACAAAGAAATAGAAGAACCCTATATATGGGTCTCAAACCAAACTCAACTAACTAAGGTGGCATACTATCCAAGCCACGAACTAGAGTAGATAAGGATAGCTGTCATCTAGCTATTATTCATGGTCGGTGTACCAACCGCATCTACAACTGACACGTCGGTGACATAAATGCACAACGGTCACCCTGGCATATCACGAGTGGAGCTCGATATCTCAACATTCCAAGCCTCTGATGCTTTGGTTGTATGCTGAATCAAAGTCAGAATACTGTTAGAGTAGCTTGTAACTAAGGCACACAATGCATTTGCATTCCTTTGTTTCCAAGCTCGTAGAAGATTTGCATTTGGAGGAATCATCACACTAGGATTTGATGGGTCGGGGGTAGGCTGTGGTTCTACATCAATCCCCAGCACAGTCTCCAAAAGATCATAAGAATCAAGGATAGTTGTAATTTTGAACTTCTAGAAGGTATAGTTTGTAACATCTAACTTTCCTTCATTGAAGGTTGGTGGACGAATCCTCAGTGTTTGAATAGCTGGTATAGCAGCACTAACTCCTGCACCAATTCATGATGCGCCAGAACCGCTTCATGAAGATGACATTGTTCCTCTTTGCTATTGAAGCCTTTGCCTCTTGCGCACTCTTCGATCTCTAGAGCCCCTTGGGCTCTAATACAATGTAAAAATTACATGGCGCAGTGAACAGAATCTGAGAAAGAGATAGAGATAGAGAGTACACAACAGATAAGAGGAGATTTAGAAAATTTCTTTATCTCCAAACAACTGATACAGAGATGACTCTGTCCACCCATGCGCTTCCACAGCGAAGCTTAGATGGCGAACTAGACAGAAGATAGGTGAAGAGCTTAAGGATAGCTGGAACAACTCTGACTGGGTGAAAGACGGATGATCGATGACTGTAAAGGGGTTTAGCTTTTATAGCCCGTGAAGGCGGTTAGGTTGGCATGACTGACCTACCATATGAGCCTCCATTAGTCGGCCAGGGAATATTCCGTGGCCTCTAAACCCAAAAGTAGGGGCCCCTTTTAACTCCCTTACCCCGCAACTCGATGCAATGTGCCTGGAGTTGCTACCAACTTAACTACTCAGTCCAACCCAAAGATTAGATCCACAATGGTCACCTTTTTGCCATCCGGTCACATAGACCTCATCTGATATACAAGTTAGGACTCAACCAATGTCGAAGCTCAAATTTGGCTTCTCCTCATAATGGGGGCCTTAAAACTCATGGATCATTGGTGGCATCTTATGAGGGTGGGGCATTGAGCATATCTAACAAATGCTATTACGAAGAGAGACAACTATTCATTACCTTACATTCAGCATATGCTTGAGAGAGTTGTTGGAAAAGAAGCCTACAGTTTCCTGGACGACTTCTCACATTGCAATCATGTGTGCAAGTCCACCCCAATGACAGGCAGAAGACCACATTGGTTACTAAATGGGGTGTCTTCACCTACATAGTCATGCCTTTTGGGCTAACAAATGCACCAGACACATTCCAACATCTCACATGTGCCATCTTCAAGGACATGCTTAGGCAAGAGTTAGAAGTGTTTGTTGATGATTTGTGTTTCACTCGAGTTGGAGGGAACACCTAGACAAGTCTTTGAATGATGTAGATTGTATCGTCTCTCATTGAAGCCCCATAAGTTTCAATTCTAGGTGAAACATGAATGCTTCCTAGGGCACGTGGTGTCCAAGAAATGGAAATGCTACCGACTTCTCAAAAGTCAAGGTTATTGTCAACCTTCCACCGCCAACCAACTACAAGGGAGTTTAGTGCTTCCTAGGACATATGGGATATTATCGGTAATTCGTGTTGAACTATGCGCATTAATTGCTAGAACACTCTACAAATTGTTGATAATATTTGAATGGACCAAGGAATGCCAAGGTTCATACGAAGAGTTGAAAAAGGCTTTGACAAATGCACCCATTCTATGAGCTTCAGATTGGACCATCACCATCCACATACACATTGACACCTCAAAGTTTGCCATAAGAGTTGTTTTGTGTCAGTCTAGAGAGCACAACTTAGACTATCCTATGAGTTTTGCTAGTAGACAATTCACAGATATCGAGAAGAACTATTCCACAACGACTAAGAGAGAGGGTTTGGCCATGGTCTTTGCTGTAAAGAAATTTTGACATTATCTTCTGGCTACGTCTTTCACCTTCTTTATTGACCATTAATAAGCCTTGCTTTATCTTGTGAATAAACCTTGCATTACAAGATTCATTGCTCGATGGTTACTTCTTCTTTAAAAAATCAACTTCTTTGTGGTGGTATGCAAAGGGAAGTAGCACTACATAGTTGATTACATGTCCCGCATACCCACGGGAGAAGCCGCTAGATAGGGTATAGTCGACAACTTACTAGACGTGTATCTTTTCAACTTGACAAGTGGAAAGGACTTGTTTAGAGCTGAGTTGATGCCATACTAGAAGGATGACACAGTCCAAGTACTAGAGCATAGACTACCCAAAAGACCTATTGAGAAAGCCCCCAGCTTAGGTTACTTATGTGGTGGCCCGTGCTTTTTTGTAATACAACATGATTTCTGAAGCACTATGATAAGTGCTAATGGAACAATGTCCCTATTTGAAGGACAAGATGGAGCTCATCCCAATCATTGCAAGACAATCATTCAAAAAATGGGGAATTGACTTTATTGGGCCAATTAGTGCTGTAACACAATACTCGTAGGCCAAGTATATCATAGCCACCACAGACTACCTCACAAAGTGGGCAAAAACATGAGCTACTAGGAAAAACAATGCTAGGACCACGGCCAAAGTTCCTTTGTGAGTAGGTAATCTCACTATTTGGCTACCCCATTGAACGAGTCAGTGAATCAATGCATGCACTTCATCAACGAAGTGATTACCCACATCCTATCTACCTTTCTGATAATCCATAAGAAATATTCACCCCACTACCTTCAAGCTAATGGTCAGGATGAATCCACAAATAATATCTTAGTGAATGTCTTGACCAAGGTAGTCTCTGCTTCTCACAGCAACTGGGACAACAAGCTGATGGCAGCTTTATGGGCCTATCAAATAGCCTATAAAATGGTTGTGGGAAAGACTCTCTTTAAGCTGACCTATGGAACTGAAGCCATTCTTTCAGTAGAATTATTTGTCCCTAGCCTAAGAGTGGCCATCCAAGAGAGATAGGATGGAAATGAGGTATGGAAAAAACACCTATTTGAGCTAGAATGCCTATCAGAGACTTGACTTCTAGCCACCCATTTACTGACAAGAACGTCAAGCAGCGTGACTTTGATCAGGGTGGCCTAGTGTTATACTCAATGAAAGTCCATAAACAGAAGATGAAGTTTAGGGGATTAGGGCCTTTTTCAGAGTCCACAGCACCATTACCTGACGAACCACAATGTAGAGCTTGAGACCCTAGATGGAGAGGGCATAGTCTTCTTCAACGATAGCTGCATAAAGAAGTACTATCCTCCCATGCATCCATCGCATGAGCCTTTGATGTTGGAGTTCCTTGTGAATGTACGAATTGCCACAATCATAGAGATTGAGGATGAAGATGAGGACGTAGTAGCACACCTACTTACCTATGCATAATGGTAACTACCCAACACATATCTTTGATGCCTTGATCGATGAGGGAGATAATTTTAATATCTTTACTCATGATCATTGGACTCTAATTGGTCAATTGCAACTACAACCCACAAACGCTAAACTCAGTCCATTTGGGTGTCAATCATATGTGTTTTTAGGAAAGTGCAAAGTCATAGTCTCTATTGAGTCTGAGAGCATATCCACAATCTTTTGTGTGTTGCCAAAAACAAGGGATGCTGATAAGGAATCACTATTAGGATGTGCATTTAAGAAGTAAGCACATTGCAATGTCGATTATGAGTTACAACGCATTCACCTTGCCATTAGCAATGTATCCATAGTGATAGCTTTTAGCAAGGGTAGCATAGCCACACCAAAGCTTGCAAAGACACCAATAGAGAAACCTACAACCAAGTCTAAGAAGGGGGGTCATGACTTGTCACAACCCATCAAGCCTCAACGCCAATACATGATCGAGAGTGCAACCAAAGCCAATGAGCCCAAATTAAAATGGGTATCTAAACACCAAGGACACAACCTAGAAATAAGCAGACACAATCTCACAATGCTCAAAACTCATACTCAAGACCTAGGAGGCAAAAAAGGCACTATAGGCATCGACACACGGTCAAGTTGTGATAGGTTCCCAAAATCCTATTGCAAGCACAAGGCTATTATGAGGGCAATACTTGGATATGGGTGCCTAAAGCCAAGACTGCCAAAGGCACTACTTAAGCACAATCCTCAAACTTATTTAAACAAGACAACAAAACAATTAAGGAGCTGAAGCCACATAAGACTCAAGCTGTGAAGCCCATAGAGCCCAAACCGACAAAGCCTACAGAGCCTCAACAAGTTTATTGAAAGGTGAGAAGGAACGAAGCTTGCACTCGAGAGCTATGGCGGGAGAGCAAGAGCAAGAAAGAGAGAGACAAGAAAGGGGAACTCCAACAGTCACAATGTGTGACCGTGCCTTCCTTTATTCAAACTTCACTAAAAGAATAAAGAATAAAGTGACGGTGATGGGCGCCCGCCACCTGCAATGTGCAGTGGGCGCGGGGACTGTCAGTGTAGTAATACACAGGCGGCTAGGCGGAGGCGCCTTTACCCCCGACAACCTCCCACTTAAAGGCGAATCGACCCTAGTGAGGAGTGAAAAGAAAAAGAAAAAAGACAGTACAACATGTACACATGTACAACAGGATGAGGAAAGATGCCATTTCATCCTAAGCCCATCAACCTCCTAAGGAAGGCAATGCACTCTGTAGAGAGGCTTTTCGTGAGCAGATATGCAGGATTCTGGTTAGTCGAGATCTTGACAAGATCAATAGACTTGTCCTCAACGACCCCACGTATGAAGTGATACCTCCCTCAATGTGTTTCCTCTTCGCATGGAAGACCACAGATTCTTGGCTAGCTGAATAGCATTCATAGAATCCGAATGCAGTGTAGGGATAGCATCAATACCAAGGTTAGCAACCAAACGAACCAACTGAATGGCCTCCTTGCAAGCCTCAATGGCCGCAACATGCTCGGCCGCTGTAGTAGAAAGGGCCGTGCATTTCTGCACCCTGGACATCCAAGAAATAGCACCTCCAGCATAGGTGAATCCATAGACGAAAGTGGACTTCCTACTATCTTCATGTCTTGCATAATTAGAGTTAGTGTACCCCACGACTCCTGTCTCCTAGCTGCCATAGCATATGCACATATCTGCAGTGCCCTTCAGGTACCTCATGATACCCTTCACGGCATCCCAATGCTTCTTGCCAGGTGTAGCCATATAGTGTGCCACAACATCATCTGCAAAGGCAATATTTGGACGAGTGGTGATCATGGCATATATAAGACTGCCCACTATGGATGCATAGGGAATCTTGGCCATCTCGGCCCTTTACTCATCTATCTGCGGACAATCAGCCTATGACACCTTCACATAAGAAGGCAATGGACAGCCAATAGGCTTTACATCCTGCATGTGGAAGCGCTCAAGGACTTTATGGATGTACTCCCTCTGTGACAAGTAGAGAAGTCCCTGATGCCTGTCGCATCTAATGCACATACCAAGTATGTGAGCGGCTTGTCCCAGATCTTTCATCTCAAAGCTCTTCTTGAGATAAGCCTTAAGAGCATCTAGCTCA
The DNA here is from genome assembly GCF_053477565.2 of Lygodium microphyllum. Classification (NCBI taxonomy): domain Eukaryota; kingdom Viridiplantae; phylum Streptophyta; class Polypodiopsida; order Schizaeales; family Lygodiaceae; genus Lygodium; species Lygodium microphyllum. Next base: position 163,731 of record NW_028229591.1, on the reverse strand, counting down.
TCATGAGCTTTCCCTGCTATTAGCATATCATCCACATAGAGTACCAAAATCAATAAAGAACCATCATGGGCTTTCTTCGTGTAAAGACACGGATCCATAGCACTCTTGCTGTAGCCCTGTGACTGCATAAAGGCATCAAACTTATAATACCACTCCCTAGGTGCTTGCTTCAAGTCATAAAGACTTTTCTTCAATTTGCACACTAGGTGCTCCCTGCCAGGTTCTGCAAAGTCCTACTGCTCCATATAGATCTCATCATGTAAGTCCCCAGGTAAGAAAGCCGTCTTGACATCCATCTAGTATAAATCCAAGTCAAGCTGAGCAACCAAAGCCAAGACTAAATGCAGGGTGGTCATCTTAACCACAGGAGAAAAGACCTCATCAAAGTCCACACCATGCTCCTGCTTAAAACCCTTTGCTACCAGTCTAGCCTTATATGCCGGCTTGGGGTATCCAGGGGTACTTTTCAGCTTGTACACCCACTTGCATGGCAAAGCCTTCTTGCCCTCAGGCAAAGAAACCAAATCCCAAGTCTCATTAATATGCAAGGAGTCTATCTCAAACTGCATAGCCCTCTCCCAGGAGTGACTGTCACCCCTGTGCATACCCTCATCATAGGTGAAAGGCTCTCCTATTTATGTAACCAAGACATAATGCATCGAGGGCTGAAATCTATCAGGTGGACGTCTATCTCTAGTAGACTGTCTGATGGTAGGCTCCGTTGCCTGCCTAGCTGCCTGTCCAACACCCTGACCATGAGCATTTGCTGCAGTTGTAGGCTGTCCAACTGGCTATGCAGGAGCTCTCGGCTCCTCTTGAAATATGACCATGTGGATCTCAACAACTCTCTAAGACTGCCCATGCATCTTGTCTTCATGGAAGACTACATCATGACTGCGGATGACTTTCTGTGCCTGAGGATCCCAGACATGGTAACCCATCTCGCCTACATCCTCATAACCAAAGAAAATGCATTTGACACTCTTAGGATCCAGCTTACTTCTCTTGTCCCTAGGCACATGGCAAAATGCCTCACATCCAAAGACACGGAGATACGCGCATAAGAGGGAGGTTTTCAAGTCCATACCTCCTCTGCAATCTAGAAATCCAAACCACTAGAAGGTGATCTGTTTATGACATGCACAGCTGTACTAACTGCCTTAGCCCAAAAGCTCTGTGGTAGGCCTGCATGGCTAAGCATACTACGTACATGCTCTTGGATGGTTCTATTCATCCGCTTAGCCAAACCATTCTGGGGAGGGGGTGTAGGAGGCGGTCAACTAATGCTTAATACCCCTCTCATCACATAACTACTCAAACGCATGTGAGACATACTCACCCCCATTATTTGTCCTTAGGCATTTTAGCCTATACCTAGACTGGTTCTCAACCAATGCAAGCCATCTCTGAAACACATCCAAGACATCGGATTTCATCTTAATGGGATAAGCCCAAACTTTCCATGAAAAATCATTTATGAAAGTAACAAAATACTTGGCACCACCCATAGACTAACAAGGCATGGGTCCATAGACATCCAAATGTACCAATGCCAAGGGCTCACTCGCCTACCAAACTTCTTTTGCATATACCTAGTCTACCTGCCCTGTTTTGATTCATGTGATATCCTCTACAAAAAGTGACATCCTACGAAGCCAAGTTCTTGAGTATAGCATGGAACAGGCTCAAGTGAGCAGACATAGTCACATTCTCCTTCATGCACAGATCCATAAGCTGCTTCAACCAATACATCTGACTCGCTAGACTTTTCTTGTCATATAGATTCTTGATTTTATCCCACAACTACCATGCACTCTGTTCTTCCTCAAATACATTGTAATGAACCTATTCTGTGAGAGATAATACAATAGTGGACTTGCATAACTCATCAAGCTCAAGCCATTCCTCATCTGGCATAGTTGCATGCGGATGCCCGCTCAACCTCAAAGGTTTGATCTGTGATTTCTGCACCAACACCTACCAAATCTGGCTCTTCCAATAAGAGTTATTCGTACCATCAAGCTTAGTGATGTTGAAAATAGCATGATCAGTGGACGAACTCGCCATAATGCAGGCTAGAAGACTGCAGACAACTTAAAACTGCTTGCTGTTTACAACAAAAAATGATTAAAAAATCACCAAAATCAAGAGAAAATGGCAAGAAAAGTGTAATCAAAGCTATTGCCCACCAAGTACTAGTGAAAGTACATCATTTCAGAATATTTTAGCATGAAAAATCCATGTCAGTCCGAAGTTATATGCTTGCTGTAATAAATGATAGCAGGGTACTGTGAGAGGCAATTGCTGACCAAATCACTGCACCAAGTCAAGAAATGATAGCCAATACATGACCAGCCATAAACGTGCATAAATCAGCACCAAACAATCATCAAGACCCTGAGTAAACACCCAAACATGTCACCAAAGTATCCGTTAGTGAGTAGGCATGCCCCTTGGACAATAGGGCAAAGTATACATAACACTGGCAAGACCTGACACTAGTAGGTGTATGCTCACAAGAGTGCAAAGCCCAAGCTCAGGTCAAAAGCAACTCCAAGATATCAGTGCATGAACCATGCAACATTTAAGTGTAAGAGATCCCAAGGTCTCAAGTATTTGCAAAATGCCCAAAATAGCATAAACCTCCTGCTCAATGTCGGTCAAGCATACAAGATGCTCCCACTGGCTCAAAAGGTGGATAAACAAGCTCAACAGCTCAAGCAAACCAAGTGAAAGTACCAAAGACAGGTAACCAAGACAATGCCTCAATAGCATCCAAGGTCGTAATGGAAAAAGCCAAGTCATAACGGAAAAATCCAAGTCAATGTCCAACTGCTCAAGGGAATACTCAAATGAATGTCGAGACAAGCTCAAACAATTGCTATCCACAGCCAAAGCATAAAGCATTCACCAAGATATCATAGTGCGTACTGGGTAGCCTAGGCATAAACCATGTCATAGATGAAATGCCAACTGCAAAGAAGTGATAGTCAAACCCAAATCGAGCTCTAATATCAGCTCAAAAGCATTCTAAAGCATAAACAAGACATGTGGCATAGTCCAAATACATCATGACATCATACTGAGTAGCCGGGAGCACCCCATGACCAATAGGCATAACCCAACTGTAGCATAAATAGCTTCAGCCTTGAAGATTCCAGCAGCATATAACCTCTGTAAACTGATCAAATCAGTGCTCAATCCAAGCTCAAATCCATAGGCAAACCATAGGCATACATTCCCGTATGTATAGGCACCAACCGGGCATAATCGGGCATCAAATGCCAAGACGTGTAAGCATAAAATTGAAGTAACAGGTTGCTGCCTTGTTTTTGATAGATCTGAAATTGTTCAAAACAATCAATGGCTGAGCTAAATCAGCTTCAAATGTATCTCACATAAGAGGCATAACATCCACAAGTGATCCAGTATCAATAGACATCAGTAGAAGCATCACATAAGCTATAGGCATACAAATACATGCTGTCTCAGACCTGAAATTTGTTGCAGAATATTTTGTCATACGAATTTGGCAAATCCAACATCACGATCGCGTTTGGAGTGTGCCAAAACCCCAACTTAGACTCTTACATTGCCTGAATCAGGTTCCGAATGCCCGAGATATGACAAAAAGAGCGATTTTTGGGCTAGATTTTGAAACATGCACAAAAAAAACGTGAGCTGGTGGCGAGGGGGTCTGCTGTCCCACGTGTCAACAATGGGGCCCAAAGGGGGCACAAATGGGGGCACAAGTGGGGGCCAAAGAAGGCCTACACCAAGCCTCAGCAAGCCTTGATAGGCTGGAAGCAAGATCTAGGTGAAAGAAGCTCCAAGAGGTGTGAGCTATGGCTACCCACAACCTGTGAAAACCCTGTTTACCTAGACCTATGGATTGAAGTAAAACTCTGAAATAATGAAGCAATACCTCGATGTCAATGCCCTGATGGTGCCTCAAGAGGCCAGAAAGAAGCTCAGGAAGCCGGGGAGTGACGGGAGCTCAAGAGAATGAGCTATGGCTACCGGGAAGGAGACCCAATGCGAGTGGGGAGTCAATGGGAAGCTGAGAATGCCACGAGCCAAGCTCAAGAGTTGAGAAGCTGTGCTCTGATACCAATTGAAAGGTGAGAAGGATCGAATCTTGCACTCAAGAGCTATGGCAGGAGAGCAAGAGCAAGAAAGAGAGAGACAATAAATGGAAACTCCAACAGTCACAATGTGTGTCCGAGCCTTCCTTTATTCAAACTATCACTAAAAGAATAAAGAATAAAGTGACGGTGATGGGTGCCTACCACCTGCAGTGTGAAGTGGGCGGTGAATGTCAGTGTAGTAATACATGGGTGGCTAGGCGGAGGCGCCTTTACCCCCAACATTTATTAATCAAACATGTAGCTTGTTGCCTCCAAACCACCTCAACCTACCATTGCTAGTGTTCCAAGAGCCTCACAAGCATCTAGTAGCACAACAACAAAATTACAAACTATGCCTATCACACAAGATTCTAAAGTGACCCCTTCGGATCCACAGAAGCTACAGACATCAGATGTGTTGAGCTATCTAGTCTAGTCAAAACCCAACCCCTTGTAGGCCTTAAACCCTCTTACAAGCAACGATCTATCCTTACATTAGCCTCAGACTTAGTTGAGAATACGGGGGACGACTTGGTCACTTACATTCGATGCTTAGATGCTACATTCACCATGCTTGCTAAAAGCTATGACCTATTAGACTTAGGTCTTTTAGAAGAGCCTTTAGCAACTGAAGTGCAGATGCTACCTTGCTCCTAGGAGGAATCTGAATTCGCATTTGTTAAGACTTCCATGGTAGTTGAAGAGTTAATTGACAATGAAATCTCTTGCAAGAAAGCAAGCAAATGATGACTCATCACTTCTTATGACATGTGTGCGAACTCTGCCACCATGACCCAAGAAATTGAAGCATTAAAAGCACCAACCCATAATGAGTCTACAGTCTTGCGTAAATGGTATGCTCTCTGACTCCAATAAGAACAAGAGGGTTGCCGCATTATGACCAACGTCGAGCAAAGATGTGCAATTATGATCTGACTTACATGGCTCTTACCTCATTTAGAGTCTTAGCCATCACTTGCAATTGAACTTTAGATGATCATGAACTTTCCCATCCCTACCTAGACTACGTTAGTCCTAACTGAGGAAGATTTACATATTTCTAGTTGGATTGCCTTTGGTGACTTTCTAAAGGATGTCCTTGATGACATACATAACACACATCGACATTTGACTTTTTGACGTGGACTGCCACACCTACTTGGAATATAACCCGCAATTCTACACTTGGATTATGAAAAAGTAAAGCATCATGAATGTGCACTGACTACCCTCAACCCTTCAACCTCTAATGCTAGGAAGGATTCTTCTCATTTCTAAGGGGAGAGAGGGTAAGGTGGAAAAACATACCTTAAGAAAAATGGAAAAAACACACTTTAAGGAAAATTTTCATGGATTTTTATTGGATTGTGTGGATTGCTCAAAGAAAAATTCTCTTGTACTTAAGCATTTCATTTTTCTATAAGCACATAATCATTCTCTACTCATCTTCTTGCAAGGAACTATCTTAAGAAAACTAATGATGAGCTGTGGTATTATGACAGGGACCCACAATGGTAGATTAGGAGAAAATTAACAAACTTCCATTCTTGAAAGAGGAACAAGCAATGTATGGGTTATCAGTTGAGACAAGGGCCTTCGACCAGTTCTAGTTCAAGTTCAGGCACATCCTAAACTTGGAAGATGTAGCCATGGAAGAATAGGCCATGAAACAGATTGTGGAACAATGCAATCTGTAGAGCTATGTGGAGAAAGTCGGACAAGCAGTGGACTATGGAAAGTGCACGAAATTCCTTTGGACCTTTAATAAGAATTGCAGCACTATAACTGTGTGGCAAGGAGGGGAAACCCGCCAAGTTTGGAGGTTGAGCTTAGCCCCAAGTTGGTGGAGAGAGAGTTGGGCCTGGCCAACAAAGTCGAGGGATGGCCCAAAAGGGAGGTGTATAACATGCTTGGAATGAACAAGATTTTGGTCCACACCAATGACGGCATCAGCCTCACCGATATCCCAAATTTGAAAGCCCAATTGCAAGCAAAGATGGTGCAAGCCTTGTTCTGTATTAGTCAAATGTACAACGCACTAATGAGCGGGATCAATGTATATCAATGTTGGAAAGCATTGTAGCCAAATCCATAGATGAAGTGAACTTGAATGGCTTTGTGCAAAAAAATGATCAAAACCTTAGCAAAAGCACTGGCCACAAGTGAAAAATCAGTAGTAGGTGGAGAGTCCCCAGCCTCCACCAAGGTAAGAAAGAAGTCATCCTCCAAGGCCTCAACCATAGGATTTGGTGGGGTATTGATAGCCATCATCCAAGAGGTAGTAAGAGAGGTGCAAGGCAAAGAACAAGTTGGAGAGACACCCAACACATTAGATTTCCATTAGCAAGAACAATCTAGGGAGAGAACTGTGAGTGAGGAAGGAGAGCAGGAGACACAGTTTAGCCAAGGAGGGACTAAGAAGTAGAAGAAGAAGACTCCCAAAAAGAAGGCCAAAGAAGAGAGAAGGAAGAAAGAAAAAGCTGACTTGTTGAAGGTGCAAAAGGATTTGAAGAAGAGTGAAGAAGAAAGAAGGAGGAAGGAAGAAGGAAGAAGCTAAATTGGATAAGATAGAAGAGGAGTCCAAGAGATCCAAAGAGGAGAGAAAAATAAAGGCAGATGAAGAGGCGAGCTTAGGAGGAAAGAAGATGAGGACATGGCTAGGGCCATCCACATGTCGGTAGAGTAGTGCTCCCACAAAGAGGACTTGCTTGCCATGAGCCCTTTTAGAGGAGAAGGCCTAGGAACTAGTGCCCAAGTGCCAGACATCATACTGCCCCCAGTGACAAAAGGCAAGTTCAAGGGATTGCTTCATCCAATCTCACTCGCTCTCATGCCGACTACCCAAGCTACCAAAACTACCCAAAGAACTACACCCAAGGTAGATGCCACCAATCTCATGACTTGGGTGCAGTTCCTAGAGGTGGATAAGGCATAGGAGACAACCCTAGATGTAAGTGTAGGAACCCTAGTGACTCGAACTAAGAGACCGGTGGTTGCAGATGCTAAGACGAGATAAGATCCCAAAAGGCAAAAGATAGAGGCCTCTACCACCCCCACCTCCAATGCCACTGCCATTCTTCCTTCCATAGGCTACAATGAATACGTCAAAGAGCTTCTCTCATAGCTAGAGAAAGCAAAGGAGTATAAGAAGATAGTAGTAGCCAAGTTGGAGGATGAGAAGGAGACACGAGTAGCCTACCAACTTGAGAGAACACGCCAAGTGACAAGCTATCAAAAAGAGATAAGTGTGTTGAAGAAAGAGCTCAAGGAAAAAGAAGGAGAAGAAGATAAGTGGCAAAAAGGGCTTGAGAAAGAGCATTAGGAGCTGATCGGCCTACAAAGATAGTACAAACTCCTCATTGAGCAAAATGAAGAGTTGACAGGGTGAATGCAGAGAATCCAAGAAGCCATGGATCAACTTGCATCAGAAGAAGCAGAGAAAGCTCAGGAAGGAGAAGAGCATCAAATATAGATAGATGAACTGATAGGTAGGATACTGATGGAGATGGAAGAGGAAGGGAGATTAGAGAGAGAGATTGAATGCTTTAAAGAAGGAGCAGAAGAAAATAACCAACAAGTGAAAAGAGCGAGAACCAACGATAGTGGCCTTAGCTCAAAGATAGAATGAAAGGTTAGAGGAAATGAAACTGAGAGCCGAATAATGGGTGACGAAGAGTGAAAGGAAAGTAAAAGACATGGCGAGCTACCTATCCCTGGGAATAGACTGTTAGCAAAAAGTGGGGCGGCAGAGGCCGCACAAACAAGATTGGAAGCCCAAAAACATGCCTTTGTTAGCTCTATCTTGGATGTCACACAATGAGAAGAGGAGGAGGCCGTTGAGGCACTAAAGAAAAAGCTAGAGATCACTTGTAGAGCCATAAGGCATGGGTTGTGTGCTCAATCACAAGGAGAAGGGACTAGCCTAAGCCAGCAAGATCAAAGAAATTATTTGCTAAGGGCAGGACTAATGGTCTAAGATGTGGACTTGCTAGGCTTCAAAGAAGGAGAACCACAAGAGCCCAGGAAGAGAGAAGATGAAATGCAGAGGCCATTTCCAGAAGCAAGATTAGAATTTGAAATGGCACAGCTAGACAAGGAGCTAGTTTTGCAACCTCCCTTTCCATGACTAGAAACGTAGCAAGAGGTGAACACCACTACCAAGAGAAAAGCAAAAATCAAGATGAAGAAAATGAGGATGTTAGATCAAGCAAGGAGAAGATTAAAAGCCCAACCAATACTAGCCCTAGAAGCACCCATTCCACCATGAGAATATTATTTCCTTGTGAATTGGAATGCGGGGCTCATAGTATGGGACCAGAAAGAGAATGGCCACCAACCCTTTGACTTCACTTTCAAATTCCCCTTTACACTATGCAAAGTACTATCAAACAAAAAGTGGTGGAGGAGGTGATAATCGTGGGAGGAAGGCTCAACAATAGGTGTGGAGCCAAGAGAGGGAGAAGAATCTAATGCACTAGGGAATGAAAGCACTTGATTACTGGGAAAAGAAAGTCATGGAGGCCTAGGACAATGAAAGGCTATGAGTCCCAACCAAAGTGGAGGAGGAGAATCTAGGATGGCAACATGGATGCATGGATGTCATTTTGCAACACACTACCCTTCGAGAGAAACAAACCCACATACAAGCCATATTCAAGAAGGATAGAGGTGGACTTCAACCCTGACATCCATGACATATATGATTTCTTGAAAATATACAATGTAAATGCCACCAAGCTATCAAAGAACTGACCTTCTTTGAGAACAACTTATGGGACTTGATTGATAATTTTCTTAATGAGTTCACTTATTGCCTAGATCACACCTTTATCACTACTAGTAACTATCTTAGATTACTTAGGATACTACTTAAACATAATCCTTCACTGCAAAAATATCGGCTCCCGCCCCTATTTTTTGATCTTAATGCCGGCATATATAGTTGTGCCATGGCTAGATTGATGATGCGAGCCCACACACCAAGAATGAGCTTCCCATTCACTTTTTGAGTTTATATACAAGCACTAAATCCTTTGGGCACCCATCCCCTTTTTCACATGACCAAGCATCTTGCAAGGTCCTCTTTTCCTATTCCCTTTTATTTATCTTATCCCTTTACCCGATTCACAATCAATCATTCTTTAGGTGATGAAGATGCCCTATTTGAGCGTTTTATGACTATAGCCCACTTGGATGAACTTAAATTGCAAAGTCTATTGCACCAGGAGGTGGCTAAACGTTGGATAAAGCGGTTGCATGATCTAAAAGCAAAGAAATATACCTTTAAGAAAGGGCAGTTAGTTCTATACTACGATGCACGTAGGGAGGTATTTCCAGGAAAGCTAGAACCTAGATGGGATGGCCCTTACAAGATAGTTCGATTAGGTAAAAATAATTCCATAGCTTTATTAGCTGATCTACAGGGAGTGAAATTTAAGAATAAGGTTAATCTTAATAAGAATTTTTGAATATGCTAACGTGCTAAATGCATTGCAGGTCTATGCTGGGGTTGATTTGAGACATGCAAGAGAGCTTAAACTAGTTGATGGGGTGGTTAATCCCTTATTTGGAGCACCCATATCTCCAGCAAAGATATCACCACGGGAAGCTTATCTGGTGGAGCAAAGGATAGAAAGTGATTGAGTAAGAAGACGGTACCTTTGTGTGGGAGATCAAAGTTTTCTGCCATCACTATTTACAAATTTTGACAAGCATCCCTGTTGAGTTTAATGAAGAAGGTGGGATGGAGCCGTCAGTTCATCCTCTCAATATGTTGAATTTTGACTATCATAATTACGAATAGGGGAGTTCTTGATGGCTGGCTATGTAAACCCGTTATGGACGTACACGTTATACTTTGATAGAGCGTCGCGGGGGCCTAATAAAAAAGGGAGTGTTGGAGTAGTTATTCGAGATCCTCGACGTAGGGTTGCAATGAAATCAACTGTTTATCTCGGGGTAGGATTCACTAACAACATGGCAGAGTATAAAGCCTTGATTATGTGATCGAATATTGGCAAGAAAGGTGGTATTCGGTGGTTGTTGTTAAAGGGGAATTCCCAGCTGATCTTAAATCAACTTAATGGGACATATACAGTCCAGAATCCCATCCTTTGTATGTATCATCGAACTGTTATAACCCTACTTGATGAATTTCAGAGCATATCTCTTCAACCAATTCCACGTTATTGGAATCAGTTTGTAGATTCCTTAGCTAATTTTTCTTATGAAGAGGACCTCTTCTTCAACTGTGATCCTAGTCTGGATGTCGCTCTTAATAATCAGATGGGACCTAGTTGCTTGTGGGGAATGTTATCAGACCATGCGTTATATGGCAGGCGATGGTTGATATGGGTAATGCAAAGAGTGGCCGAGACCCATCTACCACTATTATCCTAGATCCATAGGTTGATCAGACGACATGTTATGCGTACGCCTCTTGCTATATATGCAAGAGGTATGGGTCACAACTTGATGCATTTAGTTTAGGGGTGAGAGCCCTATTTTTCCCCTTAGAATGGAGCATATTTTTGTATATATTCCTTCTTCCAAGGAGGGATCTATATGAGCTGATTTGTTTGATTTCTTTAGGCTAAGAGGGCCAGTTGTTTTAAGGTTTTAATGATCTATTTCCTTAGGCCAGGAGGACCAATTAGTTTTGTCGTGTCATGTTTGATTTCTTTAGGCCAAGAGGGCCCTATGTCTGTTTGGTGCAGGTATAGTTAATGGTTTTTGTTGTAGTAGTGAGTGCATCATATAGGCTGGCAGAGTCATTGGAGGGAGCCTTTGCTGCGAAGGAGCTTCTTGTGGCCATTTCACGTGGTTTTGTCCCCTTTTCGAGTCTTTTTCCTTAAGCAATTAACGATATATGTGCGTGTAAGGGTTACTTTCTTTTGTTTGTTGGGGACCAACACTCAAGGCATGAAGTCCCAAGTTTAGGCTTTGTATGTCTGGGGGAGGTCTGAGTAGTCATTGCCTCCTGCAAAGGCATTGTCAGGCATTGAAAGACTTGTTTTAGAAGGCAATTCTAGTGACCCTGTTCTGCTGACCTGCTAGGCAGCCGTTCTAGGAGTTCTTGTTAATTGTGAGGCAGTTAGAGAAGCCTAATAAAATAATGATGAAAAGTGGCAAAACCCTAAATATTTGAAAGGCAATATATAAATATACGGAGGTGTGTAAAAAGGGGTTCTAACCCCCATAAAAATAGAAAAGGAAAGAAAGAAAAATCCTTCAGTTGTTGTTTATCGCCTTGCGAAGGCCTAGTAGGTTCCTGGGGACGAGACAAGACCCGAGGCCGATGCCTTGTCTTCCGAGGAGTGGCATCTAGTTGAAAAACAAAGAATACAAGAAGGTTGGAGCAAAAATAAAAGTGAGCGTTAGAAAAGGATTCAGTGTCGCCTTGCGAGGGCTTGGTAGGTTCTTGGGTACCGAGACAGGACCTGAGGTCGATGCCATGTTCTCCTTAGGTCACTACACTCAGCTCCCTTCTTTTTACATGCCCGAGTATGGAAAATAAGAGGCTAACAGAGCAATGTGCTAAAAGAAACTATTTCTTGATTAGGCTATAGGAGTTCTCGCCTAGTAGAAGCTCCTAGTTGAGTTATCCTTAGTTAGGTAGGTAGTTCAGACCACCACTTAGAATGACCTCTTTGATAGTTCTTTTTAGCTTGGCTGTGTTGCAGTAGTCAGTTTAGTGACTAGCTTTCGACTTTCTGTCAGATTATGATAGGCCTACTTCTCGTGGATTTCATGCCTTGGTTTTGACAGGGGGTAGGGTGAGAGCTATGATGTGTTTTGTTGTGTACCTATTTTGTATCAGCTTGATGCTTTTTGTGGTTTTGTTTATGTGCAGATCTATTCGTGGGATTCGATGGGCTGAGTCGCCCTATCATGTGGTCGCCAATGGCGGATGATTTTTGATGCCGAGAAGTGCTTAAAAATAGCCAAAATTTCTGAATTTTCAAGGAAAAAATAGACTTCGTCGAATGTGACGGTTGCAATCAGTACGATTTTAAGTAGCAATGCCCGAAAATGCTTAAAAGACCCACTATACAACAATTGGTGAATTTTCATAATTTTTTGGCATGTTAGACAAGAACCTGGGATATGCCCAGCAGTGGAGGACTTCAAGACGGACGACCATGATTTTTCAGACTTCAATTCGGATACTGGACGTAGAAATAGGAGTGCCTAGGAGGCCAAGACCCAAGGTCAAGTGGGAATGGACTTTAAAAGTCCCAAAAGTCGTGCCTTTTGGGGGCTCCCTTTGGGGGCCCCTCAATTTTTGGAAATCGTGGGGAGGGGGGGGCATCTGTTTTTTTCGCGTGATCAGGAAGAGGGCGTAATTTTCTTCACACTTGATGGAGGGGGCTATGGGGCATGCAAATAACCCCCCCAATTGACCGATGGTTGATATACATTCAATCTTTGCTCCTCATTGCTCCAGACCGTGCGTGCAATGGCTGTATGGTTGTGGAGATCAGAATTCAGTCTTTCTCTCTCCTGGATAGAGGCACTTCATGTGGCAATAATCAATAAGAGAATCGCGAGATGGATGCTTGTTCGGGAGGCACCGGATTGTTCCAAGAGGTTGAGGAGGCTGAAGACTGAGGATCTATGCTGAAATCCATGGCTGGTTGGTCAATAAACAGTCCCAATTAAATATTCAAAAAACTCGAAACAAGCAAAAAGGCGGTATGCTCTATTTTATGAAAGAATTTTGCTTGTTTTTTATCGATCATGGTCTAAATGGTGTGCACATGGGTTGAAATTTTATTTGAATATTCCTTGCATTATGTTTGAGGGCTACAATCACTGTTATGTAGAATCCGTATTGATTTATTGCAATCATAAATTTTCAAAACTCGAAAAAACACTAATTTTGATGAAAATTGATAGTTTCTTTGATTTTAAGTGGGAAAAATTGAGTGGACATGGGATAAAATAAGAAAAAATACTGAGTTTCAGTTCCAATTATCATTCATTAAAAAAAAACCAAAAAATACCTATTTTTTATTAAAAATAAATAGAAAAAAGGAAAAATGGATTTTTACATTTTTAAAAAAAATGGAAAAATAAGATCTATGTATGTGAATGTCTGATGGGGTTGAAGCATGAGGTTAAGCCTCAGTTTTGCCGTTGTCCTTTGTGTTAATGTGCATACTTATTGCTTTTACATACAAAAAATGACATAAACGTACCTCTACACCTAAGCATCGCAGCAAAATTTAAATGGTGAGGGGGAGGATGATGTTATATCATAGTTTAAGTGCTGCAAAATAACATACTTATTTCTTTTACATACAAAAAATGACATAAATGAAACTCTACACCTAAGCACTGCAACAAAATTTAAACAGGGAGGGGGAGGATGATGTTATATCATAGTTTAAGTGATGCAAAATCCGTTCTTCCACTGAAGAGTTAGAGATTCTTATTGTAAAAGCCACTTTCTACAAGAAGTTCATCCCATAATGGCGGAAACATATTACCATCATGATGCAAGCTCTATGTGGTGGACTATTTCCTCTTCATATTGAAGCAGCAGAAACTTGCATCTTGGTGGCAAATTGTTTGGAAACAAACTGAAGGGTAGAAACAAAGAGAATGACCATCCATGGAAGATTTGACATTCATTGAGAAATTTCCAAACATCATTAAGTGGGAGATTGTGAAGAAGCTTCAGGAGTCGTGGTCAGTGGAGGTTCACAAAAACAAGAAAGAAATGAGTTGGAATTTGTTCGTGGATGCTCAACAGCAAGATACATGGGATGCTTGGTGCACTGACAACCTCCTGTTTGTTCAATTAACAACCCATTGAAAGTTGGTAGACAGGTAAGAAGAATGAGTTTTGATACTTTCAGAACGGAATATCTCCCCCTCTATAGTGGTTTGAAAGCTGAATTTAGAAATGTTGAAAAGAAGGAAGTAGAAGAGATGTTGGTCAAAGAATCCTCCAAAGACTGAAGCTCCTCTCTGATTCTATTCTGTTGAGTACAGACTAATTGGTTGGAGCCAACCCCTTGATGAATGACACAATCAAGAGGCAAGCGCTAGAACAAGTCCAGAGGTACGTGAGAAGAGAGAATGCAAGAATCAAGACTGAGAACGAGCTTGCAGTAGAAGCCTCCTTTGACACCCTAAAAGCACTCTTTATAGAAGTTCCTATGGCGACTCAAGGTCCCCTTCCTAGTCAGATTCGTCCTAGAAATATTGATGACAGGCTAGCAAATGTAGTCCCATTGCCAATTTTTAAGGGAGAGTACAATGAAGACCCTGATCTTCATGTAGCAGAGTTTATGCTAGCATGTGTGGCTAACAATGGCAGAACCCCTGAGCATTGGTTAGCAATATTTCCCAACACTTTCAAGGGCACGGTGTTTCAATGGTATGAGAGACAAGCAGCAGGAACTTTTGGCACATGGGACGACCTGAATATGACTTTCCTCACTAAAGTCAAATGATGGTTCAATCACAACAACAATGGCCTCAAATAGTTCCTCCAATGGTGACTCAATAACAGTGGAACCCTACCAACTGGAATCAACAATCCCAAGTCTCAATAGGAGCTCTAAATCAGTATCAGAGCAGAGGACCCTCTGGATCAACCCAACTTGTATATGCAGTAATTACAAAAGCTTCCCAAAACCCTACTACAAGTACTCCAAGAAGTGAAAATCTGAAGGACTAATTATCTAACTCAGTCGCAAGTATCAAGAAAGAGCTTATGGATATGATTATAGAGCAGCTACAGACGCTGAAGGTAAATACTGCCAATATATCCACTCCTACGGGAGGTGGAGAGATGTGATGCATTCTAATACATGGTGCGAAAAGTGCCATCAAGCGGACATTTAGCCACTGAATGTACCCGAAAACCAACAATTCCTAGAGCCTTATGTTCCTACTATTTGAGGAAGAACCATTCAAAGGATATCTGCTCTCTGAAAGAGATGCAGGAACGAAGATAGAAAGATGAAAATGCAAGATTCAACTTACTAGAATCTAAAATGACAACGCATGACATTGGACCAAAGCCTAGGGAGATTGGTCCTAATTTTGGTTCAAGGAGGTTTCCCTCTCAAAGTTACAAAGGACGACAGTCTGGCGGTGGTCAGAGATCCGAGGTGGAATGTTCAGATGTGGAGAAAAGGGTCATATCTCCCTGAATTGTCCAAACCCTAGAAGATCTGTGGATTACAAGCCCTTATGCAGCCGATGCAAACGAGAAGGCCACACTGCAAAAGATTGTCCAAGTCCATCCCCTGTCAAATCTACTTTTGATACCCAACAGAAGACCCAAGAACCTGCTTCCAATTTTGTAGGAATTGGAAGTGGCCACAATAACACAAGCAAAGAAAGGAGAACCCATAGTTCCAAAAGAGAATGTTCCTTCTGCAACAAAGACAGTGAAGTTCAATCTCCCTCGGGAAAAACAGAATAATGCGATCCAAAATAAGGAAGTACAAAACACTATAGAGCCATAGAGAGCTATAGAGACAGAAGCAGAGACAGGACCCGAGGTCCAGGAAATAGAGGATGCAAAAGTTCCTCCTCATGATGAAGAAGCGCATATGTTGCCACTCGTGGAAGAAAAAGGGAAGATAAAATTGGGTGTGGCCCCATTTCCCAGTCGATTGAGAAAGCATGTGGATCCTATCAAAGATTATGACTTGGTCAAAGACCTAGATACTTTTAAACCAAACCTAACCTTCTGAAAATTGCTAATGCTATCTCTCAGTTGGCGAAAAAGATTCAAAATCATCTTGACAAGAAGATGTGGCCTAAGGATTGCTCCCCCAACAACAACAAAGTCCAACAAAGCCTCAAGACATGTGAAGGAAGTGGATGTGGCTAATGCTTTCCTAGATCCTGGAACCCCAAAGACTAGTGTATGGATAGAAGGATGCTTTATTTCAAATGCTTTGATTGATGGAGGCTCATCAATAAACATAATGATGGATAAGACAATGAAGGATCTAGGTTTGCAAGGAATGCAATCTACCCCGTGGCTTATCAGATTGGCAGACCAAAGCAAAATTAAACCATTGGGCATCCTACCATATGTAAAAACAACCCTTGCAGGAAGAGACTATTGGTTGACATATTTGTGGTCAAACCAAATTCTTATGGGACCTCATACCCTCTTCTCTTGGGAAGACCTTGGCTTTTCAAAGAAAGAGCCAGGACGGATTGGTTCAAAGGCACCCTAACCCTAAGCAGAGGACCCAATAAAGTGGTGTTGAAATTGTATGGATCGCAAAAAGGCAATGGATCCACATCCATTGAAGTCATAACAGACTCCTCCAATGAAGTAACAGATGGTACATCAGGAGACGAAGAGGCTATTAAACAGATCTTTCCAAAGAAAACAGAGGCACAGTCCCTAACAATGGGCATTGGTAAGCCAACTACAGAAGGAAGCAAAGTCTCTGTGCATGGGAGAATACCTCTTGCCTCAACTCAAAGTGACTTTTGAAATCACCTCTGACAATGAAATAGAAGCATGGATGTACTGTTCTCCCTGCTACATGGCAGTCGCAGAGTCAGAAACAAAGATAGAGCTAGAGACAAAGGCAGAAGAAAAAGCAGACATAGAGACAGAGAATCTATTCTTCTCCTACAGAGCCTCTACAAAAGCAGAGATAGAGCCTCCAGAGGAAGAGGATGAAAATGATGAGGAAGAAAACGAAGCAGGTTATGAAAGTGCAGATGAAGAAGTTCCTCTGGTAACGGATGATTTTATTGATTTTCCTACAAAGACCTCGAAGGCCGAGATCTGGTGTTAGATGAAATGATCATGGTTCCATTTGGGTTTACCAATGGACCACAAAGTATGCAGAATCTGCATAAGCAAGGGATCAAAGATATAAAAATTAAGTTCACAAATGGCTCATGTTTCCTTGACCATTCATTCTAGAGAAAAGATGATTATGATGCCCCTTGTCAAGAGCCATCAGAGCCACGGCTTATAGAAGGTTCGTGCTATGTGATATTCCTCAACATATCCTCTAAAGATGAATCCCTAAGTCCATAAGAAATCACCACTCACAAAAAAACAAACAAAGCGCCGATACCCTTCCAACAATCTCAACAGACAAATGAGTCATCTGTTCAGAAGGAGGACACTAGTTCTAGTGGAACATCAGACGATGACACTACTACCTTGAAGGAGTCAGACCTCTACTTAGAAGCAA
Organism: Lygodium microphyllum; assembly: GCF_053477565.2. Taxonomy (NCBI): domain Eukaryota; kingdom Viridiplantae; phylum Streptophyta; class Polypodiopsida; order Schizaeales; family Lygodiaceae; genus Lygodium; species Lygodium microphyllum. The sequence goes on along the minus strand of NW_028229591.1, from coordinate 146,408 downwards.
TTCATGGGACATTCATCCACGAAGTGGAAGGTGAAAGGCAAGTGTCATTCCTAGATACTGAGAGTACTGAACGTCACTTGAAAGTGGGTCTCAATCTTCTAGAAGAAGAACTAGTGGTCCTGCGAGACTTACTAAAGGAGAACTTAGATGTGTTTGCTTGGTTGTACAAAGACCTAAAGGGGATCAACCCTACAGTATGCCAACATCACATTGATCTCAAGCCTGATGCCAAAACAGTGAGATAGAGACGGAGACGTATAATTCCAATTATTCTGCTATGGTGAAGGCCGAATTATTGAAGCTCCTTGAAGCAGAGTTCATTTGAATGGGTTTCGCCCATTGTAGTAGTACCCAAGAAGAACGGGAAACTTTGAATATGTGTGGACTTTCGTAAGCTGAACTCGAAGACAAAAAAGGATCATTTCCCTATCCCTTTCACAGACCAATTGTTGGACACAGTGGCAGGCCATGAGCTCTATTCCCTCTTGGATGGATTCAACGGATATAACCAAGTTCAAATCATAGAAGAGGACCAATCCAAAACAACCTTCACAACAGAATGGGGAACGTATGCCTATAGAGTGATGCCGTTTGGGCTCTGTAATGCTCCTGCCACCTTCCAACGAGTAATGATGGCTGCCTTCTAGAATCATCTGCATGATGTCATTGAGGTGTATCTCAATGACTTCTGTGTCTATAGCTTAATTCGTGAGCATTGGGGACACCTAGAGAAATGCTTTGACAGATGCCGAGAGTATGGGATCTCTCTCAACCCCAAAAAGTGTGTCTTTGGTGTCTCATCAGGAGTCCTTCTAGGCCATATTGTCTCTGCACAAGGGATTGCAATAGACCCGGTGAAGATTGACAAGATTGTCACCTTGATAACACCAACAAACCTCAAGCAATTGAGAGGGTTTCTTGGTCATGTGGGCTACTATAGAAGATTTATTGCACATTTTGCAACCAAGGCAGTCCCTCTGCATGAGCTCCTAAGGAAAGATGAGGATTTCCTTTGGACTTATGACTGTAAAGAAGTCTTCAATACCCTAAAAAAGTGCCTCATCCAAGCACCTATCTTGTAGCCTCTCCTGAATGGACAAAGGAGTATTAATTGAAGGGCTAGGTGCTATCCTATGTCAAAAGGGCCCCTCTAAATTAGATCAACCAATATATTATGCAAGCCGAAAGGTCACTGATAGAGAGCGAAACTACATAGTGACAGAGCTTGAGTGCTTAGCAATGGTGTTTGCACTAGAGAAGTTTCGACACTATCTACTATCAATGCATTTCAAGTTCTACGTGGATCATGAAGCCCTGTCCTTCCTTATGAACAAAGCAGATATCAAAGGATGACTGATGGGATGGTTGCTCTTGTTCCAAGAGTTCGATTTTGAAGTGGTCACTAAGTCTAACCGTTCCTATGTCCTAGCCAATCATCTATCACGGATCACTTAAATTGCAGAAGAGGAACATAATGATCCAGACCTTCCTGATGCTTCCTTGTTTCTAGTCGACACAGTTACTCCATGGTATGCAGACATAGCCAACCTCCTCGAAACTCAATAATATCCTCTTGGCATCTCAAGCCATGAGAAGAAGAGGCTTCTATTAGAATCATCCCCCTACACCTTGCTAGGTGGTGCACTGTATTGAAAGCATGCCATGAGAACCATGTGGTGGACACTTCGCAGGAGAAGCAACAGCCAGGAAGGCTCTGTTAGCAGGATACTGGTGGCCAACCCTCCACAAGGATGCATATGACTATTGCAAGAGATGCGATGCTTGCCAGCGAATGGGGAAACCCTCCAAAACAAGTGCCATGCCACTGCAACCTATTCTTCCCTTAAAGCCGTTCGAGAAGTGGGGGATTGATTTCGTGGGTCCCATTGATCCACCCACCAAATGGAAGCAGAACAGTCCTGGTATGTACGGATTATGTCACAAAGTGGTGTGAAGCTAAAGCTCTGAATCGAGACAATGGTAATAGCGTAGCCCTGTTCATGTATGAGAATATTATCACCCATTTTGGCAGTCCCCTTGAGCTGGTAAGTGACAAAGGTACTCATTTCCTTAACAAGATCATGGAAGAGTTGACGGAACTGTATAAGATTCGCCATCACAAGTCCACTCCTTACTACCCCAGAGCCAACTGCCAAGTTGAAGTCACTAACTGCATCCTCTGCTCGATCTTGACAAGAATGATTGTCGCATATCATCGTGATTGGGACGATTGACTTACAGAGAACCTCTGGGCATATAGAACCTCCCATAAGGCTGCTACAGGACACAAACTCCTTTCCAACTGGTGTATGGTACAGAAGTTGTTTTCCCGATTGAACTGGAATTGCCCTCTTTGCGAGTGGTAGTTAAAGAACGCTTGGGAGATGATGAGTCACTGCAACGCCGCCTCCTGCACTTAGAATGTTTAGACGAGATTTGATGGATGGCCCTGCACTGCATGGAAACCACTCAAGCACAACGTAAGGCCTATCACGACAGTTTCATGAAGCACGAGGAGTTCAAAGAAGGTGATTTTTCCCTAGCCTATGATTCAAGATTTGGCAAGTTTCCTAGCAAGCTTCAACAATGGTGGATGGGCCCATACAAGGTACTTGCTGTCAACCCTAATGGCTCTGTTCAGGTGCAGACCGTTGATGCCTCTGATGATCCCTTCTTTATTAACGGCTATCACTTGAAGAAGTACTTCTCTCCTTGAGGATCTTGACAATCACAGTCACCCCATCCTTTCCCCCATCGGCGTGGCACTGTAATTCTTCTGATGCAACTTCTGATAGCCATTCTTCTGCCACTCCTGAAGAGGTGTATGCAACCCTTTGTCCTCTCCAACCCACCTCCTGCCCTTGATCTCTTATCCTCTATTTTCAATCAGTCACCGCGGTGGAGAGGATGGTTTGGACAAATGGTGTTTCTACCTTTTCCCTTCTGAAAGCAAAAACGAAAGAGGAAAAAAATAATGTGTAATGGCTATGGGAGAAAAGGACTGTGGTCCTTGCCATGCCGGCCTATTTCTTTGAGAAAAGGTGGAGACACCCTCATAATAGATTAAGAGAAAAAAAGAAAAGAAAAATATATAATTATTATAGGAGAAAAGGAAGAAATTCCCTATCATAGCAGGCCTCGTTCCAAGAAAAGGTGGTAACACCCCACAGTTTAGGATAGCTGATTTACCAGCAGAACCTTTCCAGCAAGTAATTTGAAGCCACCTCCCTTGGTGCTCTGTCTCTGCAATATCAATTCGTCTCCCCTCCTTAATAGACTATCTTTCATACAAATCATTGAAGTACCAGGACGTGTCAGCTACCTCCTTGGGTACGCATCATCTTCAACACTCTGGTGACAACAATAACAGACGCGATCTTCATCACCAACCCCTTGAGTGATGTGAGATTTCATCCTAATAGGATGGGGATGTGAGTATGGGCTGCTCTCTATATATATCAAAAGAGTGTGAGATAGAGGGTGGGATGAGTGACCAGTCTTTCCCTTCAAATCAAATGAGAGGCGAGATGTGTGAATGGAGTGTTGCACGTACGGGTTGGGCCTCTCAATGCACAATGCACGATCTGTTCCTGTGCACTGCACCATAAGGCTCCCTGGCCTTCCTTCTTGCACTGTATGTTGGCACAGAGGGTGGGGTGCACTGTTGCACCATTAAATGCACACAAGGCATACAACCTCTGCACAAGTGAATGTGAGGATTACATCAATGGGTTTCAGGAATGGGCTGCCCTCTGTATCTTTCAATAGAGTGTGAGATAGAGGGTGGGCTGAGTGTGACTGGTGTTTCTCCTCAATCAATTCCGAGAGGTGAGATTGAGGGACATTACGACAATTGGAGTCAGGTACGTTTCCATTTCCCTATGCACACACGGGATGGGTCTTTGCCATTAGCACAGGATACGTCACCCTATTCTGTGCACTGCACTAGAAGGCTCCTTGGCCTTCCTCCTTGCACCTATGCCAGATGGGTGGAATGCAGGGATGCACTATTAATTGTGCATACTGGCATACTCCCTCCCAATCACTTTCTCCTTGTTCAATTCTAAACTAGTTGTGAGTTATGGGATTTCATGCTTATTCATTGAGCAATGTGCGTCATGGGGTGAGCGACTGTTCTATCATCCTCTTGAGTGCTCGTGAGCTGAGAGTTCTATTCTTCATCATTGATACTTGAATCGACGAAATTTATCAACAAAACTACCTCCCTGGTGTTGTTCCATGGTCCCTGCCATGTTGGACGTGTTCTGTGGCACACCCTGGTCCCTCTTGCCACCCGACGACGACGACTTCAATATTTCTCCATCAACAACGATGGTTCCCTTCAACCATATACAAAATGGGCCAAGTTTTCCTAATCCTACCTTTTTGTTTGCACATGCATGTTATATCTTAAGTGTGGGGATGCCAGCATCCAGTCGGTTGACAAGTCCGCAGCCGTGTAGATCAATCTCATCCCTACGCATCTGATGTGCATACCCCTTGCATATATCATTACCCAATCATGTGTGTTTACCCTATACTAGTTCTGTTCTAATGGAATCCCTTCCTCACCCACCCACCCTCGTACCCCCTATCGTCAAGGCCGTTTCCCTTGTGGTTGCTTTTATTGCGCAAATTTTTTCTTTTCTATGTGAACATCCCCTAAATTCACCAAAATCTTAATCCAACCTTATAACCCATTTCGTCCCTTCGAATGACACAATTTTCCTTTTTACATCCCCTTGTTCCGGTTTACTGTTTTTGCATTATTCATTTTTGAAGTTTTTTCCGCACAATTGGATGTATTTCTATGCGAACGCACCGTTATCGCTTCGGAACAGTGATCTAACATACCAGCCATGTCCTATGCTTTCCCTTGGATATTTTTTATTTTAATCACTTGTCATTTTGACATGGGATTTGTCTGTAATTAATTTTTGTGTGATTTCGTTCATTTTTAGTATATGTTCTAGACATTTTTCCATATGAACCTACCCTATTCTCCTTATAATTCAATTCTGACTGGATTGCCTTGTTCGGCCATCTTTTTTGCATAATTTTTCTTTTTCCTCTACCCTGTTTCGGCCTTTTGATTTTTTGCTATTAATTTTAATTGGTGTTATCGAGCTCCATTTTATTGTTTTTTCCATGTGAATGCCTCCTAACCCCATCTGAACTGCAATTTGATGTGACAACCCTAAAGATTCTAGATATCATGACATTTTTTCTTTTTCCCACCCTCCCTTTCGGTGCACGAATCATTCATTTTTAATTTTTGAATCCCGTTGTGGATATGATTTTTGGGTTTTTTCCATGTGAACGGGATTTTTTTTGCTTGGCACTATGTTCTGATGGGATAAGATTATTGGGCACAATTTTTTTCATATTTTTCCTTCTTCCCTCACTTCATTCTAGCTAATGGATTTTTCGCTATTAATTTCTGTATGTGTTTTCGGGGTCGATTTTTGCATTTTTTGCATGCAAGCCTCTCCTTATTCCCTTGGATATGTGTTTTATTGTGCTAGCCCCATGAATCCCCTTCCCACTGATATTTTTCCTTTTTACTACCCTTTGTTTCGGTGACCAAAACTTTTCCTAATCATTTCTGTATCCCGTTTCGGAGTTGATTTTTGGGGTTTTTGCCATGTGAACGGGTCTTATCTCTGTCATCAGAACTATGTTGTGACATGATAGGCTTGTCTAATATGACTTTTCTCACAAATTTCCTTTTTTTCGTGTTTTATTTCAGCGAATTGATTTTTTGATATTAATTGAAGTATGGGTTTTCGGGCCTGTTTTTTTTCCTTTTTCCCATGGGAATGCCATGCTTTGATCCCAGCCACCCTATTGTACTTTTCCGTAGTCTCCCCCTTGCCTTTCAGACTAGTTTTCCTTTTTACCGCATTGCGTTCCGATGCACGGTTTGTGAGTTATTAATTTTTCTTTGTTTTGTCGTGTTCCTGTGTGCTTTGTCTCGCACGTGAACGCACGCGTTTTTGAATTTACGTGCCTCAAGACACCCCGTTGTCTTCGCGCCCTTTCATCCCGACGTCCTAGCCATGTTCAATCTCGTCACTGCAAATTTTTTTAACCCCCCGTGCATATGCACAAAACGGGGGCACATTCCTTTTTTTTTCGGGCCTTTCTTTTCATTCATTTTCCAAAAAAAAAACACACAAACAAAAAACAAAACAAATCATAATAATACTAATAAGAAAAATCATAATCCAATACACTTAATTCACAAAAAAATAAAAAATAAAAAACTAATTAAAAAAACAAAACCACACACAACACCACCCACACATAACAGACAACACACATAAAAAAATATACAAAAAAATAATCAAAATAAACATTTTAAAAAACAAAAAAAAACCACATCCACATACCTCCAACCAAAAAAAAAAAACCAACCAAACCCCCATTTTTAAAAAAACAACAAACACTACAAAAAAAAATCAAAACAAAACGGTTGGTCCTTCTCCTTGTAGCCAACCGCTACCTCCTCCTCCTCTTCCTCTTCTTCTTCTTTCTCCTCTTCTTCTTCTTCTTCTTCTTCTTCTTCTTCTTCTTCTTCTTTCTCTTCGTCTTCTACTGCTCCCCCACCCCCTCCTCCACCCTTCTTTTCCATCGCCCGCTACCCCTCCTTCACCCTCCTCCTCCATCGCCTCCGCCTCCCTTCTCCATCGCCCGCTACCCCTCCTCCACCCTCCTTCTCCATCACCTCGCTTCCCTTCTCCGCTTGCTACCCCTCCTCCAGCCTCCTTCTCCATTGCCTCGCCTCCCTTCTCCGCCCGCTAACCCTTCTCCATCACCTTGCCTCCCTTCTCCATCGCCCGCTACCCCTCCTCCACCCTCCTTTTCCATCGCCTCACCTCCCTTCTGCGCCCGCTACCCCCTTCTCCACCCTCCATCTCCAACCTCGCCTCCACCCTCTCCGCCCACCCTGCTCCTCCTCCTCCCTCACCGCCTTGCTCCTCCTCCTCCCCCACCTCCTTCTCCACCACCACCTCCTCCCCCTCCTCCTCCACCACCCACCTCTCCTTCCCCCACCTCCTTCTCCTTCTCCACCACCACCTCCTCCCCCTCCTCCTCCACCACCCACCTCTCTTTCCCACCACCTCCTTCTTTGCCTCCTACCCCCCTTCTAAGCCCCCCTTCATATGCCCCTATACAACCAACATCTACTCTTCCCCTCTTACGCCCCCGTTCCCACCCCGCTCCATTTACGGGACCCTCCGCCTCTGTTTGCGTGTGCTCCTACACCCGGGCGTGTCTACCCCGTGTTTCTCGCATTAGCAGTTGTTCGCACGTAGAGGCGTGATCGTGTGTTCGTGAGCTAGCAGCAAGCGTTCACGCGCGTGGACACGCATTCGGACTTGTCCGTGCGATGGTGCATGCTCAACCATTGGTTTTGATAAGCTCATGATATTTTTCAGTAGAGATATGAGGTTTTATGATATTCTGCTAAGTTCAATTAAGGTTATGTTTGGTTTTGTTTTGCTTCTGTTTTTTTCTATTTTTCTTCTGTATCGAAGGATAGAGTAATTATTGATGAATTTTATGGTCTTTTGAAAGCTCATTGAATGGTTTTTGATGGTTTTGATTGGTTTCAGTTGAGTTGGATGACTTATGTTGACCTTTTGTAACCCGCTATTGAGCTTTTGTAGAGCCTTTGTTCCTATTCTATTCTGTTATATATGCCTCTATAAGTGTTCTATTGGATGAGGGTGTAGTATGGGAGAGTTTTCTAGCCTTGGAAAGATGTGAATGCAAGCTCAAAAGAGCTCAAGGAAGTGGAAGAAGTAGTTGTTGAAGACGAGTGAAGTGACAGTAGTGAGCTATGAAGAGTCACTGTAGTGGCTCTAGTGACCTTTCATATCAGACACACCTCTAGGGTTTCACAACCAAATAAGTATTATTGTGAGTAATTATTGAGTATTTTAGTGAGGAGATGATGTACTATTGAGAGAGAGAGAGAGAGAGAGAGAGAGAGAGAGAGAGAGAGAGAGAGAGAGAGAGTCAGAGATAGCCAATTCTATGCAAAACAATGTATCTACCTATAAGAGATTGTGAGAGAAAGCTATGGAATCTTTGAAGATGAATAATATGTGATATATTTTCATTCAAAGTGGAGTATTTTTTTGGTGTTCACGATGTCTATGAAAGCAATTTATGAAGAATATGAAGACTATAACAGATTTTGTTAAAGTTAAATCCGTGGGAGAATTGTTTCTATGAAGCTGCGTGAAGATTTCTTGTTCATGGTGTTCTTTTTTTGTGGCAATCATATCAAATATGAAAAATATGGTTGTTGATATTATAAGATATATTTTCTTACAATAGAGATCCCATTTCCTTGGTGTTCCTTTTGGGGCTCCATGTTTTTGGTGCACAGTCAGGGAACACTGCCATCAACAAGCATTAGAAGAGGTTGAAAATGAAGGAATTTGCGTTGTGCCAAGAGGAGAAGAATTCAATGGATGCTTGCAAAGTTCCTTCTACCACTGAAGAATTGGATATTCACATTGCCAAAGCCACTTTCTACAAGAGGTTCATCCCACAATGGCAGAAACATATTATCATCATGATGCAGGCTCTATGTGGTGGACTATCTCCTCTCCCTGTTGAAGCAATAGAGATGTGCATCTTCAGATTTAGCATTCATTTGAGAAGTTTCTAGACATTATCAAGTGAGAGATTGTGAATAAGATTTAGGAGTCGTGGTCAGTGGAAGTTCACGAAAACAAGATAGAAAAGAGTTGAAATTTGTTCGTGGATGCTCAATAGCAGAACATTGGGACACATGATGCATTAACAATCTCCTATTTGTCCAATTAGCAACCCACTGAAAGCTAGTAGACAAAGTGTTCTTCACAACATACACTATTGAAACCATTAGAAGTTGGCATTACTATAATGATGGCACCACAACGATCCTCATAAGAATGAGTTTTGAGAGTGAATTAAGAGACATTGAAAAGCAGGAAGTAGAAGAAATTTTGACAAGAGAGTCCTCTAGAGACTAAAGCCTTTCCTGATTCTATCCTATTGAGTACAGACCAATTGGGTGGAGCCAACTCCCTAATGAATGATGCAATCAAGAGGCAAACACTAGAATGAGGCCAGAGGTATGTGAGAAGAAAGAAGGAAAAATCAAAGCCGATAATGAGCTAGTAGCAAAAGCCTCTTTTGACACCCTCACAGAACTTTTTACAAAAGTCCCCATGGCAACTCAAGGTCCCCTTCCTAGTTATATCTATCCTGGAATATTGATGAGACATGCCAACAAATGTAGTCCCATTGCCCATTTATAAGGGAGAGTACAATGAATACCCTGATCTTCATGTAGTAGAGTTTATGGTAGCATGTGTGGCTAACAATGCCAGAACCCCTGAGCATTGGTTGGCAATATTCCCCACCACTTTCAAAGGCATACTGTTTCAATGGTATGAGAGTCAAGCAATAGAGACTTTTGGCACATGGAATGACCTGAAATTTTGTCCTTCCTCACTAAATTCACCCATGAAGGTTTTGAAGAGCGGATGCGAGAGGAGTTCATGAACCTAAGTTAGTCCTCTAGTGAATGGGTAGAAGCCTATGTCTCACAAATGAAATCCATACTGAAAAGATGGAACAACCACCATTTGGATGAAGGAATCCAAAAGGGAGTTTTTTTTAGAGGCCTGCAACTAGAAGTTTGCAAGTTTGTGAAATTGAGAAGACCAATCAATGTGCAAGCTGAAGTGGAAGGTGCAGGACTGTATGATGAAGTTGAGGCAAGGTTGTTAATGACCTCGAGAAGAGGAGTCTTACCTCCTTCCATGCCAAGAATGGCATACCCAGCAAATGCAATCCTAGGGACAATTCCCTACCCCTATCCTTGCATGCAAACACTGTTGCAGTACAATGCACCAAATCCACAGTGGGGCCGTAGATGATAGTGCCTCAAATGATGGTTCAACCACAATAGCAGTGGCCTCATACATTTCCCCCAATGGTGACTCAACAAAAGTGGAATCATCCCCACTGTAATCAACAACCCCCAGACTCAACACAAGCTATGAATCAAAACCAAAATAGAGGACCCTCTGGATCAACTCAACCAGTGTATGCAATGATCATAGAAGCTTCCCAAAACCCTACTACAAGTACTCCAGGAGGTGAAAATCTGAAGGACTGCATGTCCAATTCAATTGCAATCACAAATAAGGAGCTTATGGATGTGATTATAGAACATCTACAGATGATGAAGGTGAATACCGCCAATATATCCCCTCCTATAGGAGATGGGAGAGATGTGATGCAATCCAATACATGGTGTGGAAAGTGCCATCAACCGGGACATTTAGCCATTGAATGGACCCAAAAACCAACCATTCCTAGAGCTTTATGTTCAAACTATTTGAGTAAGAACCATACATAGGATATCTACTCATGCACAAAAGAAGAAAGAAAGATGAAGAAGCGAGATTCAACTTGCTAGATTCCAAAATGACAACACATGACATTGGACCAAAGCCTAGAGAATTCAATTCTAACTTTGGTCCAATGAGGTTTCCCTCTCAGAGTTGTAGAGGATGATAGTCTGGTGGTGGCCAAAGATCAGAGGTGATGTGTTACAGATGTGGAGAAAAGGGTCATATCTCACCAAACTATCCAAACCCTAGAAGGTCTATGGACTACAAGCCCTTATGCAATCGATGCAAAGGAGAAGGCCACATTGCCAAAGATTGTCCAAGTCTCGCTCTTGTGAAAGCTACTCCTGATACTCAACAGAAGACCCAAGAACCTACTTTTAATTTGGTGAAATTGGAAGTTGCAGGGATAACACATGCAAAGAAAGGAGAACTTGTAGTTCCAAAAGAGAACATTCCCTCTACCAAGATTGTGAAGATCAATCTTCCTAGGGAGAAACAAAATAGTGAGAAACATAATAGGGAGAAACAGAATAGTGCAGCACAGAACCATGTAGTACAGAGCATTATAGAGCCACAGAGAGCTACAGAAACTATTGCAGAGAATATGAGACTTACGGATTGCTCGCTCTGCAACAATCAAGTCCAATAGAGCCCCAAAGCCTATGAAGGAAGTGGATGTAGCTAACACTTTCTTGGATCCTCGAACCCCAGAGATTGGCATATGGATTGAAGGATGCTTTATTGTTGCAGATGCATTGATTAATGGAGGCTCATCAGTAAACATAATGACAGATGTGACAATGAAGGATCTAGGCTTGCAAGGAATGCAGCCTACTCAATGGCTTATTTGACTGGCAAACCAAAGCAGAATCAAGCCTTTGGACATTCTCCCATATGCAAAGACAACCCTCGCATGAAGGGATTATTAGTTGACATATCTAGTGGTCAAACCAAATTTCTACAGGACCTCATACCCTCTCCTACTTTGGAAGACCTTGGCTTTTTAAAGCAAGAGCAGGGATGGATTGGTTCAAAGGAATCCTAACCCTAGGCAGAGGACCTAATAAGGTGGTGTTGAAGTTGTATGGATCATAAAAAGGCAATGGATCCCCATCCATCAAAGTCTTAACAGACTCCTCCAACAAAGTAATAGATGGTACATTAGGAGACCATGAAGTCATCAAATAGATCTTTCCTAGGAAAACAAAGGCACAGTCCTTGACAATGGGCACTGTAAGCCAACTACTACCAAAAGAAGAAAATTCTTTGTCAACGGGTGAACACCTCGTGCCTGAACCCAAATTGACTTCTAAAATCACCTTTGACAGTGAGATAGAAGCATGAATGTATTGTTCTCCTTGTTACATGGCTGTAGCAAAGCGAAAGACAAAGACAAAAGTAGAGCCAAAGACAGAAGCAAAAGCTAAGACAGACCCAAAAGCAAAAGCAAAGGACATAACAAAGAGTTTGTTCTTCTCTTATAGAGCCCCCACAGAGGCAAAAACAGAGTCTAAAGAGGATGAAAATAACAATGAAAAAGAAGACTATGAAAGCGAGCTAGAAGGGTCTATCCTACTCGCGCAGAAGGCATAGATGAGGATGAAGTTCCAAAAGCCTCAGAAGCCAAAGATCCCTTGATGTTCAACAGAATGACTATGGTACCCTTTGGACTAATTAATGAGTCATGTCATAAGAAAAACCTCTATAAGAAATGGATTAATAAGAATAAGCCTTCTTTCAACAATGGTTCTTGCTGCCCTAATCCACCCCTCTCATGAGAAAATGATGATGATGCACCTTGCCAACAACCACTAGTTTGAAAACTTCAAATAGAACCCCAAGGGTTCCTATTAGTGGCATTCCTAGATGCATCCTCAGAGGATGAGTCCTCGAGCCAAGAAGTAGCTCATCCCCGGACCAAACCCGAAACCACTCTAATACCCAAAGAGTGAGCTACGTCTCCACTGAAAGGGAAAGTTAGTTCTAGTGAGTCATCAGAAGAGAAGACCACTCCATTGAAGGAGTTGGATCTATGCCTAGAAGCCGTCCGTGCGACATTCATCCATGAAGTGGAAGGTGAAAAGCAACTAATGTTTGTGGATATTGAAGGTACTGAACATTTACCTGAAGGAGGGTATAAATCTTCCAAAAGAACTATCAGTCTTGCATGACCTACTGAAGAAGAACTTGGATGTGTTTGCATGGTCGTACAAAGATCTGAAGGGGATTGATCCCACAGTATGTCAAAACCACATCAACCAAGATCATGATGCCAAACCTGTGAAGCAAAGATAGAGACATATGAATCCAAATTACTCTACCCTAGTGAAAGTCAAATTACTGAAGCTCCTATAAGCTGAGTTTATCTATCTAGTGGCCAATAGTGAATGGGTTTCGACCATTGTGGTAGTAGCCAAGAAGAATGGAAAGTTACAAATATGTGTGAACTTTCAAAAGTTGAATTCCAAAATGAAGAAGGATCATTTTCCTATCCCTTTCACAGACCAATTGTTGGACACAATGGTAGGCCATGAGCTTTATTCTCTCTTGGTGGATGGATTCAGTGGATATAACCAAGTCCAAATCACAGAAGAAGACCAATCCAAAACAACCTTCACAACAGAATGGGGAACCTATGCTTATAGAGTGATGCCATTTGGGCTCTGTAACGCCTCCGCTGCCTTCCAATGAGTGATGATGAGTGCATTCCAAAACCACCTACATGTACATGACTTCATTGAGGTGTACCTAGATAACTTCTGTGTCTATAGCCTAGTCCGTGAGCATTGGGGACACCTAGAGCAGTGCTTTGATAAATGTCGAGATTATGGGATTTCTCTCAACCCTAACAAATGCTTCTTTGGCATCTCATTAGGAGTTCTTCTAGGCCATATTGTCTCTGCACAAGAGATAGCAATAGATGCTGCCAAGATTGAAAATATTACAACCTTGACAACACCGACCAACCTCAAATTGAGGGGATTCCTTGGCCATGTAGGTTATTACAGAAGGTTCATTGCACACTTTGCAACAAAGGCAGTTGCGCTGCATAAACTTCTTAGAAAATATGTAGAGTTCATGTGGACCACTGATTGTGATAAGGCATTCAACACCCTAAAACAGTGCCTGATTGAAGCACCCATCCTATAGCCTCCTAATTGGATAAAAGAGTTCCATATACACACTGATGCATCAATCGAATGTCACGAATCGTGTGGTGGGGGGACTTGCTCAAGATGCTGCGCCGAACACACACAGAATGCGCAAGGAGAAGCTCATTCAAGAGACAAGAAGAGAGATGGAGGCCAAAACGTTTTCTTGTTGGTTTCTTCTTCTTCTTCCACACACTTTATAATACACAAAGTATAGATAAGATACAACATAAAGGAAAATGGCCTATTAAGTCAAACAATGCATAATCAACTACACTAGTCGACTGGTGCTATAACTATGCCAGCTGTTAAATAGGTGTAACAACCTGAATATAATAAGTAATGAGTCAGTGGTCATGTGAGAGTCATAATGACCACCGACATGCTAAGTGTAGACATGTGGATCCATCTAACCAGGCGGTCCATCATTAATGTCTGCATGTGTTGAGCTTGTCATCTCAACACTCCCCCTCAAGCTCAACTGCATCTCTGCAACTCCAAGTAAGCTTCGAAACTTTTGAAGCTTCTTTGTACCCAATGCCTTCGTGAAGATGTCAGCTATCTGATCCTGTGTGCTGACATACACCAAATCAATCTCACCTACTAGTACCTTCTCTCTCACAAAGTGGTACTGTACCTCAATATGTTTTATCCTAGCATGGAACACAGGGTTCCTAGCCAACTATATATTGCTCATGTTGTTACAATAAATCACAACTGGACCTTTCACCTACACATCTAAATCAGCCAATAACATTTGCAGCCATACTACCTCACATGCTGCAACAGCAGTACCTCTATACTTAGCCTGTGTACTCGACAAAGCAACTATAGATTGCTTTTTGCTGCTCCAAGTAACTGCTGCACTACCAACATACAACATGTATTCGCTAGTAGATCTTCTATCAGACATACTACCAGCCCAATCTGCATCTGTGTATCCAAACACGTGTCATTTGTACCTACTTTCCTCATAGAAAATTCCATAATGTAATGTGGACTTCACATATCTCAATATGCATCTAACTGCATCCAAATGTGGCTTTCTTTGTACTTGCATAAACTGACTCACAAGTCCAACAGCGTAGCTCAAGTCTGGCCTTGTAATGGTCATGTAGATCAAACTCCCCACTATCCTCCTGAACATAGTAGGGTCTTCTATCTCATCCCCAACATCAGCACTCAACTTTACATTTTGGCCTTTTAATGGTAATGTAGATCCAACTCCCCACTATCCTCCTGAACATAGTAGGGTCTTCTATCTATTCCCAACATCAGCACTCAACTTTACATTCTGCTCCAACGGAACTGAAAGTGGTTTGCATGCTGTCATACCATACTTGGACAACATATCCAAGCCATACTGTCTTTGGGACAGCCATATACCATCATCACATCTGATCACCTCAATGCCAAGGAAGTACCTTAGCTCACCTAAATCCTTTATCTCAAACTTCTTCTTTAAAAAGTCCTTGACTTCAACAATCCCACTATCACTATCACCTGTAATAATCAAGTCATCCACATAGATGACTATGATGACCAAACATGCATCTCCCTTTTTCACATAAAGTGAGTGATCAACATCAGAAACATAAAAGCCAATATTGACAAGATACTCTCTGATCTTGTCAGACCATGCTCTAGGTGCTTGCTTGAGCCCATAGAGTGCCTTCTTCAACCTACACACATATGTGGGATGCTCTAAATCTTCATAACCTACTGGTTGATCCATATACACTTCTTCCTGCAAATCACCATGCAAGAAGGCATTCTTCACATCCATTTGCTCCAACCTCCAACCTTTGGCTGCTCCAAAGCAATCACACATCTAAGAGTTGCCATCCTAGCAACTAGGCTGAAGGTTTCTTCATAATCTATGCCATATGTCTGGGCATAGCCTTTTGAAACCACCCTAGCTTTGTACCTACTAATAGAACCATCTACATTGTGCTTAATCTTATAAACATTATGCCTCTAATGCATCCATCTCCTCATCCATTGCTGCATCCCAATGAACATGACCAACAGCCCCCTCAAAACATGTGGGCTCAACATCCTCAATCACTTTCACCATATAAGCATAATGGTGAGCTGCATAACCTTTAAAACCAAATCTGTTAACAGGGTATCTCACCCTGCTAGACCTGTGTACCACTGGATCACTCAATGGAGTCTTTGCATTGACGCGTGCTCTCTGCACACCTGGAGTCCTCACTGAAGGAATGCCAAGTTCATCATCCAAGCTCTCTGAGCCACTGGAGTCTCCATCAAGAACTGCATCAATGCCATATGACACTTTATTCTTTCCTTTGTCTTTACCTATGGTGCTACTGGATGCACCTAAAGATGTAGAGCTACTCCTTAGTCTCCCAGAGCAAGGACTACCAGATGATGTCTCTCGTCCACTAAGAGTCCATGATTCTTACTTTTCAGCCTGCACATGAGTGTCATGATTATCATCATCATCATCCAATGCATCACCATTAGATGCATACCAATTGCTCATTTCATTAAAGATGACATCCTTGCTCACTCTGAACTTACATGTGACAAGGTTATAACAATGATACCCTTTTTGCTCTAAAGAGTATCCAAGAAAGACATACTTTTCAACCTTTGGATCCAATTTCTTCCGCAACTCATCTGGCACATGAACATATGCAATACAACCAAACACTTTCAAGTGTCAGACATCAGGCATCTTACCTGTAAAACATTCTTCAGGGGTCATACCGTGAACTGCAGTTGTGGGAGTTCTGTTCATAATATAAATAGCAGTATGAACAGCCTCAAACCAAAAATGCTTAGGCATATTCTTTTCAGCCATCAAGGTGCGTGCAACTTCTGCAATATGCCTATTTTTTCCTTTCTGCAACCCTATTTTGTTGTGGGGTATAGTTGCGTGTGAACTGTCTCTTTATCCCATGAGACCTCAAAAAATCACTAAACTCATTCGAGAGGTACTCTCCCCCTCCATCTAACCTCAAGCACTTTATTTTCAAGCATGTTTCTCTTTCAGCTACAGCCTTGAAGGTTCTAAAGTGCTCAAACGCTTCACTCTTTTCCTTCATAAAATATACCCACAGCTTTCTAGAACAATCATCAATGAATGTGACAAAGTATGAACTGCCTCCAAGAGATACATTTTGTGTAGGCCCCCGAATATCTGTATGCACAACATCAAGGATATTTCTGCTTACATCTCTGTCATGTGAAAAGGGTTGTCTTGCCTGCTTACCAAACTGACATGCTTCACATACCTTATGAAATTTTGTAATTCTAAATGTAGGCAAACCTGTAACCAACCCTTTGGATTGCATTAATTTCAGCCTTTGTACATTTGCATGTCCAATGCATTTGTGCCAAATTTCAATATCTGCAACAACACCTTTTCCTTTAGCATACATAGCACCATTCATAGTAGGAATTCCACCATCCAGAGTAAACATACGTCCAACTCTACTTCCCTTTGCAACCAACCTGCACTTGTCATTGAAGTCTTCTACAAAGCAGGCCTTTGTATTAAATCTGACTTGTAGCCCTTGCTCTACCATCTGACCAACTGACACC
Organism: Lygodium microphyllum; assembly: GCF_053477565.2. Classification (NCBI taxonomy): domain Eukaryota; kingdom Viridiplantae; phylum Streptophyta; class Polypodiopsida; order Schizaeales; family Lygodiaceae; genus Lygodium; species Lygodium microphyllum. The sequence continues at coordinate 129,259 of NW_028229591.1, read as the reverse complement.
AAGTTCTTTGTAATAGATGGCACATGTAATACATGTGAAATACTCTTTGTCTTACCATCATGCAAGGACAAGTGAACTTTTCCAATGTGTGAAATTGGGTGGCATGAATCATCACCCATCTGCACATAACCTGCATTTTGCAAATCTTGCATCTCTCCAAATCATTCTGCATGGCTGGTCATATGATTGGATGCACCTAAATCAACATACCAAACATCATCATGTGTTCCCTTTCCTGTAACAGCATTCAACATATGTTGCATAACAAACAAACGTTCATTTTTGTCTTCATTCTGTCGTGAAGACGATGCATAGTTTCCTTGTTGCAACTTACCACTGCGAATATCATCTTTCTTAGCATAACATTAGGCTGCAATATGACCTGTTTTGCCATAGTAGTGACACACAATACTAGAGTTGTTAGAACTTCTGTTCTGCCATCCACCTCTTCCTCTAAAGCTTCTCCTACCTCTAAAGTTACCACGACCTCTTGAAACCTCCATATCGCCAAATTGCTGATTCAATCTGTTTTGCTGGTTTGTCACTACCACGTCCTGTACCATGGCCTCTTAAGAGGACCTGCCACGTCCCTTCCTAAACTGGAGTAGAAAGCTTGGACCTGTTCACCACTTTTCTCAGATGTCTCACTCTGCATGTTGATCTCTTTAGTGATCATAAGGGAAACCAACTCATCGAAATCTAGAAATGGCTTTCTAACATATACAGAAGTTACAAAAGACTTTCAAGCCTTTTCATTGTTAAGTCCACCCAAGGTAGATGACACCAAATCATCATAATCGGGCATTGCATCAATCGCTGCCAAGGCATCTACAATGCTCCTTACCTTCAGTGCATACTCATTGATAGACATCTTCCCTTTCTTCAATGTATTCAACTCTTGCTTGAGTTGAATCTTTCGTTCCTTTATATTTACGGAAAACATACTTTCAAGTATGGTCCAAGTTGCATATGAATTCTCTACATTTCTAATATGTCCCAGCATATTATTGTCAATTATTGCAGATAGCCAATACATGACCTTTTTGTCTTTTGCATTCCATTCCTTCCGTGCCTTTGTCTCTTCTACAGTTGGAGGATCAATCACCTCCAGCTCATTTTCTTCACCTAAAACAAACTCTTAGAGGCCTTTTCCAATAAGGAAGTTCGTGACAAGGAACTTCTATGAAGGGTAGTTGTTCTTTTCAAGCTTCTCAATGATGGGGTTTCCACTGTTCTCTGCCATTATCACAAAACTAATACCAAACAGCAAGCAAATCTTCTACAACCCTGGACCTGTAGTGCACAGCAATACACCAGACAGCCTTTTTCACTGTCTGCTCAACAATACATGCAATCTGCAACCAGTTTGCAGATAAACCTTGCGTTTATTCGCTTGTAAACACCTTTGAACTTACAAATCTGAAATATGTAATATGTGCACCTATATACGGTAGACACAACTGAAATTATAGGATACCTCAAACTGCTGTCCACAACCTTGCGAGTCTAAAACGGGGCCTGAAATGACCTCGGATGGCCAAAATAGTAGTGGAAATGCCCTAAAGGGCTCATCTGCAGAATATACAGTGCTCTTTGCGCACACCAAATCTCGCTGCAATCTGAGATTTTTGCTCTGCCCTGCTTCCGATGCCTCCACAAGCACTGTCCAAGAGAAGCAGTAGAGAATGGAAGAGCTTCTTACCCATTGCTTGCTTGCTCACGAATCCTTGGCTCCTCTCCTTCGCTTTAGCCTTCAAAACCAGCCTCAATCAGTGGTGCAGCTCTGATACCATGTCACGAATCATGTGGTGGGGGGACTTGCTCAAGATGCTGCGCCGAACACACAGAGAATACGCAAGGAGAAGCTCACTCAAGAGACAAGAAGAGAGATGGAGGCCAAAACGTTTTCTTGTTGGTTTCTTCTTCTTCTTCCCCACACTTTACAATACACAAAGTATAGATAAGATACAACATAAAGGAAAATGGCCTACTAAGTCAAACGATGCATAATCGACTACACTAGTCGACTGGCGCTATGACTATGCCAGCTGTAAATAGGTATAACAACCTGAATATAATAAGTAATGAGTCAGTGGCCATGTGAGAGTCATAATGCCCACTGACGTGCTAAGTGTATATGTGTGGACCCATCTAACTAGGCGGTCCATCATTAATGTCCCCATGTGTTGAGCTTGTCATCTCAACATCGAAGGCCTAGGTGCAGTCTTATGCCAAAAGGGCCCCTCAAAGTTAGATCAACCTATCTATTATGAAAGCCAAAAGATAATTGATAGAGAAAGGAACTCCATAGTAACGGAGCTTGAGTGTCTAGCAATGGTGTTTGCCTTGGAGAAATTTTGACACTACCTACCATCGACACACTTCAAATTCTATGTGGACCATGAAGCCTTATCCTTCCTGATGAACAAGGTTGATGTAAAGGGAAGAATGATACAATGGCTCCTTTTGTTTCAGGAGCTTGACTTTGAAGTGGTCACCAAACCTAGTCGCTTCCATGTCCTCACTAGATCATTTTTTGCAAGTCCCTCAAAGCAATGATGAAGAGCAAGATGATCCAGACCTTCCTGATGCTTCCTTGTTTCTAGTCAAAACTGTTACCCTATGGTAACCTCTTGGCAACCCAACAGTATCCCCCTAGTATCTCTAGCCATGAGAAGAAGAAGCTTCTCTTGGAATCATCCCCCTACACCCTGTTAGGTGACACTTTTCTGTTTCCAACTTCTAAAAATGGTAATAGCAATGGCAATATGGAAAGGCACTTACATTAACCAAAAAGTCGTTATAAATAATAATTACAAGAAAGGCAAAGATGAAGTATTGTGAAGATGTGTTGTAGGAGAAGAGATTGAAATAGTGTTGAAAGTATGTCATGACGAACCTTATGGTGGACACTTCGCAAGAGAAGTGATAGCTAAAAATGCCTTTTATGTAGGATATTGGTGGCTGAACCTTGGCAAGGATGCCTATGACTACTGCAAACATTGTGATGCCTGTCAAAGAATGGGAAAGCCTACCAAATCCAGCGCCATGCCCCTACAACCCGTCCTTCCCCTAAAGCCATTCGAGAAGTGGGGAATCAACCTCATTGGTCTTATTAATCCCCCAACCAAACAAAAGCAGAATACATACATCTTAGTCTATGTACGGACTACGTAACCAACTGGTGTGAAGCCAAAGCTCTAAAGTGGGATAATGGCAACAACGTAGCTCTGTTCCTATATGAGAATATCATCACCCGTTGTTGGAGCGTTTGGGGTCGAAAGTCTACCCGGGGATAAGAGACAATAGGGTGAAGGGAGATTCAAGGAGAGGAGTATACAAAAGAGAAGGGGTTTGCAGAAATTGAAGATGTAGAAGAATACTCATAGAGCTGAAGGCTGTCAATTTATTTTTGCATCTTGAGAAGATAAATCTCTTGTAGACTAAAAACGTGCATAAAATAGTAGCTTCCTCTTTGCTACTCAGATAGCCCATCTGATGCTTTTGCTGGCTCCTAAAGGGGGTAAAATACTAGGAGACTTGGTTAGAATTCTCTAAGATCACTCCTTCTTCTTCTCCCAGTTTGGAGTGCTACTTGCTGCCTGTAAACTATGATAGTGCATCGCACAATTTTGCCAATCCTTCTTTTTACATAAAATCCCCCAAAAATGGTTGAAAGCAACTTGCTTTTCTTTTACATGTCATCCTATTCTAGAAGTTGTCTACAACTTTTGGATATTTACAGGAAATAATATCCAAAATATAAAAAATAGGCTAAACTTGTCCAAAAATTTAGTATTTTTGAACCATCCACACTACGGACACTGACACTAATGACTAGTATGGCATTGACTCTCTAGATCAATAAGAAATCCAAATGATGATGCACTTTAGAGTTTTTCACACTATGTCTATGTAGTGGCACAACATCCACCCCCTCTTAACCTACACATCCTTTAACATGTGCCAAAGTCATATGGATCTACAATGTCAAAAGAAGTATTTTCTACCATGTCAATGTCTTCATCTTCTACCTCTTCTTCCTCCATATTCTCATGTTCATGCTCAGTATCCAACTCCTTCAACTCATATGCTAAAGAATCCCTACGTTTAAAGAGCTTGATATGTTTTCCAGCCACTAGAATCCTTAGAGTTGTCTCATCCATCTCATTTAATGCATCAATAGCATTGTCAAAAAACAAACCTTACCATGTATGGACCAAACCATCACTTTCTCATCTTCCAACTGGCACTATGTTGATTTTCCAAGCTATTTTCATAAACTAGCACACCCATTCCCCTTCTTGTATAGCTCGTTGGTTGAAGTCTGTGTTTCTTGTCAAACCTCTTTTTGTTTTTTATCCTTGAAGTCTTCAACTTTTTCATGGATGTCTCATTGTCTTCAAGCCTTCTTTCTAACTATCTAATGCATAGGACCAGCAATTCTTCTCTATTCAAACCCTCTTCCCATGGTAGAACACTCCAAGTAGCAATAGTCTCCTCAATATGCATGATTGGCTATTTTCTATACATTAATTAAGTAATCATATACCCTGTAACTACACTATGAGTGGTCCTATCAGCCCATAAAGCAAAGGATAACATTATTGGCCACTCTTTCATCCTACCCCTCCATGACTTTTCTAATGCCTTAATCATAGGCCGATGAACTCTTTCACTTTTGCCATTTGCTTCAAGATTGTAGGTTGAAGTTAAACCTAAACCTAGCTTGATACCCAATCATGAAAAGAAGTCACGAGCCTCGTTTGCATCCAATTCTCCTCTATCTGCAACCACTTTACCAACACAACCATACCTACAAAGACTTCTTCCAATAAGAACCTACTAATTACTTGAGTAGTCTTTGTACTAAGAGCTCGACCTTCCACTTGATTTGTCAAGTCTTCTCGTGCAAGCATAAGATATCTCATATTCCATAAACCTGTAGGCATAGTAACCAAATCAACTACCCGTTTGTAATGCATAGACAATGAATATGTTGGTTGCAACCCATCTCTGTGCTTTACCATGGAATACATCTAACAGTCACTACATGATTCCACATAATGCTCCACATCTTTATACATGTTTTGCCACCAATACTTCGCTTTGATCTTGGCAAATGTGCCCTGAACTCCTCTATGTCAAGTCCATAAACTTTCATGAAACTCCTGCATCACCTGTTGTTGAGAAGCCCTATCTCCCAACACACTAGAGCTCCTCTCTTTTTCTTTGCATGCTTTCATAAATATCCGTATTTCAAAAAAAAACCCATAATATTTTCTTTTATTCCTTTTGAATTCGGCTTCAGACCACTCAGCCTTCTTTGTCATGAGGCTGAGATATTGGCATGTTTTTAGCCAATCATCCTCATACAATTCTTCCAAAAATTGTGTTCTCACTAAAGCATAACACTAATGATGTTTTCTCTCTACTGCCCATCTCTTCTCCATGGCCATGAGTTCTTTTCTTACTGTTGAAATCCCTGTTACAACAGTTCTACCTACTCTATTTGTTGTTATGATAGTTGTACATGCATTAATGATAGTTGTACTTGTTGTTTTCATATATGTACTTGCAATAACAGTAGCTACATATTCATTCCCTGCTTTCATAAAGTCATTTTCATCACATATCATGTCATCCTCTTCATCTTCAAACCTTGCGCATGAAAGAATGTCAACCAAGGGTTTTCTCTACCTGCAATATGCTAAAAATCAAGGTTAAGGGACTTTATATATGCAATCCACCATAACATGGCAATATCAAGAGTTGAGCAATTCACTATCATTCCTATTTTCTACTCATTTAATGTGTTTCCATGCGAACATACCTTTTTCACTTAAAAATTGCAATTTGTTGTGATTTCCCTGACCTACATCTTCCTCTGGAGATTTTTCCTTTTTACTGCCCATCATTCCAATGTAGGGTATGTCCCTTATTAATTTTTCTGTCTTTTCAAGAATTATTGTGTGCATTTTTTTCTGTTTTTCCACATGAACCTGCTTTCATTCCCTCAAAATTTAATTTTGATTACATAGCCCTATCCATCTTGGTTCCCTGCACAATTTTCCTTTTTTCTCAAACTTGATCTAGCCTATCAATTTTATTTTATTAAATTTTCTGTGACTTTTTGTGCTTGTTTTTTCTTATTTTTTTCATACAAGCATCCCCTGAGGCCCTTGGAACTTCATATTAACCTGACAAACATGTCGTACAAACTTCCCCTGACATTTTTCATTTTCTTTGCCCTTCGTTCCAAATGCAAGGACTTTTTCGTATTAATTTTTGAATTCGTTTTTGTTGGTATTTTTTGCCATTTTTCCATGCGAACGCACTCAACCATCCCCAAAATTGCATTCGATCTTACCCATCCTCTCAAACCCCATCTTGCGGACTTTTTTTTGTTCACCTCACCAAGTTTCGACCACCAGATCTTTTCATATTAATTTTTATTTCTAGTTTCGAGTGCCTTTTTTTTATTTTTTTCCATGTCAATGTATCCTATCCATGTTGGAATAACGTTCTCATTTGATACGCCTGTCTGGCATGTTATTCTACATATTTTTCCTTTTTTTTCGGATTTCATTCCAATGGTCAGATTTTTTAGAAATAATTTTTCTACGGTTTTACATTATGAAATTACGCATGTTTGCACACACATTCCCGCTTTCAGCTTCTCAGGCATGTCGACGCATCTATCCTACCATCCCCCACCCACATGTGTTCCTGCATGCCACCCCTCTCAATTCTAGCATTGCAAAAAAAAAAAGAAGAATTTTTACACTCGCCCCACGTGCGATGGGTGTTTCTTTTCCCATTTTAACCAAAAAAAAGATAAAATAACCCAACAAAAAAAAACAAAAAACAAAACACACACACACATACCAATCCACTTACCTCCCTTTTTCTTCCTTGCCCCCTCCTCATTCCCCCCCCCCCCCCCCCCCCCCCCCCCCCCCCCCGAGTCCCTTACTCCCCCCACTCGCCCTCTTCCCCCACTTGGCCCCCTACCCTTCCCTTCTCCCCCCCCCCTCTCACTAACCGCTCCCCTCCCTCCTCCTTTTCCCCTCCCAAGCACCCTCTCCTCCCTCCTCCTCCTTTCTCCTGCCAAGTGCCCTCCCACCATCCCTCCTTCTCCTCCCCCTCCTTCCTCTCCCTCCTCCCCCCGCTGTTGCACGACGTTGCCCGACTGCCACTACTAGGCGCCCACCTATGGCTGCCCACACGACACTACGCCGCCCATCCACCACTGGAGATTGCCAATGCTGCCCTTGTGCCTCCATGCGAAGCCACCCATCGTCACCATCTAAACGCATGTTGTCACTCTCAATGCTTGCGAAGCTGCCTGTCATCACTGTTTGGACACCTATCGCCGCCCTAGATGCCCACGAAGCAACAACACCTGCCTGCACCCTGCAACCGTGCCACCTTCTCCTCCCCCCTCTCCTCCTTAACCGCCTACTCCCCTACCCCCCTAACCCACACCCTCACCGCCCACCTAAGGTGCCCTGCCCACCCCCTTTTTGTTTTCAAAGAAAAATTTCAATAAACACAATAAATTTAAAACAAACCTGATTAAATTTACATTTTTCAAAAAAAAAAACACAAAACAAAACCCTTTCCAACAATTAAACACATAAAAATAAACACTTCACAAATTTTAAAAAATAAAAAAAAACATAAGAATAATAATAATAATAACACACACCCACATGTCCCCCCTCTCTTAATTAATTTTTTTTAAACACAAAAAGAAATATCTTTGTGCTACTTTGAAGTGAAGCCTTTTCTTGGTTGTATCATCTTTTCTTAATGGAAAAACTTTTTCTTTACTCTCCATTTTTTGGGGGCATGTGCCATTCAGATGGTGCATAGATCGGATGTTATATGCACTGTCGTGCCACTACACGGACACGGTGTGAAAAACTCTAGAGTGCATCATCATCCGACTTTCTTATTGACGTAGAGAGTTAATCTGATCACATTGACTCTCTACATCAATAAGAAATTCGGATGATGATGCTCTCTAGAATTTTTCATACCGTGAAGTGGCACGACATCCACCACCTCTAAATCTGCACATCCTCCGGTATATGCCAAAATCCTAGTTGTCGTCAGATTCTGAGTCCTCCTCATCCTCTGTAACCATATCCTTTGCTTCTTCATCTTCCATATCTTCCTAGCTAGCCCCTGTATCATGGTCACTATTTTCTTCCAATTTTGGCAACTCATAGGCAATAGATTCCCGCCTCTTAAATAATTTGATTCTTTTCCCTACTACTGGAAGTTTTATGGCTGTCCCATCCAGCTCATTTAATGCATAAGTAGCATTATCAAATACATGTCTTACCACATAGGGTCGAAACCATCTTTTGGAAACTTTACGCATGACACTATGCTAGTTGTCTAAACTACTATCATAAACAAATACCCAATCCCCATCTTGTATGGTTCTTGCCCTCAATCTATGTCTTTTGTCAAACCGTGTCTTATTATGTATCCTTGCTGCCCATAACTTTGCAATTGCTACCTCTATGTCTTTTGACTTTCTTTCCAACTGTCTAATGCGTGAGGCCAACAACTCCTCTCGATTCAAATTCTCTTCCCAAGATAGCATACTCCATGTGACTGTCATCTCTTCTATCGGCATGATAGGTTTCTGACCATACATCAATTCAATAGGCATATATCCTGTAACCGCACTATGAGTTTTTCTATCAGCCCACAAAGCATAAGGGAGCAATCCATCCCGATGTCTCACAGATGAATACATTTGACATGTCGTACATATTTCCACAAAGTGAGCAACATCCTTATACATACTTTGCCACCAATATCTTTCTTTAATCTTTGCAAAAGTACCCCAAACACCTCTATGGCCAGCCCACAAGCTTTCATGAAATTCTTGCATAATATTTACTTGTGAAGGTATATCACCCAAAACTTGCAATGGCATACCCTGTTTCTTTTTAGCATGTTTCCATAAGTATCCATCTTTTAAGAAAAACCCATAGGCTTTCCTCTTGATCTTCTTAAACTCCTCATCTGACTATTCATCTCTCTTTGTTAATGTACTGAGGTATTGACCAATTCTTTGTCACTCTCCTGCATATTTGTCTTCCAGAAACACTTCTACACAAGATACAAAACATCTAAAGTGTCTTCTCTTTGTTGTCCAAGCTTCTATTAATGCTGTAGCAACTCCTTGCATTGCTAAATTCACTCCTACAACATCATTTTCAACTCCAAGAAAGTCATATTCTTCCTCCTCATCCATCATCCCATCTTCATTCTTATAGCATGCTCAAGATAATATGTCTGCCACTAGGTTATCTCTTCTTGCAATATGCCAAAATTCAGGATTCAAAGATGTGATGTATGCAATCCACCAGAGCATAGCAATTTTTGGGGTAGCACAACTAGTAATCATACCCAATATTGGCAAACAATCGGTATCAATGACTACATAAGCACCCATAAAATACTCTTTATCGCATTTAAGGGCTATCACAATTCCCCATAATTCTCTTTTTACATGTGGATATCTTCTCTGTCGCTCAATCAATACTTTAGCACCAAATCAAATTGCATATCTTTGCCCTTCCTCATCATCTTGCCCAATTGCCCATCCAATCCCGATTGGGCTTGTATCAACAATAATAATGATAGGATTTCCATGTGCATAATCAGCCTTTCTCAATGTAGGAGTAGATTTCAAGAGCTGCTTCAATTTCTTCATTGCTTTCTTATGCTTCCTTTCCTAATGAAACATTTGACATTTCCTTAGAAGCTGATATAGAGCATCAGCTACATGTGCAAAGTGAGGAACCCATATCAAATAGAACACACATGCACCCAAGAATCTATGCACCTCTAATACATTCATGCACACATCTTGCATTCTATCAATCCCATCTATTTTTGCTGGTGATGGTCTTTGCCCATAGGGCCCACACATATGCCCAACAATCAAAACCTCTTCAACTCCAAAGACAGACTTTTGTTCAAAAAGAGTTAAATGCACCTCTTCTAAACGCGTCAAAAATCCTCTCACCATCCACAATATGGTCAGAAACAAACTGTCTACATCCATGAGCATCCATCTCTTCATTTTTTTCATCCACTGTGCACCCTTTGATTGGAACATCATCCAAGAAGGGCATACTCAATTGTGGTATAAAATCCCTGAGTACCCTATTCATAGCATTTGTCATGTGTGCCACTGAGTTTGTTGCACCCAGCAGGAGAGTATACATCCATACCAACCCTAAAGGAGTATTCATGGTTGTGATATCCTTGCTCTCAATTGCAAGCTGAAACTGATCATACCTCGAGTAAAGATCACCCAAAGAATAGATCACTCTGTCTGCAAAAGCCTCTGCAAATTCATCAACCACACGACCTGCACCCACGTTTCTTGTGGTCACTTTATTGACCAGTTGCATGTCTTGAATAAATCTCAAAGCCTCGTTCATTTTTGGCATAGTAAACCAATTATTTTAGTATGGGGCTGAAGAGAGCTCCAGGATTTTCATGTGAATCTTTTCATTTAGCAAATCCATCAAATTTGGCAAGTAAGCTTTAGGCACTGGAATAGGCCTCAAGTTCCATGGTACATGTGGCACAGTAAATATTACCATAGGAGAGACAACATTTGGATCCACACAACCTATTTCAGTTGGCAGAAATGCAAATTCCTTTCCATGCCTAGCCAACATCCGCATAAAACAGTCGCTTTCAGCATGCAAAATAAACCCTTATGCACCAACTTTCAATTCTTGTAATGTTTCAGATATAAACTGATGACCTATATCTTTAGGATCTCATAACCTTGGCTGCCTTGACACTTTTTCATACAAACCCTCACTTTCTAGTGGAAGTGGCAAAGCAATTGGTTTCATCTTTTTGTCAATTGTCTATACTTTCTCTCCACAAGTGCTTCAGCCCATTGTAATTTTTCTTGCTGAGCAAACAATGCTATAACATCATACATGTCCAAAGAACATACTGACAACACTCTATTTTTAGCCTCATTCTCTGCATGTATAGTTACTGAAATTTCAGTCATAGTGCCATTAATATTCAGCCCATAAAATATGCCTAAAATGCCTTCATTTTTAGCTAACAACCCCAATGCTCTCAGTTCCTTAGTAGCCCGTTTCATAGATATGTGTTCAACCTTGCACATAGCTTCCATAGCCTTAAACCAACATGAACTGTTTGCTGTAAACTGAGAATAACCAATAGTAAATACATGCTTCATTCCATCAAGAGGCAACACATCCTCTAAACAGCACTACTGTGGCCCCGCATTACAACAGTGCATAATGAAAATCTAGGTCTTTGAATTCCCTTGCATTTGGAGCCAGAGGAGACTCTCGAAGCATATCCCAATTCCTAGGATGATTAACACAAACAGTAAGAAATTGGAGTGCTTTCCTCCCATCCTTACTTCTGACTCTTGCATAAGCAGAACTATCATCAAGCACCTTTGTTTCCATATGCATTCCTGTAATATAGGGTTGTCCCAAAATCACTACATATGAGGAATTATCTTGCACAAAGAAGTATTGCTCTTCTTGTACATCACCAATCATTACTTTCACATTAGGACATGCACCATAAATCTCTCTCGAAGAATTATTTGCAGCCCTCATACGCCAACCATGATCAGTGTCCATAGGCCATGCACCATTCTCATACAATCAATGCTCAATGACATTAATCTTAGACCCATGGTCAAGCAAAGCAACACAAGGAGTTTCACGTTCCCCTATTTTCACTATTGTTTCAGTGGTAGCCCTGGCCCAATGATTTCTTATATAATGACTTCGAGGAATAAATCCTAGAGTCTCTTCCCCATATTGTTGCATCTGCCTTACTCCTCCATGCATATTGCTACAAGATAATGCATTTTTAGCCACTTTCTTCTCTTTTTCACATGTCATCCCCACTGATTAGTAGCATTCTGCATAGACAATCCAGTACTTACTTCATGCTCATATTCAGCACAAATATCCAAAAAACCATTTTCCTCTTCAAATTGCAGCAATGCACTAGTGGTATCACCAAGAAACTGATGCTTCCTCTTAATTATGTCAATGATCTCATCATGAAATTCTCGATTGGTGATGCCAAGCAATTCTCCCAAGGTGAATTCCACCCGACTATTTAAGATATGTTCTTTAAGAACCTTCTTAAGATCTGTGGATGTCTCAATGTCAAACTGCAATTTATATCCTGGCTGCTTGCCCTTCTTTTTGTCCTCTTATTTGCTATCCTGTTTTTGCTTTTGACTAACCTCTTCCATAACATGCTCAGGAGGTGGCTGATTTGTAGCTTTAGGCTAATCCACACTTCTTCTTGTCACTCTTTTAGATGTCCCTGCATTATCTTCATCTCTCTTTCATTTCTCTTCCACAATTACATCCGTATATTGTATCTTTGCTAAATATGCATATACTGAATATGCATCTACCGATGATTCCCAACCAGTTATGTCACAAATGTCTTGCCTTGCATGAGACATTTCACTATCAGTAACTTTTCTCTTTTCAGCTACATGTAAAGCATGTGTCCATATTTCAATCTTTTGACGGCCATGCATTCTATCCAACTATAGACCAAAAGTGGAAGCATGTACAACCGCATAAGCATTTCGAATAGCCAAGTATTCCAACAACTTTTGCATACCTCCTTTTCCAAAATTCAAAGCAAGAGGAAATCCCATTTCTTGTGCATGGATCTTGCCATCTTTCCAAAAGATGAGTTGTCATTCCAAGGCCTCTTGATAGGCAACACAATCCTTTCTCTCATGCTGCAAACTATCACACCACATACATCTTTTTCATGGCTTAGGGGTTGTTGCCCATCCCCTTTCCTCTTGTCCTTTTTCATCCAATTTTGCAACCTTCAATTGAAGATCCCGTATGCCTTTGACCAATTCATCTAAGATATCTTCCCTAACAGAGGGAACAATAGTAGGTATAGCCATAGGGTTAGCCATAGAAGTGGGTGGCTTACTGGATACTTCAATTGTTTGCCTCGTAACAATTGGAAAGCTAGAGACATGCAATCTTTATCTTCTTCTATGCTTTTTCAGAAGTGTAGTAATAACAACTTCCTTGACATGTCTCCACTCTGTTTTCACATCTGTCTCTATAGTCTGATCCTCTAGCAAATCATCAAGCTTCTCTTGAAGCTCAGGATCTACTACTTATAGAAACAATTCAATTTTCTGACTTGCAAGAGCTTGCTGTACTGCAAGATCCAACTGCTCAAATCGACTTTCAAATTCTCTTAATAATTTTGTAGCCACAAGACCCTTATTGGGCGTTGTAAAACCCACTCCTGAAAAGTCTTGTGCATAATCAAACTGATATCTTCAATGTAAAATTCTTCCCTAAGTGTCTTCTAGAAAGCTACTCAGTCAGCATCCTACATGTGTAATCCAGTAATTCACACTTTCAGTTCATGTACAGTAACACGTACAAAATATTGACTCCATGCAAGTTGAGCCACCCCAAAGAATTCCATCTTTTGAGCATAGGTATGTACGTATGTAGATACATTCTTGCCATTAAAAAACTTCATCTCACACTCAATTGCTTATAGAGCATTCATCACAACACTTTCTATTTGAGTAGAAGCCTACATCACTTGTTGTTGTTGTACCTGCATAAGCATATTCATATTCTGCACCAACTATTGCAAAACATTGCTGGAAATTTTACTTAAAGGTTCTCCCATCTTGTCTCTTCTTCTTTCGACGACCTTTCATGTCGGGTTCTGTCAAGAATCGCGTGGTGGAGGGGGTTGCTCAAGATGCTGCGCCAAACACACACAAAATGCACAAGGAGAAGCTCACTCAAGAGACAAGAAGAGAGATGGAGGCCAAAACGTTTTCTTGCTGATTTCTTCTTCTTCTTCCACACTCTTTACAATGTACACAAAGTATAGATAAGATACAACATAAAAGGAAAGTGGCCTACTAAGTCAAACAATGCATAACCGACTACACTAGTCGACTGGCGCTATAACTATGCCAGCTGTTAAATAGGTGTAACAACCTGAATATAATAAGTAATGAGTCAGTGGCCATGTGAGAGTCATAATGACCACCGACGTGCTAAGTGTAGACGTGTGAACCCATCTAACCAGGCGGTCCATCATCAATATCCGCATGTGTTGAGCTTGTCATCTCAACACTCCCCCTCACGCTCAACTGCATCTCTGCAACTCCAAGTAAGCTTCGAAACTTTTGAAGCTTCTCTGTACCCAATGCCTTCATGAAGATGTCAACTATCTGATCCTGTGTGCTAACATACACCAAGTCAATCTCACCTGCTAGTACATTCTCTCTCACAAAGTGGTGGTGTACCTCAATATGTTTTGTCCTGGCATGGAACACAGGGTTCCTAGCCAACTATATACTGCTCATGTTGTCACAATAAATGACAACTGGATCTTCCACCTGCACATCCAAATCAGCCAATAGCTTTTGTAGCCATACTACCTCACATGCTGCAACAGCAGCACCTCTATACTCAGCCTCTGTACTCGACAAAGCAACTGTAGATTGCTTTTTGCTGCTCCATGCAACTGCTGCATTACCAAGAGAGAACATGTATCCGCTGGTAGATCTTCTATCAGACATACTACCAGCCCAATCTGCATCTGTGTATCCAAACACCTGTACATCTGTACCTGCCTCATAGAAAAGTCCATAATCTAATGTGGACTTCACATATCTCAATATGCGTCTGACTGCATCCAAATGTGGCTTTCTAGGTACTTGCATAAACTGACTCACAAGACCAACAGCGTAGCTCAAGTCTGGCCTTGTAATGGTCATGTAGATCAAACTCCCCACTATCCTCCTGAACATAGTAGGGTCTTCTATCTCATCCCCAACATCAGCACTCAGCTTTACATTCTGCTCCAACGGGACTAAAAGTGGTTTGCATGCAGTCATACCATACTTGGACAACATATCCAAGCCATACTGTCTTTGGGACAGCCATATACCATCATCACATCTGATCACCTCAATGCCAAGGAAGTACCTTAGCTCACCTAAATCCTTCATCTCAAACTTCATCTTCAAACAACCCTTGACTTCAGCAATTCCACTATCACTATCACCTGTAATAATCAAGTCATTCACATAGATGACTATGATGACCAAACCTGCATCTCCCTTTCTCACATAAAGTGAGTAATCAGCATCAGAAACATAAAAGCCAATATTGACAAGATACTCTCTAATCTTGTCAGACCATGCTCTAGGTGCTTGCTTGAGCCCATAGAGTGCCTTCTTCAACCTGCACACATACGTGGGATGCTCTAAATCTTCATAACCTGCTGGCTGATCCATATATACTTCTTCCTACAAATCACCATGCAAGAAGGCATTCTTTACATCCATTTGCTGCAACCTCCAACCTTTGGCTTATGCCAAAGCAATCACACATCTGACAATTGCCATCCTAGCAACTGGACTGAAGGTTTCATCATAATCTATGCCATATGTTTGGGCATAGCCTTTTGCAACCAGCCTAGCTTTGTACCTGCTAATAGAACCATCTGCATTGTGCTTAATCTTATAAACCCACTTACATCCAATAGCTTTCTTTCCCTTCGGCAATGATACTAGATCCCAAGTCTTATTGGCCTCTAATGCAGCCATCTCCTCATCCATTGCTGCATCCCAATGAGCATGACCAATAGCCTCCTCAAAACATGTGGGCTCAACATCCTCAACTAGTTTCACCATATAAGCATAATGGTGAGCTGCATAACCCTCAAAACCAAATCTTTTAACAGGGTATCTCACCCTACTAGACCTGCGCACTACTGGATCACTCAATGGAGTCTTTGCATTAACACGTGCTCTTTGCACACCTGGAGTCCTCACTGAAGGAATGCCAAGCTCATCATCCAAGCTCTCTGAGCCACTGGAGTCTCCATCAAGAACTGCATCAATGCCTTCTGACACTTTATTCTTTCATTTGTCTTTACCTGTAGTGCTACTAGATGCACTCGAAGATGTAGAGGTACTCCTTAGTCTCCCAGACCAAGGACTACCAGATGATGTCTCTGGTCCACTAAGAGTCCGTGATTCTTGCCTTTCAGCCTGCACATGAGTGTCATGATCATCATCAACATCCAATGCATCACCACTAGATGCATACCAACTGCTCATTTCATCAAAGATGACATCCCTGCTCACTCTGAACTTACATGTGACAGGGTTGTAACAACGATACCCTTTTTGCTCTAAAGAGTATCCAATAAAGACACACTTTTCAGCCTTTGGATCCAGTTTCTTCCGCAACTCATCTGGCACATGAACATACGCAATGCAGCCAAATACTTTCAAGTGTGAAACATCAGGCTTCTTACCTGTAAAACATTCTTCGGGGGTCATACCATGAACTGCAGCTGTGGGAGTTCTGTTCATAATATAAACAGCAGTATGAACAGCCTTAGACCAAAATGCTTAGGCATATTCTTTTCAGCCATCAAGGCGCGTGCAACTTCTACAATATGCCTGTTTTTCCTTTCTGCAACCCCATTTTGCTGTGGGGTATACCTGCATGTGAACTCTCTCTTTATCCCATGAGACCTCAGAAAATCACTGAACTCATTTGAGAGGTACTCTCCCCCTCCATCTGACCTCAGGCACTTTACTTTCAAGCCTGTTTTTCTTTCAACTGCAGCCTTGAAGGTTCTAAAGTGCTCAAACGCTTCACTCTTTTCCTTCATAAAATATACCCACAGCATTCTAGAACAATCATCAATGAATGTGACGAAGTATGAACTACCTCCAAGAGATACATTTTGTGTAGGCCCCCAAATGTCTGTATGCACAACATCAAGGATATTTCTGCTTACATCTCTGTCATGTGAAAAGGGTTGTCTTGCCTGCTTACCAAACTGACATGCTTCACATACCTTCTGAAATTCTGCAACTTTAAATGTAGGAAAACCTGTAACCAACGCTTTGGACTGCATTAATTTCAGCCTTTGTACATTTGCATGTCCAATGCGTTTGTGCCGAAATTTCAATGTCTGCAACAACACCTTTTCCTTTGGCATACATAGCCGCATTCATAGTAGGAATTCCAGCATCTAGAGTGAACATACGTCCAACTCTACTTCCCTTTGCTACCAACCTGCACTTGTCATTGAAGTCTTCTACAAAGCAGCCCTTTGCATTAAATCTAACTTGCAGCCCTTGCTCTACCATTTGACCGACTGTCACCAAATTCTTTGTAATAGATGGCACATGTAATACATCTGAAAGACTCTTTGTCTTACCATCATGCAAGGACAAGGGAACTTTTCCAATGTGTGAAATTGGGTGGCATGAGTCATCACCCGTCTGCACATAACCTGCATTTTGCAAATCTTGCATCTCTCCAAACCATTCTGCATGGCTGGTCATATGATTGGATGCACCTGAATCAACATACCAAACATCTTCATGTGTTCCCTTTCCTGTAACAGCATTCAGTATATGCTGCATAACGAACAAATGTTCATTTTTGTCTTCATTCTGTCGTGAAGACGATGCATAGTTTCCTTGCTGCAATTTACCATTGCGGATATCATCTCTCTTAGCATAACATTGGGCTGCAATATGACCTGTTTTGCCATAGTAGTGGCACACAATACCAGAGTTGTTAGAACCTCTGTTTTGCCATCCACCTCTTCCTCTAAAGCTCCCCCTACCTCTAAAGTTACCACGACCTCCTGAAACCTGCATATCGCCAAATTGCTGATTCAATTTGTTTTGCTGGTTGTCACTACCACGTCCTGTACCACGGCCTCTTGAAGAGAACCTGCCACGTCCCCTTCCTGAACTGGAGTAGAAAGCTTGGACCTATTCACCACTTCTTTCAGATGTCTCACTTTGCATGTTGACCTCTTCAGTGATCATAAGGGAGACCAACTCATCGAAATCTGGAAATGGCTTTCTGACATATATAGAAGTTACAAAAGACTTCCAAGCCTTTTCATTGTTAAGTCCACCCAAGGTAGACGACACCAAATCATCATCATCGGGCATTGCATCAATCGCTGCCAATGCATCTGCAATGCTTCTTACCTTTAGTGCATACTCATTGATAGACATCTTCCCTTTCTTTAATGTATTCAACTCTTGCTTGAGTTGAATCTTTCGTGCCTTTGTATTTACAGAAACCATACTTTCAAGTATGGTCCAAGCTGCATATGAATTCTCTGCATTTCTAATGTGTCCCAGCATATTATTGTTAATTACTGCAGACAACCAATACATGACCTTTTTATCCTTTGCATTCCATTCCTTTCGTGCCTTTATCTCTTCTGCAGTTGGAGGATCACTCATCTCCGGTTCCTTTTCTTCACCTGAAACAAACTCGTAGAGGCCTTTTCCAATAAGGAAGTTCGTGACACGGAACTTCCATGAAGGGTAGTTGTTCTTGTCGAGCTTCTCAATGATAGGGCTTCCACTGTTCTCTGACATTATCACAAAATTAATACCAACAGCAAGTAAATCTTCTGCAACCCTAGACCTGTAGTGCACAGCAATACACCAGACAGCCTTTTTAATTGTCTGCTCAACAATACATGCAATCTGCAACTTGTTTGCAGATAAACCTTGTGTTTACTCACTGGTAAACACCTTTGAACTTACAGATCTGAAATCTGTAACCTGCGCACCCACTTTCAGTCAATACAGTCGAAGTCACAGCGTACCCTGAAACTGCTGTCCGCAACCTTGCGGCTCTAAAACGGGCCCTGAAACTGCCTCAGATGCCCAAAATAACTACGGGCAAGCCCTAAAGGGGTTAATCTGCAGAATACACAATGCTCTTCACGCACACCAAATCTCACTGCAATCTGAGATTTTTGCTCTGCCCTGCTTCCAGTGCCTCCACAGGCACTATCGAAGAGAAAGAGTTGAAGGATGGGAGAGCTTCTTACCTGTGGCTTGCTTGCTCGAACCTTGCTTCTTTTCCTTTGCTTCAACCTTCGAAATCAGCCTCTCTCAATGGCGCGGCTCTGATACCATGTCAAGAATCGCGTGGTGGAGGGGGTTGCTCAAGATGCTGCGCCGAACACACACAAAATGCACAAGGAGAAGCTCACTCAGGAGACAAGAAGAGAGATGGAGGCCAAAACGTTTTCTTGCTGATTTCTTCTTCTTCTTCCACACTCTTTACAGTGTACACAAAGTATAGATAAGATACAACATAAAAGGAAAGTGGCCTACTAAGTCAAACAATGCATAACCGACTACACTAGTCGACTGGCGCTATAACTATGCCAACTGTTAAATAGGTGTAACAACCTGAATATAATAAGTAATGAGTCAGTGGCCATGTGAGAGTCATAATGACCACCGACGTGCTAAGTGTAGACGTGTGAACCCATCTAACCAGGCGGTCCATCATCAATGTTCGCATGTGTTGAGCTTGTCATCTCAACATGTTCACCAATGTCAAAGGGGTTTTTGTCAAAAGGTCGTATCCACTGAGGATCTGAGATAGAAGGAAGTAGAGATAGGAGATGGAAGAGAAAAAAAAGAATAGACAAGAGGTAAACACGACAAAGACAAATCACGATGAATTGAATTAATATGTATTAATAGAACCTAAAATCCCTTGTTTGGCACTACTCAGAAGCACTCTCCAAGCATAAGATCTTGTGGAGCTCCCTCATAAACCAAAAACGTGGATCAAAATAACAACCTCCTCTCTGCTGCTGGGAACCTAGATCTAATGGCTCCATTGGCTCTAAAAGGGGGGTAAAACCATTGTTCATCTACTCCAGGATCTCCCAATTCACTCCTTCTTCTTCTACTTCAAAGTGTTGTTTTCAGCCTGTCAACTACGATTGCGATGCGCGCAATTTCGCCCATCTTGCTTTTTTATGAAAAAACCCATAACTATTAAAAAAGCAAATTGCTCACCGCATGCCACCCTAATCTAGAAGTTTTCCTAGCTTTTTTGGATATTTATAATAAATAATATCTAACATATCTAAATTAGGCTAAAATTGTCCATAACACATTTATACCACTCACACTAGCACTAATGACTCAGATGTCATTGACTCTCTTGACCAATAAGAAAGTCGGATAATGATGCACTCTAGATTTTTTCACACCGTGTCTGCATAGTGGCATGACAGCACACGTAGTGAATGCCAGAAGCTCCCCAGGAACAAAGAACTAAACCTTCATAATTTCAAGTAAAAAGCAAAAGAAAATTTACACGACATGAGACAAAAATACCAATTGGGTGCAATCTCCCCCTATACCTTGTGTGAGCACTTCACAAGGCATGTATTTATAGATTTATTTATCTTTAAGCTAAAAAATAGTCCACTTCACAAATAGCATGCTTTTGCTTTTATGTTTTCTTTTGCCCAAATATAAAGTAATGCCTTTGGGCATCCAAAAGTCGGCGAGCTATGCCCAGATACAAATATCAAATGATGAAATATTTAACCAAGTGCCTATGCACATACAAGATAATAAATGTTTTGTCAAGTGCTTTGATAAATAAGCACGCTTAAAAAAATATTGGCTCCATGCCTCTAGTGATAAGACATGCTCCCATAAAAAATAGTAATTCTTCTAGGCATTTGGATTCACGTCATTGCCTGGTGCTACCCAACGCCACCATCGCCTTCTCTACACATCAATTGAAGCATTCACAATTGTTAGAAAATAATTAAATAAAACCCAACAAAAGTGAATACCTAGCAATCTTCAACTACAAAATAATTAAATAGGTTGGAACTCTGGCCTGACCTTAATTTAATTCCAGTGCGCACTCTAAACTCATAAACGTCCATTAATTTAATATGTATTTTATGAAATCACCCACATGTACATTAAATTAATCTGACACCCGAAAAAGATAGGCGTCCCCGTCAACTTCTCGCACAAGGAATCCTCCTTGTGTACGAGCCCAACAAATAAATAGTTTTACAAAAGCCACAAAAAAACCTCACAGAATCCACCGTTGAATATGCCTCCTGGCATCATACCCCCGGGATAGGATAGCAATCGTCCTCAATTGCTATTAGCTCAATGTGGAGTCTGCAATGAGGGATAAGCACTTAGGGCACAGGCGTGCATCCATTGGGCCTCTTCAACATGATGATTTTTAAACTTAACCAAATATCTAGAATATCTACGGCCAATTCTAGTGGTCATAAAGTCAATGTTTAGAATAGTTTCAAGTTCAAGGTTTTCATAGACATGGTGGACAGGTAATTGGCCTCTGAAAGGTGGTAACAAATTGATATGAAAAGTATTATGGATCTTCCAATATTTGGGTAGTTCTAATTTAAATGCATTGTCATTGATCTTGTGAATTATTTTGAAAGGTCCATAAAACCTAAGTGCTAATTTAACAACAGGGTGTTTCTCAACACTTTTCAATCTTCTCTTTTCAATGTGTAACCAAACATAATCACTGACATTGAAACTCATGGCTTGTCTTTTCTTATTAGCTTTTTTAGTGTATGATTACTGGGGTTTCGCAATCATGTCTTTAACTTGAGCAAAAATAGTAGCATGCGTATTGGCCATATCATCATCAACTTTAACTTTATTTGACAATGATGTAACAGGTGTAGGTAATCTATGTCCATAAATGATTTCAAAAGGTGCTTTATGAGTAGCTGTGTGTGGTGTATTATTGTATGCAAATTGAAGTAGATGCAAATGTGTGTCCCATGTTTGTGGTTTTGAAATTGTGTATGCACGCAAAAGATCTAGAATTGTACTATTAGTAGCTTCTGTATGCCCATTGATTTCACAATGGAATGCAAATGAGAAATCAATCTTAGTACCCAAATTAGCAAACAATGTAGTCCAAAAATTATTACAAAATCTAGAATCACGATCACAAATAATAACTTTTGGCAAACCATGATTAGTGAAAACAATCTTCAAAAAAAATTGTGCAGCTTGAGATGCAGTTAATGTTTTCTTGCATGGTAGAAATATATGCTTGTTTGCTAAATCGATCTACTATAGTCCAAATCATATCATGATTAGCTTGTGTATTAGGCAAACCAGTTATAAAATTCATTGAAATATGTTCCCATGGATAATCAGGAATTGGTAAAGGCATTCACAAACCAAATTACTTACCATGATGTCGCTTGAATCTTTGGAAAATTAAACACTCAGAGACAAAGTTAAAAACATCAGATTTCATTTGCGGCTAGTAAAAATCTTCAACCAATGTTCTTAAAGTGAAAATAATACCTCTATGACCTTGATATGGTGGAAAATGAATTTCGTGCAACACAAATTATCTAAATCGAACAGTGACACACAATCGTTTCTCATAAAACATAAATCCATAAGAATAAGATAAAGAATCAATTGGAATCTAGTTATTAGCGACTAATTTGTTCCAATTAGCTTGAAAATTGGGGTCATGGTCATAGATATCCTTCATAGGAGTAAGGGAATCAAAAGATAGGATGGAATATTATGGATACTTGGTCTTCTACTCAATGCATCGACAACAACATTTTCTCTTCCTGGTTGACATTGGATAAGTGGATGAAAACTTTGAATGAAAGTGGCCCATTTAATATGGCGGTCAAAATATTATGGCTGACTAAGGAGATGTTTGATACTTTGCTAGTCAGTTTTAATCATAAATTCGGATCTCATCATATAGTGTCTCCATTGACGTAAGGCTTGAACTACATGTAAAAATTATTTATCATAGGTGGAGTACTTCAATTCAGAAGGTTTAAGTTTGCAACTAGAATAGGCTATGGGATGTGGATCTTGCATGAGGACAACTCGTATTCCTGATCTGCTAGCATTAGTGACTACTAGGAAGAATGGTCGATTAAATTTGGGTAATTGCAAGACAGGTGCATGTGTTAAAGCATGTTTCAATAAATCAAAAGACTTTTGCTGGTTGTCAAGACCAACGATACACAACACCTTTCTTTAGCAATTTCGTCAAAGGCAATACAAGCACTGAAAAATTTCTCACAAATTTTCTATAAAACCTGGCAAGGCCTAATAAAGAACGTAACTCATGCACATTTTTAGGGATTGGCCAATTCAAATTTGCCTCTATCTTTTTAGGATCAACGTGAATATCATCAGAAGAAACAATGTGACCTAAGTATTCAATCTGGATTTGGAAAAATTCACTCTTGTCAGGGTTAGCAAGGTTCTCAACTCGACTATTTTTTCCCTTCTAGCAACGCACTATATTGATGATTTGGGCTAAGATTTGATGGGAATTAGGATTGCATAGTAAGCTTCAAAAGCCCTATGTTCACAGGGAGAATCGCGGCCTATGCGCGCAGCAGCAGTGGTACGAACGACGCAGTTCAGGGAGCGATGATGAATTTTGACAATGGCAATGCCAAGGAGCATCAATGTTATCAATTAAGGTGCCAAAGGGGAGTGCAAGAAGTTAAGGAAGATATATCTAGAAGGGATCTTGTGGAGATATGGCTTAGATGAGGAGATTGAAGAGCTCCAACAAAGGTATGTGTTGTTTGGCTATGGCTGCCAAATAGTGAGTATGAAGGTCAAGTGAAGAAATGGGGTCAAGCACTTGAACTAAGCTAGGGGTAGATGAGGAGAAACCAGAAGACCAGAGGCTGAAGCTAAGCCATGCTCAACTGGCTCTGATACAATGAGAAAAAACATGGATCTAGAGCATAGCATTGACTATGGAGGATGGAAGTCATTAACAAGTCTCATAATGACATGGACAAGAAGACAAACTATTGCTCAAGTGAATTAGGTCCTAAGATGTAGGCTTAGACTCATAAACACAATCTTGATCTGACCATGATAGAGACACAAAATGAAGTACAAAGTACAAATAGCATTCCATTGAAAAGTAAACCAAGTACATATCTTTATAGCTTTTCAACTTCTCCACTCTCCTCACTTTGCATATGGGATTCAGGACATCTCTTCTTGGAGCATACATCATTTTTTATTTCTCAACAAGGAGCTAGGGAAACCATTTTTGCGAGGTCCATTTGGATCTCTCAAAATAGATTCTGAGAAAAGATGGACGGATCTGTGTGACACGTTTATCCTACCGAGTCATTGTGAACATGTGCATGACCATTTTTTAAAATTTTTCCACGACACGAAACAATCACAAATGTTGATTCACTCTTATATGTGATATTGACCAAGTAATCTTCTAACCATATCTCCAACAACCTCAATGGTGGTATGTTGTGCCATCAACTCCTTGGAGTGCACAAGTGTATGATGAAAGCAGTGTTCCTAGCATAGACAAGGAGAATATATAGGTAGAGGGGTCGATATATTGCTAAGGGTGGAGGGCAAAGAGAGCTTGGAGCATGCAAAGGAGACAAGCATGAGTAATGTAGGCAAAGAGATAGGAGGCCAATAATTTTTTGAGAATGAAGTGGACTCCTCTTTCTATGGTGACCTATTTATAGACCTTCTAGTGTACATCAAGCTATATCAAGAGGTTGATATGGGGCCATAGGCCAAGTCGTATTTACATTCGCTTGCTCAATTCATTGATTATTCAAAAAACTTGCACTAGGAATGGGTATTAGAAGAAATGATAATGCATTTGTGATGATAAGTTAAACTATTCATTTCCTAAGAAAGGAAACTAACGGCATTTTGCTATTTGTTTCTGGAAACTTATTTCTTGTCAAAGGGTCATTTTGTTATTTTAAAAAGGAAACTATGTCAATGTTTCTCTCTTTAAGAGAGCAATCAGTACTTAGGACCTCAACTTGGAAAGGGAAGAAATCATAGATTCCCTTGGAAATAATTGAAATGATAACTAGAGTTTAAAGTCATCACGATTATGTCTAGAAACATAAACTAGTCTTCAAGGAGGCTAGTGATCCCTAGGTTGAACTAGATGCAAAGATAGATCCCTTGTGATGCTTTAAGGAAATGATTATGCATGGTTAACAATTGCATCTTTTGGGGGAAAGAGTTATGTTCAATAATTTTTCTTGGCTAAGGGTTATCCATTATGGGAGAAGATTTTTGTTATATGAGAAGCTTAAAATGTATTCTTTCGACTCACAACCTATGTATAACTATGATTGTTATGGATATCGTTTCTCAAGTAGTCACACTCTTTAGAGGATTATGATTGATAGATTTATTGACCCTTGTGGAGTGCTCAAAGGGGCTATTTGACTTTTGTTTTGTTTTGAAGAGATGGTATGCTTTTTATGAGAAATGATTACTTGTCTTACTTCAAAAATAGGTTATTTGCCTTGTTTTTGTTCAAATTATGAGAATCCCCTAAGCAGGAGAGTTTACTCATTTGAGGACTTGTTTGATTCACAATTGGATCACCTCCATGATTGCACTGTGCAAATAGATGGATAAAGGCAAGAAACCTAAAAGGACATTGCTTGATACTTTGGGGTTGAGTGATGTGAAGGCCACCATGGAGCATTGATTCAATCCTATTGTAGATTGTAAGTCAAGGAGGCTCTAGACACACCCCTCGTTGAGCATAGGATGGAGTTGAAAAACCTCTGTGGCCAAATGTCTTAGACATTGAAAGACCTTATTCTAGATAAAGGGTGGAATTATTGATTGTGTCCATGGGATTTGGACACGGGTATCCAAGTGCTTTGGATACAAGGGACGAAATGCCAGGTTGGGATTAAACCTTCGATAAGGTGTGGACAAATATTATTGTTTTGCAATTGTTTTCAAAAGAATGTTTGATACTATCTTTGTTTTCTAGATTAATTTACATGAAGAAACCCAATGCTCTAAAAGGTTAATTAAGAAAACTACCTTTGTGTGTTAAAACATAAGCATGCTAGGTAATTAGATAACTAAAATATACCATCAAGGAAAGTATGAGGGTATCCAATGGGTTTGTCCTACGGATGGATGGTCTCAATGAGCTGAGAGTTTTCCTTCAAGACAATGAAATTAGGAAAGGGCCCAATGCTCAAATGCCTAATGTGTTGTCTTAGATCTACAAAAAGCACAAGTGTCAGCTACTATTTTGGATTATGGACATCATCAGAATATCATGGATGTATTATTTTGTGAGAGCTGGCGGGCTCATTCCCATGCAGATTGTGGACAAGTGTCAGCTACTATTTTGGATTATGGACATCATCAGAATATCATGGATGTATTATTTTGTGAGAGCTGGCGGGATCATTCCCATGCAGATTGTTAATGATATTTTGAGAAGGCTACAAAAAGCACAAGTGTCAGCTACTATTTTGGATTATGGACATCATCAGAATATCATGGATGTATTATTTTGTGAGAGCTGGCGGGCTCATTCCCATGCAGATTGGACAAGTATTATTAATGATATTTTGAGAAGGCTACAAAAAGCACAAGTGTCAGCTACTATTTTGGATTATGGACATCATCAGAATATCATGGATGTATTATTTTGTGAGAGCTGGCGGGCTCATTCCCATGCAGATTGTAATTATCACCTACAGTTGTATTTGTCATACCTGCAAGTGTTGTGTGGGTTTTGCACATGTATTTGTGGTTAGATTAGCATAAGCTTGGTCTGTTTAGGCTAAGGTACAAGCATACTTCAAGGATTGACCAGCCTAGAGCCCATTAAGTGGGTAGAATGCCCAAGAGAGTGTGCAAACCCTAATTCACAGTTGTGGAAATCCTAAACACAAAACAAAAAGGGACACAAACCCTAACCCTAACCCTAATTCTTTGTTTATATAAGGGTGGGATGTCTCTGTTGTATACACCCTTTTGGCACATCTATGCTGTTGAAGCTTTATCAGTGTGACTATCAAGCTTTCTATTCTATCTTTCCATTCTATCATCTTGCTTCCATTGTGTTGAGAGTGACTAAGAGGGAGAGAGTGAGAGGTGTGTTGAGCAAGGGATTGAGGGGAGGTTAGGCTCTTTGTCATCTTCTTGCTTTTCTCTTCTTCTCTACTAGCTCATCAACTCATTGGTGTGCTTGGTGGTGGATGCAAAGGAGTGACAACATCGAATCATGTTGATCATGGTTGTGGAATCATCTTCGACCCTTCGAAAGGTAATTTAGGTGAGTTCACTACAACTCAAGCTAGTCTTGTGTTCTTGCTTTCTTGGGATGCAGAGGAGGATGCTTGGTTAGTTAGAGTGGAGTGTTGAGAGACAAGGTGAGAGATTGTTGCCAATGTGAGTTGTAGCTTCTGAAACAATAGAAGTCCTGGCCACCCAAAGTCTTGACTATTGGTTCGTTTGGCTCAACATTTTGGCTTCGTTGTCAAAACCTAGGATGTTGCAACCTCCGAGGTTCTCACACTCTCACCATGTGGTAGAATAGGAGGCTTGTGCATGGGCGTGGATGGGATCAATGGGGTATCGATTGTTTGCATTTGTGTCTAGCATTTTGAAACCCATGCGGCTAGGTTAGGAAGCCAAATTGGAAAGAACGAATTCATTGGATTGAGATTGGAATAGCGTAGAGTGGAAGAAAAACATAGAAATACAAACACAAAAACACAAAAACATAAAACAAAACACAAAACACAAACTCAAGCCCTTCTTGTTGGATATTTTTTGTGGTAATGTAGGGTGCGAAAGGTTCATCTTGTGTGGCTTTGTCATTGGTTGTATGCGTTCATGATCACAACCTAACCCAATGTATAGCTTGCATTGCACTCTTCTTGGTTGTTAAGCTTCTAGCTGTCAAAGGATGGTCAAAAGAACGATAAGATGAAGGTAATGAAGAAGTATAAGGAATTAAGGAGTAGATGGAGAAAGAGGATAGAAGAGTAGAAGCATAGGAAGAAGAGTACGAAGAGAAGAAGAACAAGTGTTAGTGGAAGAAGAAGGGAGAGGAAAGATACAAGAGAAAGAAGAAGGGAAGAAGTGTAGGAAGATGAAGAGAATGAGAATTGAAGAAAAGAGGAGGAAGAGGAAGTCGGTGAAGGGCAAAGAGAGAGGGAAGAAGCATAGAAAGAAGAGTACGAAGAGAAGAAGAACAAGTGTTAGTGGAAGAAAAAGGGAGAGAAAAGAGACAAGCGAAAGAAGAAGGGAAGAAGTATAGGAAGATGAAGAGAATGAGAATTGAAGAAAAGAGGAGGAAGAGGAAGTTGGTGAAGGGCAAAGAGAGAGTTTTATATATTTATATATTTATATATATGCATTGGCGTAGGAGGACTGGTGGCGGCGCGCGGATTGGCTGTAACATGGCGACCACATACCACATCAGGTATGTTTCCTTTTTTTCTTTTTAAAAATTTTACAATTAAAAAAAAATTATTTCCTAACCCTCATTCACACTACACTCACACAACACACTAACGGACATAAATACACACCCAAACACACACATAAACGCACACTAACATGCACACCCAAACACACACTTATTCACATGTTACCTACACTCGTGCACACGCACACACCCTCATCAACTCCCAAGCACATAAAACTTCCCTAACAAGTACTCAAAGACACACACACAAACACAAACCAGTGCACTTCATTCTCACAAAACCCCCTTCACACACACACATACACTCACAAACATACACATACACAAATGCGCACACATACCCACAAAAACCCCATTCACACACCTTACCATACACTAATGCACATGCACAAAAACACTCACATTCACACAAACATAACTATACCACCACATTTGAAAGGTGAGAAGGATCGAAGCTTGCTTGGAAGTGACCTATGGCGGAGAGCATGAGTAAGAAGAGAGAGAGACACAAATGGGAACTCCGACAGTCATAATGTGTGACCGAGCCTTCCTTTATTCAAACTGTCACTAAAAGAATAAAGAACAAACACCCGCCACCTATAGTATGCAGTGGTGGGTACTATCAGTGTAGTAATACATGGGCGGCTAGAGGGAGGTGCCGTTGCCCCCAACAACCTCCCACTTAAAGACGAATCTGCCCCAGTGAGAAGTGAAAAGAAAAAGAAAAGACAATACAATGTACACATGTACAACACGATGAGGAAAAAAACGCCATCTCATCCAACACCCATCAATCTCCTGAGAAAGGTAAAGCGCTCAGTAGTGAGGCTTTTCATGAGCAGATCTGTAGGATTTTCGTCAATGGAGATCTTGGCAAGGTCAACAAACTTGTCCTCCATGACTCCACGTATGAAATGATACCTCACCTCAATGTGTTTCATCTTCGCATGGAAGACCGGATTCTTGGCTAGCTAAATAGCACTCATAGAATCCGAATGCAGCATAGGTATAGTATCAATCCCAATGTCATAAACCAAACGGCCTGACCATATGGCCTCCTTGCAGGCCTCAGTGGCTGCAACATACTTGGCCTCAATGGTAGAGAGAGTCATACACTTCTGAACCCTAGACATCCAAGAAACAGCACCTCCAACATAGATAAAGACATAGCCAAAAGTGGACATCCTACTATTTGCATGTCCAACATAATCAGAGTCTGTGTAGTCCACAACTCCTGTATCTTGGCAGCCATAGCAAATACACATATGTGTTGTGCCCTTCAAGTATCTCATGATACCCTTTACGGCATCCCAATGCTTTTTTCGAAGTGTAGCCATATAGCATGCCATAACACCAACGGCAAAGGCAATATCTAGACAAGTGGCTATCATGGCATACATCAAACTGCCTACGGCTGATGTATAAGGGATCTTGGTCATATCGGCCCTCTGCTCATCTGTCTCTGTGGACAATTGGCTTGTGAAACCCTCACATAAGAAGGTAATGGATAGCCAATAGGCTTTACGTCCTGCATGCGGAAACGTTCAAGGACTTTATGAATGTACTCCCTCTGTGAGAGGTAGATTAGTCCCTGATGCCTATCACGCTTAATGTGCATACCAAGAATGTGAGAGGCTTGTCCCAAATCCTTCATCTCAAAGCTCTTCTTTAGTTGAGATTTAAGAGCATCCAGCTCATCATGAGCTTTCCCTGCTATTAGCATATCATCCACATAAAGTATATTCAAAATAAGCAAGGAGTCATCATGGGCTTTCTTAGTATAGAGACACGGATCCATAGCACTCCTGTTGTAGCCCTATGACTGCATAAAGGCATCAAACTTATGATACCACTCCCTAGGTGCATGCTTCAAGCCATAAAGACTTTTCTTCAACTTGCACACTAGGTGTTCCCTGCCAGGTTTTGCAAAGCCCTTAGGCTGCTCCATGTATATCTCATCATGCAAATCCCCATGCAAGAATGCAGTCTTGACCTCCATCTGATACATGTCCAAGTCAACCTGTGCGAATAAGACCAAAACCAAGGATAGGGTAGTCATCTTGACCACATGAGAAAAGACTTTATCAAAGTCAACTCCATGCTCCTATTTAAAACCCTTAGCAACAAGTCTTGCCTTATAAGTCGGCTTGGGGTGTCCAGGAGTACTTTTCAGCTTGTACACCGATTTGCATGGCAAAGTCTTCTTGCCCTAAGGCAATGCAACCAAATCCCAAGTCATATTCTTATGCAAGGAGTCTATCTCAGACTGCATAGCCCTCTCCTACGAGTGATTGTCACCCTTGCACATAGCCTCATCATAGGTGAGAGGCCCTCCTGCATCTGTAACCAAGACATAATGCATTGAGGGCTCAAATCTATCAGGTGGATGTCCATCTCCAATAGATCGTCTCATAGCAGGCTTTGTTGCATGTCCAGCACTCTAGCCGTATGTACTAATTGCTACTACAGGCTGTCCAACTAGCTATGCAGGAGTACGTGGCTCCTCCTGGAATATAACCCTGTGTATCTCTACCATCATCTCATGCTACCTATGCATCTTGTCTTCATGGAAGACTACATCATGCTTGCAAATGACTTTTCGTGCTTGTGAATCCCAGAGGTGGTAACCCATCTTGCCTACATCCCCATAGCCAACAAAAATGCATTTGATACTCTTAGGATCCAACTTAGTACGCTTGTCTTTGGGCACATGGCAGAATGCCTCACATCCAAAGACACATAGATGCGCATAAGACGGAGGTTTCCCAGTCTAGACCTCCTCTACAACCTAGAAATCCAAACCACTAGAAGGTGATCTATTTATGACATGCATAGCTATACTGACTGCCTCAGCCCAAAAGCTCTGTGGTAAGCATGCATGGCTAAGCATACTGTGTATACTCTCCTGGATGGTTCTATTCATCTGCTTAGCCAAATCATTTTGGGGTGGGGTATAGGGGGCGGTCAACTGATGCTTGATATCCCTCTCGTCATATAGTTGCTCAAAAGTACGTGACACATATTCTCCCCCATTGTCAGTCCTAAGGCATTTCAGCCTATGCCCAATCTAGTTCTCAACAAATGCAAGCCATCTCTGAAATACAACCAAGACTTCAGACTTAAGCTTGATGGAGTAAGGCCAGACTTTACACAAAAAATCGTCAATGAACGTCCCAAAATACTTTGCACCACCCATAGACTGACAGGGCATGGGCCCACAGACATCCGAATGTGCCAATGCCATGGGCTCACCCATGCGTGTCCTATCAGACTTCTTATGCATATTCCTAGTCTATCTGCCATAAAGACGATGCTCACATGAATCAAAACATGCGTAGTCAAGGGGCGGTAAGTACTGCAAACCAGAAAACATTTTCATTTCCTTCAAGGACATATGGCCCAGATGGTCATGCCAAATAGATACATATGGGATGAAACCCACTAACAAAACATGGTCAAGAGAGGACTCATCAACTACAAGAGGATACAGGCTACCAGCTTTGGCACCTCTAGCAAACACAAGTCTTCCACGGGCGATCTTCCAACCATAATCCCCAAATGAAACATGATGTCAAGAATCCCGTGGTGGGGGACTTGCTCAAGATGATGGGCCGAACACACACAGAATGCACAAGGAGAATCTCACTCAAGAGACAAGAAGAGAGATGGAGGCCAAAACGTTTTCTTACTGGTTTCTTATTCTTCTTCCACACACTTTACAATGTACAGAAAGTATAGATAAGATACAACATAAAGGAAAGTGACCTACTAAGTCAAACAATGCATAACCGACTACACTAGTCGACTAGTGTTATAACTATGCCAGTTGTAAATAGGTGTAATAACCTGAATATAATAAGTAATGAGTCAGTGGCCATGTGAGAATCATAATGACCACCGACGTGCTAAGTGTAGACGTGTAGACACATTTAACAAGGCGGTCTATCATTAATATCCGCATGTGTTGAGCTTGTCATCTCAACACTCCCCCTCAAGCTCAACTCCATCTCTGCAACTCTAAGTAAACTTCGAAACTTTTGAAGTTTCTCTGTACCCAATGCCTTCGTGAAGATGTCAGCTATCTGATCCTGTGTGCTGGCATACACCAAATCAATCTCACTTGCTAGTACCTTCTCTCTCACAAAGTGGTAGTGTACATCAATATGTTCTATCCTAGCATGGAACACAGGGTTCCTAGCCAACTGTATACTACTCATGTTGTCACAATAAATGACAACTAGACCTTCCACCTGCACATCTAAATCAACCAATAACTTTTGCAGCCATACTACCTCGCATGATGCAACAGTAGCACCTCTATACTCAGCCTCTGTACTCGATAAAGCAACTGTAGATTGCTTTTTGCTGCTCCAAGTAACTACTGCACTACCAACAAAGAACATGTATCCGCTGGTAGATCTTCTATCAAACATACTACCAGCCCAATCTGCAACTGTGTATCCAAACACATGTACATTTGTACCTGCTTCCCTCATAGAAAAGTCCATAGTGTAATGTGGACTTCACATATCTCAATATGGGTCTGACTGCATCCAAATGTGGCTTTCTAGGTAGTTGCATAAACTGACTCACAAGACCAACAACGTAGCTCAAGTCTGGCCTTGTAATGGTCATGTAGATCAAACTCCCCACTATCCTCCTAAACATAATAGGGTCTTCTATCTCATCCCCAACATCAGCACTCAACTTTACATTCTGCTTCAACGGGACTGAAAGTGGTTTGCATGCTGTCATACCATACTTGGACAACATATCCAAGCCATACTGTCTTTGGGACAGCCATATGCCATCATCACATCTGATCACCTCAATGCCAAGGAAGTACCTTAGCTCACCTAAATCCTTCATCTAAAACTTCTTCTTCAAAAATTCCTTGACTTCAGCAATCCCACTATCACTATCACCTGTAATAATCAATTCATCCACATAGATGACTATGATGACCAAACCTGCATCTCCCTTTCTCACATAAAGTGAGTGATCAGCATCAAAAACATAAAAGCCAATATGGACAAGATACTCTCTGATCTTGTCATACCATGCTCTAGGTGATTGCTTGAGTCCATAGAGTGTCTTCTTCAACCTGCACACATACGTGGGATGCTCTAAATCTTCATAACCTGCTGGCTGATCCATATACACTTCTTCCTGCAAATCACCACACAAGAAGGCATTCTTCACATCCGTTTGATGCAACCTCCAACCTTTGGCTTATGCCAAAGCAATCACACATCTGACAGTTGCCATCCTAGCAATTGGACTGAAGGTTTCTTCATAATCTATGCCATATGTCTGGGCATAGCCTTTTGCAACCAGCCTAGCTTTGTACCTACTAATAGAACCATCTGCATTGTGCTTAATCTTATAAACCCACTTACATCCAATAGCTTTCTTGCCCTTTGTCAATGATACTAGATCCCAATTCTTATTGGCCTCTAATGCAGCCATCTCCTCATCCATTGCTGCATCCCAATGAGTATAACCAAGAACATCTTCAAAACAAGTGGGCTCAACATCCTCAACTAGTTTCACCATATAAGCATAATGCTGAGCTGCATAACCTTCAAAACCAAATCTTTTAACAGGGTATCTGACCCTACTAGATCTGCGTACCACCGGATCAATCAATGCCATCTGACACTTTATTCTTTCCTTTGTCTTTAACTGTAGTGCTACTAGATGCACCTGAAGATGTAGAGCTACTCCTTAGTCTCCCAGACCAAGGACTACCAAATGATGTCTCTGGTCCACTAAGAGTCCATGATTCTTGCTTTTCAACCTGCACATGTGTCATGATCATCATCAACATCCAATGCATCACCACTAGATGCATACCAACTGCTCATTTCATCAAAGATGACATCCCTACTCACTCTGAACTTACATGTGACAGGGTTATAATAGCGATAACCTTTCTGCTCTAAAGAATATCCAATAAAAACACATTTTGCTGCCTTTGGATCAAGCTTTTTCCGTAGCTCATCTGGCACATGAACATATGCAACACAGCCAAATACCTTCAAGTGTGATACATCAGGCTT
The DNA here is from genome assembly GCF_053477565.2 of Lygodium microphyllum. Lineage (NCBI taxonomy): Eukaryota > Viridiplantae > Streptophyta > Polypodiopsida > Schizaeales > Lygodiaceae > Lygodium > Lygodium microphyllum. The sequence continues at coordinate 94,965 of NW_028229591.1, read as the reverse complement.
CTTGCCAGTAAAGCATTCTTTAGGAGTCATCCCATGAACTGCAGCTGTGGGAGTTCTATTCTTAATGTAGATAGCAGTATGGACAGACTTAGACCAAAAAATTTTGGGCATATTCTTTTCAACCATTAATGCCCGTGCAACTTCTGCAATATGCCTGTTTTTTCTTTCTCCAACACCATTTTGTTGTGGGGTATACCTGCATGTGAACTGTCTCTTTATCCCATGAAACCTCAAAAAATCACTGAACTCATTTGAGAGGTACTCTCCCCCTTCGTCTGACCTCAAGCACTTTACTTTCAAGCATGTTTCTCTTTCAACTGCATCATTGAAAGTTCTAAAGTGCTCAAACGCTTCACTCTTTTCCTTCATAAAATATACCCACAGCTTTCTAGAACAATCATTAATGAATGTGACAAAGTATGAACTGCCTCCAAGAGATACATTTTGTGTAGGCCCCCAAATATCTGTATGCACAACATCAAGGATATTTCTACTTACATCTCTGTCATGTGAAAAGGGTTGTCTTGCCTGCTTACCAAAATGACATGCTTCGCATACCTTATGAATTTTTGCAATTCTAAATGTAGGCAAACCTGTAACCAACCCTTTGGACTGCATTAATTTCAGCCTTTGTACATTTGCATGTCCAATGCGTTTGTGCCAAATTTCAATATCTGCAACAATACCTTTTCCTTTAGCATACATAGCACCATTCATAGTAGGAATTCCAACATCCAGAGTAAACATATGTCCAACTCTACTTCCCTTTGCAACGAACCTGCACTTGTCATTGAAGTCTTCTACAAAGCAGCCCTTTACATTAAATCTGACTTGCAGCCCTTGCTCTACCATCTGACTGACTGACACCAAGTTCTTTGTAATAGATGGTACATGTAATATATCTGAAAGACTCTTTGCCTTATCATCATGCAAGGACAATGAAACTTTTCCAATGTGTGAAATTGGGTGGCATGAATCATCACATGTCTGCACATAACCTGTATTTTGCAAATCTTGCATCTCTCCAAACCATTCTGCATGGCTGGTCATATGATTGGATGCACCTGAATCAACATACCAAACATCATCATGTGTTCCCTTTCCTGTAATAGCATTCAACATATGCTGCATAACAAACAGATGTTCATTTTTGTCTTCATTTTGTCGTGAAGACAATGCATATTTTCCTTGCTGCAACTTACCACTGTGAATATCATCTTTCTTAGCATAACATTAGGCTGCAATATGACCTGTTTTGCCACAGTAGTGACACACAATGCCAGAGTTGTTAGAACCTCTATTCTACCATCCACCTCTTCCTCTAAAGCTCCCCCTACCTCTAAAGTTACCACGACCTCCTGAAAACTGCATATCGCCAAATTGCTGATTCAATCTGTTTTGCTGGTTGTCACTACCACGTCCTGTACTATGGCCTCTTGAATAGGACCTGCCACGTCCCCTTCCTAAACTGGAGTAGAAAGCTTGGGCCTGTTCACCACTTTTTTCAGATGTCTCACTCTGCATGTTGATCTTTTCAGTGTTCATAAGGGAGACCAACTCATCGAAATTTGGAAATGGCTTTCTAACATATACGAAAGTTACAAAAGACTTCCAGGCCTTTTCATTGTTAAGTCCACCCAAGGTAGATGATACCAAATCATCATCATCGGGCATTGCATCAATCGCTGCCAAGGCATCTGCAATGCTCCTTACCTTCAGTGCATACTCATGGATCAACATCTTCCCTTTCTTCAATGTATTCAACTCTTGCTTGAGTTGAATCTTTCGTTCCTTTGTATTTACGGAAAATATATTTTCAAGTATGGTCCAAGCTACATATGAATTCTCTGCATTTCTAATATGTCCCAGCATATTATTGTCAATTATTGCAGACAGCCAATACATGACCTTTTTGTCTTTTGCATTCCATTCCTTCCGTGCCTTTGTATCTTCTGCAGTTGGAGGATCACTCACCTCAAGCTCCTTTTCTTCATCTGAAACAATCTCGTAGAGGCCTTTTCCAATAAGGAAGTTTGTGACACAAAACTTCCATGAAGGGTAGTTGTTCTTGTCAAGCTTCTCATTGATGGGTTTCGACTATTCTTTTCCATTATCACAAAACTAATACCAAATAGCAAGAAAATCTTCTACAACCCTGGACCTGTAGTGCATAGCAATACACCAAACAGCCTTTTTCACTGTCTGCTCAACAATGCATGCAATTTGCAACCAGTTTGCAGATAAACCTTGTGTTTATTCGCTGGTAAACACCTTTGAACTTATAGATCTGAAATTTGTAACCTATGCACCAGTGTACGGCAAACACAGTTGAAATTGCAGGATACCTTGAACTGTTGTCCGCAACCTTGCGAAACGGGGCCTGAAATGACCTCGGATGGCCAAAATAGCAACGGGAATGCCCTAAAGTGCTCATCTGTAGAATACATAGCGCTCTTCGCGCACACCAAATCTCACTATAATCTGAGATTTTTACTCTGCCCTGCTTCTCATGCCTCCACATGCACTGTCCAAGAGAAGAAGTAGAGAATGGAAGAGCTTCTTACCCTTTGCTTGCTTGCTCGAATCCTTGGCTCCTCTCCTTCACTTTAGCCTTCAAAACCAGCCTTAATAAGTGGTGCAGCTCTGATATCATGTCAAGAATCGCATGGTGGGGGGACTTGCTCAAGATGCTACACCGAACACACACACAATGTACAAGGAGAAGCTCACTCAAGAGACAAGAAGAGAGATGGAGGCCAAAATGTTTTCTTGCTGGTTTCTTCTTCTTCTTCCACACACTTTACAATGTACACAAAGTATAGATAAGATACAACATAAAGGAAAGTGACCTACTAATTCAAACAATGCATAACCGACTACACTAGTCGACTAGCGTTATAACTATGCCAGCTGTAAAGAGGTGTAACAACCTGAATATAATAAGTAATGAGTCAGTGGCCATGTGAAAGTCAGAATGACCACCGACATGCTAAGTATAGACATGTGGACCCATCTAACCAGGCGGTTCATCATTAATGTCCGCATGTGTTGAGCTTGTCATCTCAAGACATGAAACCCAACATCATCAAGCTGCCCTGCAGACATAAGACTACCTGTAAGTGCAGGTACATGATGTACATCATGTACATCCTATAACAGAAAAATACTACCAGTAGAGAACTACAATCGTACATCCTCAATGCCAACAATAGTAAGTGACCTGTCATCACCCAAGCAAATTGAACCAAAGATAATGCAGTAGGAGTGGAACCACTCACAGTATGGTGTAACATGAAATGAAGCATCAAAATCCAAAAGTGAACACTATGCATACATAGAGTGAACCTCCGTCAATGGCGTAGCATCACAAGAACTAGTTGCAAGTATGTACTCTCCATCAAAGTCATCAGTCTTCTGCATGATATTTATCTCCTCAATTTTCACACTCAATTTTGCAAGCACAATACTACAATCAGAGGACTTTTCCTGTCCTTTGTCTTTCCCCTTCTCTTTGTGCTTCTCATTGCGCAACTCATGACATTGTGGGCATATATGACCCTTCTTGCCGCAATTATCACATTAGCATTTCTCCCATGAGACTTGCTGCGCAACTTACCACGCGACTTGGACCTAGACTTCTGCGAGTCTCTACCACATCCATACCCGCGGTCATTCTTTCCATTATCATCTTTGCCTCTAACAGTCAAAGCATGCAACGCGCAAGAGGCATCCAAGTTCTTACGGTGGATCTCTTCATGTAGAAGAGCACTCTCTACATCAGGCAAGTTCAAAGTAGTAGCAGGAGCACATAAGGCAGTGCGGAATACATCCCATGACTCACTTAGAGTCCCAAGCAAAAACAATGGAGTAACCTCATCATTAAAGGTAATACTTTGCAAAGTCAAGTTCTTGAGAATAGCATGGAGCTAGCTCAAATGAGCAAACATTGTCATATTCTCCTTCATGCACAGGTCCATAAGGTGCTTTAGCCAATACATCTGACTTGCTGGACTTTTCTTATCATAGAGGTTTTTAATTTTATCCCAAAGCTATCAAGCACTCTGTGCTTCCTCAATCACATTGTAATGCACCTGTTTAGTGAGAGATAAGATGAGGGTGGACTTGCATAACTCATCAAGCTCATCCCATTCATCATCAATCATAGTCTCAGACTGCTCGTCATGCATTCTTAATGGCTTTGTCTGTGATTTTTGTACCAATACCTGCCAAACTTGGCTCTTCCAATAGGCATAATTCATACATTAAGCTTAGTTATGTTGAAGATAGCTCTATCAATGGAAGAAGAACCCATAATGCAGTCCAAAACAATGCAAACAGTTCAAAGTTGCTTGTTGTTTTCTGCTGTAAACAGCAAAATACCACCAAAATCAAGGCAAAATGACCATGAACTGATAGCTAATGATGGTTCCCACCAAGTACCATCAAAAGTACATAAAATCAAGATGATTCAGCATGAAAATTCCACATTAATCCATACATAACTGCTTGCTGTAATAAATTACAGCCAGGTACAATGAGAGCATACTATAGGCAAAATCAATGCACCAAGTCAACCACGGACTGTCAAAGCATAACCAGCATCAAGCGGGCATAAATCAGCATATGACATTCATACGAACATTGAGCAAATATCCAAGCATATCAAACGAATCCATCAGTAAGCCAGCACACCCTTTGTATAATAGGGCAGAGTGTACACAACACTAGTAGGACCTGACACAAAGAGGTGTATGCTCAGTAAGTGCAAAGCCAAATCAACCCAAGTATATGTATGTGTACCACAACATATCAACCATGCAATATCCAAGTGAAGAAGATCCCAGTCTCAGAAGACTCAAAGCTCAATAGCATGAACCACATGCTCAATGTTTGTCAAACATCCAACGATGCTCCCATTGGCACAAAATCCGTATGGATTAATCCAAGAAGCTCAAGAAAGGCATATGAGAGCACCAGTGATGAAAGATCTAAGATTAGACATCAATAAGATATCATGAACATATAGGCTCTGTAGCCTCCAAGTATAGAATCCATAGACATCAATTGTATCCCAAATACAACTCTAACAAGTCAAGAAATATCCCAAGTAAGTTTCGGGAAGCCAGATGCAAGCCAAGACAAGGCACTAGTAGCAGTCGACTCCAAACAATGTAACGAGCATGTAGTAGTGGCATAGGCCAAGCATGACAAGACCGGTCAGACATAGGTAACATACATGCCATATGTACATCCAAGACGGAGCATCAAATGCATTTCAAATCCGAGCTTGAGTGCAAATAAAGATTCAGAACCAAAGACAAGGTCGATGTCATACCCCGAAGGTCAATACTTCATTGCATTTCCTAAAGACATAGCCCGAAGCCAATAGGCATAACCAAACATGAGGTGATAGGATTCAGCCCACTGTGGTACAGCAATGATTTATTGTTCAAAACTGAGTATTTTCAGCAAGAAGATCAGTCCAAAATGATGGCATAACATGTGCCTTGCATCCCCAAATAATCGGTCATCAATAGGTATCAAACCACTTAATTAGGAAGCACCAAACAAGCATAGGCATCAACTGCTAGTGTAGCATTGACATTTAATATTTGTAGGCTGTTGTAAACTATTTCAAAATAGTGCTATAGGACCTCAGATCAATGTCCAAGGCTCGGGAGGCTTCAAAGCATGTCAAGCATCAATGCCAAGGGTGCCAAATTGATCTAGGAGCAAGAAGGCATGACCTTCAGCAAGTGGGAGATGAGTTGTCCAAGGAGCTTGTAGATCAGGCGCAAATCACATTGATTTGCTGAGGGCTTTTGCTGCTATTGTCATGCTGGTCAGGATTGTAAAATATTACACGGCGCAGCGAACAGAATCTGAGAAAGAGATAGAGAGTACACAACAGATAAGAGGAGAATCAGTAAAATTCTTTAACTCCAAACAACTGATACAAAGATGGCTCTGTCCACCCGTGCGCTTCCACTGTGTGAAGCTTAGATGGCGATCTAGACAGAAGATAGGTGAAGAGCTTAAGGCTAGCTGGAACAACAACTCTGACTGGGTGAAAGATTAATGTTAGATGGCTGCGAAGGGGTTTAGCTTTTATAGCCCGCGAAGGTCGTTAGGTCGGCCTGGTGACCGACCTACCATATGAGCCTCCACTAGTCGGCTAGGGAATATTCCAGGGAATATTCCCTTTACCATCGGGCCGGGGGCGCTGCCCCCGGACCCCCGCCAGGGGGGCCGCTGGCCCCCCTGGGACCCCCCAGCCAGGGGCCGCTTCCGCGGCCCCCGGACCCCACAATAGGGGCCCCTTTTAACTCCCTTACCACGCAACTCAACGCAATGTGCCTCGAGTTGCTACCAGCTTAACCACTCCGTCTAACCCAAAGATTAGACCCACAACAGTCACCTTTTTGCCATCCGGTCACATAGACCTCATCTGATATACAAGTCAGGACTCAACCAATGTCCGGGCTCACATTTGGCTTCTCCTCATAATGGGGGCCTTACAACTTTGAGCACCATGGATCATTGGTAGCACCTAATGAGGGTGGGGCATTGATCATATCTAACACCCCCCCTCAATGTCCACCCATAGGTGAACTATCTCCTCGGCCCAATGCCGAGTCTCTGAAGATGAACTTGAAGCAGATCCTTCGTAAGTGCTTTGGTGAAGATATCTGCTCCATTCTCCTCTGTTGGACAGTAGACCAATTCCACTATCCCATCCTCCATCAAATCACGCACATAGTGATACTGGATCTCTATATGTTTGGTGCGTGCATGAAACACTGGATTTTTGGCAATGGCGATGCAACTCTGATTGTCACATCTCAGCACAGTTGGTTCTTCATCCTGCACTCCCATATGCCATAGAATCCTTCTCAACCATACGGCCTCACATGCAGCAAAACAAGCTGCCTTGTACTCTGCTTCGGTAGAAGACAATGCCACTGTTGGTTGCTTCTTACTAATCCAAGAGAAAATTCCTGAACCCAAAGAGAAACAATAACCAGAAACTGACTTCCTGGAATCAATGTCTCCTGCCCAATCTGAGTCACAGTTCCCCACAAGAGAAGTTCCGAAACTGTATGTGATACCATAGTCAAGAGTTTTCTTCAAGTATCTGAGCACCCGCATCCCAGCCTTCCAATGACTCTCATGAGGTTTGTTTGAGAACCTGCTCAAAACACCAACAGCAAAACTGATATCTGGTCTGGTGTTACACAAGTAGATTAGACTGCCGACCAACCTCCTATACCTCCCAATGTCTGCTAGTGCTGATGTATCCTCAACGGATAACTTTACATTCACCTCCATAGGTGTAGCTATCTCCTTGCACTCGGTCATGCCAAATGCCTTCAAGATCTCCCATGCATACTTCTTCTGAGAGATGAAGATCTTTCCTGGCTCTTGCCAGACTTCAATCCCCAAACAATAGTGCAGCAAGCCCAAGTCTGTCATTTCAAACTCAAAACTCAAAGCCTTTCGAGTTTGGTTGATCATATCTTCATAGTCACCTGTAATAAGAAGGTCGTCCACATATAGGACAATCACTGCAGACTTTTTACCATCCCTGTAAACATACAAGTTAGCATCTGAGGCACATCTTTTGAAGTTTAGGTTTAAAAAGAACCTATCTATCCGTTGGTACCATGCTCTGGGGGCTTGTTTCAGCCCATACAATGCCTTCTTCAGTTTACACACTTTGTTCTCAGAATGGGGGGCCTCAAACCCTGGTGGCTGAGCCACGTACACCTCCTCCTTGAGGTCACCATTTAAGAACGCTGACTTAACATCCATTTGGTACACTGGCCACTTCTTGTGGGCAGCCACTGCAAGTACCGTGCGAATAGTGGTCATTCTGGCAGTTGGGGCAAATGACTCTTGAAAATCAAACCCTTCAACTTGTGAAAATCCTTGGGCAACCAGTCTAGCTTTGTACTTTTCTAAGGTACCATCAGCCTTGTACTTTACCTTCCAGATCCACTTGGTGCCAATAATCTTCCGCTTTGCTGGCCGATCCACTAGCTCCCAAGTGTCATTCTTCATTATGCTGTCATACTCCGCCTGCATAGCAGCCTTCCATGATGGATCTGCAAGTGCTTCTTCTAAGTCAGTTGGCTCCTTTACTTCTCTCATAATCTCAACCATCAAGGCCATGTTGACTATGTGAGCAGAAGCCCTCCTTTGCTCCTCTATTCTCTGAGACCTCCTTGGTCCGTCTGCCTTCTCCTCAACAGATGCAGGCATAGGATTATTGTGGTCATAGAGCTGCTTCACCCAGCGCGGCAATGGCTTTTCCGGTGGGGTGATGTCAGGTTGGTGAACTTTTTCCTCATCATCTGAAGATGATGCTTCCTCCTCCTTAAGGATAGGGATAGCTCTCGGGACAGGTTCATAGTGGACTACTTCTTCGCTTGATGATAAAGTGGAAGACCTTGCCTTCTCCTCCTCCACTGTATGCGGCTCCTCCTTGAACACCACATCACGGCTCGCGATGATCTTCTTTGCCTCTTGGTCATATAACTTGTAAGCCTTCTGCTCATCACTATAACCCAAGAAGATACATTTTCTGCTTTTTGGTTGTAACTTGTTTCTCTTCTCATCTGGAACATGTGCATAACATTCACATCCAAAAATTCTGAAATGTGAAACAGATGGTTTCTTACCAGTGTAAGCCTCATGAGGTGTTTTTCCCTTGAGAGCCTTTGTGTAGCTCCGATTTAGAATGTAGACTGCAGTATTAACAGCTTCAGCCCAAAAATGGTTAGGCAATCCCTTGCCCTTTAGCATGCATCTTGCCATCTCCACAATGGTACGATTCCTGCGTTCCACAACACCATTCTGCTGAGGTGTGTGAGGCGTCGTCAATTGACGCTTGATCCCTTTGCTCTTGCAAAAGCCTTCAAACTCCTTTGAGTTGAACTCACCACCACCATCTGTTCTAAATTTCTTCACACTTTTCCCTGTTTCATTCTCAACAAGTATTAGCCATTCTTTAAACTTACCAAAAGCTTGAGCCTTATCACGAAGGAAGTACACCCACATCTTCCTACTGTAGTCATCGACAATCAACATAAAATAAGAAGATCCCCCCAAGGCCTGTGTAGGCATCTTACCACACAAGTCAGCATGCACCAACTCTAGAGGAGCATGTGCTCTATTCTTGCTTTCTTGTGGAAATGCCTTTCTCTGTTGCTTGCCCATCATACAAGCTTCACATGGTTCCTTCAATTCAGTTATTGTAGGTAGGTGAGCAACCATACCTTGCTTTTGCATCTCCTTCAATACTGCAAATCCGATGTGTCCAAACCTTTCATGCCAAAGCTTACTTGTGCCCACTCCAGCGGTGGCTGTAAGAGCACTTAGCTCATACAGGTTGTTCCTTCTTTCTCCTTTGCCAACAATTGTGCCAGCACTATCAATAATTTCTGCACCTGTCTTCTTGAACCTCACTTCATGACCAAGATCAGTTATGGCAGCAACTGATAAGAGATTTCTCCTGATTTCGGGAACATACAACACATTTGAAAGCTTTTTGACTTCACCATTTGCAGCAACAAAAGAAATAGTACCTGTGCCCGCAGCAGGGCATTTAGCATCATTTCCAACCGTCACAGTGATGGATTCTTGTAGAGGCTGCATAGAACTATATAGACCTTTCTTGTTGGTCATGTGACGGGAGGCCCCACTATCCAACACCCAAGAGTCAGTGGTAGATTCTTCTTGCGCCGAGGAGCACACTTCCTCAATGGTCGCCATGAATAATTCCAACTCTGCTTCAGCCGTATTGGCTGTCTCTTTCCCTTTAGTTTTAAGGGTACCATTCTTTTCATCTGCCTTCTTGACACGACAATCTGCAATTGCATGTCCTTTCTTCTTACAGTAGAAGCACTCTCCTTGAAACTTCTTCTTGCCGCCCTTTTTCTTTTTGTCACCATCATTTTTGGTGGAGGAAACACCTTTGCCTTTTGCATTGGCAGAGAATGCAGCATCTCCATTGTTGCTTCCTTCTCGGGCTTTCAGCCTCAACTCCTCCTCCATTAATAATGCACAAAACTCCTCAAAAGTCAAAGCTTGAGGTCTCACTTGAGTATTAAGGGCAGTTACTAGTCCATCAAACTTTTGTGGACAAATCCGAAGACACCTCCGAGCTAGCTCTTCGCTAGTCTTTTGTATCCCAGCGCCAGCCATCTGGTCGCGCAGATTCTTAATCCGAGTGATGAATGCTTCAACCGTCTCTCCTTCAGCAAACTTCTCCGCTGCTAGTTGATTCTCCAAGTTTTGAATCCTTGTTTGGTTTCGTGTTTCATACTGACTCCTTAGTACATTCCAAGCCTCTGACGCTTTGGTTGTATGCTGAATCAGAGTCAAAACACTGTCAGAACAGCTTGTAACTAAGGCACACAATGCATCTGCATTCCTTCGTTTCCAAGCTCGTAGAAGATCTGCATTCGGAGGAATCATCACACTAGGATTTGATGGGTCGGGGGTAGGCTGTGGTTCTGCGTCAGTCCCCAGCACAGTCTCCAGAAGCTCATAAGAATCAAGGATAGTTGTAATTTTGAACTTCCACAAGGTGTAGTTTGTACCATCTAACTTGCCTTCGCTGAAGGTTGGTGGACGAATCCTCAGTGTTTGAATAGCCGGTACAGCAGCACCACCTCCTGCACCGCTTCCTGATGCGCCAGAACTGCTTCCCGGAGTCGACATCGTTTCTCTTTGCTGTTGAAGCCTTTGCCTCTTGCACGCTCTCCGATCTCTAGAGCCCCCTGGGCTCTGATACCATGTAAAATATTACACGGCGCAGCGAACAGAATCTGAGAAAGAGATAGAGAGTACACAACAGATAAGAGGAGAATCAGTAAAATTCTTTAACTCCAAACAACTGATACAAAGATGGCTCTGTCCACCCGTGCGCTTCCACTGTGTGAAGCTTAGATGGCGATCTAGACAGAAGATAGGTGAAGAGCTTAAGGCTAGCTGGAACAACAACTCTGACTGGGTGAAAGATTAATGTTAGATGGCTGCGAAGGGGTTTAGCTTTTATAGCCCGCGAAGGTCGTTAGGTCGGCCTGGTGACCGACCTACCATATGAGCCTCCACTAGTCGGCTAGGGAATATTCCAGGGAATATTCCCTTTACCATCGGGCCGGGGGCGCTGCCCCCGGACCCCCGCCAGGGGGGCCGCTGGCCCCCCTGGGACCCCCCAGCCAGGGGCCGCTTCCGCGGCCCCCGGACCCCACAATAGGGGCCCCTTTTAACTCCCTTACCACGCAACTCAACGCAATGTGCCTCGAGTTGCTACCAGCTTAACCACTCCGTCTAACCCAAAGATTAGACCCACAACAGTCACCTTTTTGCCATCCGGTCACATAGACCTCATCTGATATACAAGTCAGGACTCAACCAATGTCCGGGCTCACATTTGGCTTCTCCTCATAATGGGGGCCTTACAACTTTGAGCACCATGGATCATTGGTAGCACCTAATGAGGGTGGGGCATTGATCATATCTAACAAGGATGGTAAGAAAACTCCGAGGGGTGCCCAAGGAGGCACACAACAGGCCTCAAGTGCCCAAATGCAAGAGGAAGCAAGATCCAAGCTCCAAGGGTTCTGCACTGATTGACTGCAACTTGAGAACTAAATAAAAGCACTAAAAGAACACTTCAATACCTCTGTAGCAATGCCTTGAGGGTGCCTCAATAGGTCGGGAAGGTGATCAAGAAGCCGGGGAGTGACAAGAGCTCGGGAAGGTCGGCTATGGCTACCGGGAAGGAGACCCAATGTTGTAGGTATTTGAATGGGAGCTAAGAATGCCAAGAACTAAGCTCGGGAAGTCGGGAAGTCTTGCTCTGATACCAGTTGAAAGGTGAGAAGGATCGAAGCTTGCTTGGAAGTGAGCTATGGCGGAGAGAAAGAACAAGAAGAGAGACACACAAATGGGAACTCCAATAGTCACAATGTGTGATCGGGCCTTCCTTTATTCAAACTGTCACTAAAAGAATAAAGAATAAAGTGACGGTGACAGGCACCCGCCACCTGCAATGTGCAGTGGCAGGTATTGTCAGTGTAGAAATACATAGGCGGCTAGGCGGAGGCGCCTTTACCCCCAACAACATTCACACACACATTCACTCACTTGCATTCACACACATCTATTTATGTACCCCCCACACCCTACATCTATCCACATACTCACTACACACACTCATTCACTCACCATCTCCTCATACACGCACACCTTCATTTCGCACACAATTACACACATGTGCACCACACGCCACACACCCACACAAATACATATACAAAAACCTTTATACACAAAACACATACATCACACACTCCTTTCACACATTAACCCACAACACCCACTTACACCCTTGTTCCCACACAAAGCACACACTCATACTCATCTAAACACACATGCTCTAATAAACCTATTTTCCCCACACACAATCACACATAAACCTACTCCCACACATCAAGCCACTTGTCCGCTCTCACTCCCAAATATCAACCCTTACTCCCACACAATAACTAAACCACTTTCTCATACACTCACTCACTCCTTCGCACCACCTCACTCATTCCAACCACCACCCCTCACTCACTCTCACCACCTCACTCATTCAAACCACCTTGACCCTATCCCACTCACTCAGATCATTTAGGTCACACCCACCTCACTATTCACTCACACTATCTAGGTCACACTCACTCACACCACTTCCTTTGAACCACCTCATTCGCACTACTCACTAATCCTACTCGCATCACCTCTCTCACTTGCACCATTAGCTTATTCACTCACACCACCTCACTCACTCAAACCACCCCTCACTCACACCACCTCATCCGCACCACTCTCACTCGAACCACCCGTCACTCACACTATCACTCACTTGTACCACTCATTCACACACTCACTCAAACCACCCCTCACTCGCACCACCTCACTCCCTTGAACCAACACACACTTGAACCACCTTAATCCTAGTCATTCACTTCCACCACTTTCTCTGGAACCACCTCTCTCACTCACACCACTTCCTTTACACCACTCACTCAACCCACCTCATTCGCACCACCTCACTCATTCAAACCACTCACTCGCACCACCCCAACCCTAATCCCTCACCCTCATACCCATAAACCTTGACTATCACTCAAACCACTCACCCCTCACTCGAACCACCACACCTCACTCACACATAAGGAATGTTTACACACACTACTATGGAAGCCCACTCACACCTCACTATCCTTCACCCATACTCATACCTCACTCATACTCCTCTATCACTAATCCCCCACTTACTCATCCACACTCATCTATCACTCATCCTCCCTCAACTCTCACTTATCACCCACTCACACTAACCAATCACTCCCACACTCACTCACACTCCCACTTATACTCACACCCATAGTCACTCAAACTGTGCCTCAAGATTCACTCATACTTGTTTTACTCACATTCTAAATTTTAACCTCTTGCTTTACGTATTTGCATCAATGTGCCATCCTTACTTGCCATATTGTTAGCATGACATGGTTGTGATACTTTGAGGAATTGCTTGTACCCATGCACATTGCACTGGAAAGAAAGAAAGCTTGATTTTGCACACCTCACTCTTGCGAGTTTTTGAATCAACGTGTTGCAAAGTGCCTCGATAACTTGTGGATTTTAAGTCAAGCATTTGAAGTAAATATCTTAATGACTTAGGAACTCAACAAGGAGCTTGTTAGACTAAGTTACCACCTCGTCATATTGCAAGGACTTGGCACGCATTTCACTCAGCACCTAGGCAACCTTGGCAACACACAATGAGCTAACATTACCTTAGGTCATTTAGGATCATAATACACAACCATAACTGTCACTTTCACATCTTCATATAGGACACATTGTAAGTCATTAGGGGGGGAATCGTCCAACCAAGCTGCCATCATCATGTGCTCTATTCCAATCATTACAAGGGCTCGATGAGTAAAATGTTGTCAACCAAGCTACCATAAGTCCTAAGCCCCCTTTGAATCATTTTGAACCACATTCAAGAAAGTGCCAAGACCACATCGATTGAGAGGACAAGTCCACCACTACACCCATAATTTCACCACTTGCACTTAGTGGAAGATCACAAGACCAATTGGCAATGAGAGACAAATTGAAGGATAGAAACTCCAAGCAACAAAGTTGCAAAATCCATGAAGAATTGACAAGCCTAGAGAGTTGAACAAGAACACCTGCACCAAGAACCACACAAGTGAGTATTCCCATCCATCTATCCAATCACATATTGCCAGAGCTAGCAACACAAGAGCCTAGGTCATGGCTAGCACACCAGATGGTGATAGATAAATTTCCAAGGGCTAACCTTAAATGCATCCAGTGCAACATCACTCACATGTATCATGACCATCCAACATGCAAGGTTTCATGTAGTACCCTAACTAGGTCTACCATGCCTAATATACAAAAGGTCCAAACCACAAACACTGACCTAGAAGATGAAGAGCTAATCCCTCCTACATATATTAGGGCCAAACTAACTGCCAAGCAAGAGCTCATCATTGATGCTCTTGTTGACGAAGGTTCAAATTACAATATCTTGACCTATGAGGTATGGGCTGAGATCGGTAGACAACCTAAACTTGTCCCAACCAATGCAGCTATATCAAGCCATATGGAATCAACTTATTCCCTCTTAGGATGATGCAAAATTCTCTTGACTATTGAGACTAAAAGGATGCCTACATCATTTTATATGCTTCCAAATCACGAAGATATGGGAAAGGAAGTCTTGCTTGGAAGACCTTTCAAGTGTGCAACCACATGCATTGTGGACTACGAAGCACACCATATACACCTACGCTTACCAGACATGGTGATAGTCACTACTTTTAGCAAATGGGACCTTGTCTCTTCTCTAGCTCTAGAGAAGGGCAAGAAGCTTGTTTTAGAGTTAGATATCAAATGCCTAGAGAGGACAGCAAGAGAGTTCTTAATGAACTACTCACATCACACAAGAACAAGAGAGAACTCCTTAGTAGGAAGCCTCTTGGAACCAAAGGAAAGACCATAGCTACTAGAAACACTACCATAGCTTCTCAAGCTATTGGGAATAGAACTACATCTAAAAGAGGAAAGAGATTTCGGGCAAGTAATTAGAAGCATTGATGGAGAGCTAGCACAATGCCGTGAAGGGTGCCTAAAGCATTGCTTTGTGGTCAAGGGTTTCATGCATGAAATTGTTGGATTTGATTACCAAAACCACCTGCAAAGCCACCTCCTGTGACCACAAACTAAGTCCCATCCAAATCCCAGAGAAAGCAAAAGACACCTACACATAGATCTAGGTCATGGACCAAGATACTTGAGCAGACAACACCATATAATTTAGTGACTGATAAGCTAGTTTCTGTGACACTTGAGTCCACAATTCCAAAAGAGCAACCACTTGAAGTTGTTGCTACTCCACAAGAGGAACTAGTAGTGTCCAAAAAGTCCTCGAGCAAGGGGGAAAAGCTAGACCCAAAGCAGCCACTTCCATATGTGAGGCTACTCAAGCTGAAATAGAAAGTCCAACGATAGATGAGATGAAGCCCTGAAGTGTTGATAAGCAAAAACCCCAAGCTGTTGATGGTTCTTCAAAACCACCAAAATCTCCTCAAAACCAAGAACCTTTGTCACCCAAACCAAAATAAAAAATCTAGCAAGAGTAGCTGGTGTAGCTACTCAATCTAAGGAAAAGGATCCACAAGGGACAGCTCCAAAAACATCAAAAGAGTGATGCCCTCCCTCTATGAGTGTTGTCACAAACAAATTTGGAAATACCAAGACCGTGAATACTTCCACTCAATCTAAGGGTTCAAGTGCATAGTCATCTATGACTGTCATGATTGACCACTCCATTGAATCAAAAGTTACTACTTCCAATTCTGATATGGAACCCATACAATCACAACCCTTGGCTACTATGACTAAGACTATCACTTCAACTAAAGAACAAGTCTCTAGTACTTCAGTCTCACACAAGGATATAAAATCTAGTGCAGAGAGCATAATGAGCCCATTGATTCACAAGTCATGTTCTTCTTGACCAAAGGCTCCAATACACTTGAAATTAGCTAAACTATCAATCATGGAGATGTTAGAAAAGAGGGGGCAACACAGAAATCAATCAAAGTCTACAAGTTCTTAGGAACTAGATGAAACACTCTTGACTTCACTTGCTCGTGCATATGTTCATGCTAACCTTGGAATTCAGACTACTCAGCATCAAAAACTCTTAGAAAAGCCTTTAACATGGATAGAGCAATCACAAATTTGCTAGATTTACCCAACTATCATGGAAGAAACTATAAAGAAAATGACCAAGGTAGAGAAATAGAAGCGTTGCTTAATTCCTGTGTTTTACACCATGAAGCACACAACAAGTTGGGAAGATGTTGTAGCATTGGCCAAGAAAGCAAAAGAACAAAGCGAGTTCGAAAAAAAATGGTATTCTAGTCGAGGGTTAGCTGTGCGATATGGTAGCCACTTAATGATAATTGTTGAGCAAAGAAATGCACTTTGGGCTTCAATGCATGATCCTACATATGTTGCTCCTGCATCTCTTTGAGTGCTTGCACTTGTCCATGGTGTCAACATTTCTAAATTGGCTAAACTTGATTCCTTGTGTGACAAACTTCTTTCAGAGGAAGAGCTACACATTCCAAGTCGATTAGGACAATGAGACATGACAACCGATGTCACTAGATCCATGACCCACAACTTCTTGATGAGCATGCTTCATAGAATACAATCCTAGTTTCTATGAATGGTTTATTCCAAGGCTGCATGACACAACACCAAATCTTACCTCTAGTTCTAGTACTACAATGACTGAATCTTCATCTAATGATGTGAAGCAGAGTGATGTACATAAACCTTCTCCTAACCCCCAAACACAATGGTTGGAAGAGGTATGCTTGTGACTCCAGATCCTAGGCCCATAACGCCACTGATGTCCTTACTAGCTCACTGCACCAATTAGTCCCAATTGAGCTGGTTGAACCCCGGGATTCTCCAAAGGAGGTTGCTGAGACACATCTCAAAATCAGCCCTACTAAACCTGACCCTCCTTCTGGAATCAAGCATTTTCTAGTATGTCAACCATTGAGTACCATGGCTGCTCATTTGGCAAAGAAATTCAATTCCTCTAAAATAGAATGCCTACTCCAATTTGAGGCCATATACACTACTTATGTCAAGTTGTTTGCAATGATTAATCTAGGCCTCGCTAATGATGAGGCAGTTTAGGTTGCTTCTCAATGGCATTCCACTTGGGAGGACAATGAACATCTTTTCGATAAAAGCCTCATGATTCAGGAGGAATATTTTAGGACTCTCCCTCAAGAGCACTTGCTATCATGCCGATTTAATCCTTCTTATGCTTCTGTGACCAAAATCCAAGACCAATCAGTACTTAATGAGCTTGAGCAAAATTGTCATTCCTCAAGACCATTCTTGTAGAAGTGGTTTTCTCATCGACTTGAGATTGCTTGGGATGGTAGTTGTCTTATGACCACAGTTGAGCAACGCCTTATAGTCAGTATACTTCAAGCTGACCCAACTTACTATGAGACCATTTCACTGCGCTCTATCATCCTAGCTCAAAATATTGCCTTGCCATGAAAGTTGATATTTTATCCATTGCTTGACAAGATTTTGATCAAAGAGAAACTACACATTGCTAGTCGCTTTGCAGGACCCTCTTTGCTTAGTGATCTGATTATCTACATTTTTGGACTAGTTTCCAAACCACTTGACTTGGATGCTTTTACCGAATTGGAGTACAATCTGAATTTCTATGACTAGTGGATCCCAAAAATTGTATATTACTAATTATTTTTCATTTTTAGTCATAGTTTCTTTGTACATATTTTTTTAAAGCTCAATTTGTTACACTAACAAGAGAAAAATCTCTTCGACTTTAGAAACAACACTACATCTTATGCAAGGGAAAAACATAAAAAAGAGAGGTACAAGCTCAAACCCTTTTGCTCCTCGTGTGATGGTGAAATTCAAAGAAGAAAAAAAGTTGTTCATAATTCTTTCTATCTTTTTCCCTTGAATCCACTACATGATGGTATGCTCAAAGTTTCACCAAGTGAATGCAGAAAAACAATAGGTGACAAAGCAATGCAATGAGCCTCAAGGCTTGAAGACAATATCATTGGCAATAGAAGCTTCCTATGATATCCTACATTGCAACAACATTAACGACTTGAAGCTACCACTAGCATTAGAACCTTCCTAAAGATCTCAAGCTCGCGCAGCATTTTGCATCAAGACATCAAAGGCTAATCAAGACAATGAGTTAATCTTGGGAGGAAACACTAAACTTAAAGAACTCAACAATGAGGTTCCTATTTCTTCAATGACAACATACCTTGACTACTTCATCAATGAGCATACCAATCTTCATTGTCAAGTTCAGGTTCTTCTTCAACAATAACTTCATCAACAATGTGGCAAGTGCTTCAATGTCTAGGTTAAAAATTCCTCATCAACTTCAAGGTTTCAGTCTTCTAACTATGTATCAGACTATGTATGCATGCGCACTCACATAGTATTTGCACTATAACCTATTCATGGTTTTGGGTCCTCAAGTGTGGGAAAACACTTTAGGCTTGTCTGGAGTTCCGACCAATCTCCCAAACCAAAATCATTATTTGTCTTGTGCACGAACAACAAATTAGCACTTTCCCCTAGGAGGTGATTGCACGAGAGGTTTTACTTTGCAGGTTCAAAGTTTGTGGAGGATCACGCATCATCACTGCAACATCAACATCAAATCTTCCATCTTCTGCAATATCCCAATCATTTCCCATGACCATTCAAGCTATCTCCATTAGAAGGACCAGCAGTCAAGTGTCTCTTTAGCAACACCCAGTTCTGCAAGATTTGTCACCGACAACAACATCAGTCACCATCTACCACAACATGAGCAACATCCTCTGTCCCAACCGTAGTAGAAAGAATCTTATCTTCCTCGACACCCACAATTCTTCATTAGCTATATTCATTACTCCTCCATCAGGCTCACTTCATCGATAGTTCCCAACATTTTGTTCCTTTAGTGCAAGCTATTGCATGCTACCTATGACGTGAGTGCCATGCGATTGGCACTTGTCCAGGGGGAAAATAATGTTAATGGTATTTTGAGAAGGCTAAAAAAAGCACAAGTGTCAGCTACTATTTTGGATTATGGGCATCATCAAAATATCATGGATGTATTATTTCATGAGAGTTGGGGGCTCATTCCCATGCAGATTGTATTTATCACCCATAGTTATATTTGTTGCACCCCAAGTGTTGTGTGGGTTGCACACATGTATTTGTGATTAGATTAGCATAAGCTTGGTCTATTTAGGCTAAGATACAAGCATTCTTCAAGTATTGACTAGCCTAGAGCCCACTAAGTGGGTAGAATGCCCAAGAGAGGGTGCAAAACCTAATTCACAGTCGTGGAAACCCTAAACACAAAACACAAAAGGGGCGTAAATCCTAAATGCAAAAAGGGGTGCAAGCCCTGAATGAAAAATGCAAACCCTAACCCTAACCCTAATTCTTGGTCTATATAAGGGTGGGAGGTCTTAGTTCTATTCACCCTTTTGGCACATCCATGCTGCGGAAGCTCTAACAGTGTGACTACTCAAGCTTTCTATTCTATCTTTCCATTCTATTATCTTGCTTCCATTGTGTTGAATTTGATTGAGAGGTAGAGAGTGAGAGGTGTGTTGAATGAGGGACTAAGGGAAGGTGAAGCTCTTTGTCGTCTTCTTGCCTTTCTCTTCTTCTCTACTAGCTCATCAACTCATTGGTGTGCTTGGTGGTGGATGTGAAGGAGCGATGGCATCAGATCATGTTGATCGTGGTTGTGGAACCATCTTTGAGTCTTCAAAAGGTAAGTTAGGTGAGTTCACTACAACTTGAGCTAGTCTTGTGTTCTTGCTTTCTTGGGATGGAGAGGAGGATGCTTGGTTAGTTAGAGCAGAGTGTTGAGAGACAAGGTGAGAGATTGTCACAAACATGAGTTGCAGCTTCTAAAACAATAGAAGTCTATCTAAAGTCCCAATTGTGGAAAATTAGAGTGGAAGCAAAGATTGAAGTGTGCACAAGAGGGAGAGAAGAGCTCACAAGTACAAGAACGAGTCTTGCTTATTCAATTGCTCATGAAAGTACAACTTGGGTCACTCTCACTCACTAGTGATGTAGACCCATGGGTTGTTTATATAGCCCCAACTAGCTAGGGTTAGGGTTTCCCCTTTCCCTCAGGACCATTCACACTCAGTTACCCTTATCCTCTCTAGCATAAGGAGAGTTCACATGCTTACTGTTGGTGCATTTGGCTCAATAGCCATTTTAGCATATCGAAATCCAGATTATACCTTATAGGTAGAGGGGTCGATACATATCACTCCCCCTTGTTTCTCACTCACTATGAACCAAGTACAACATTGATATGCTTTAGTTTGAGTTTAACTTTAGAATGCAGTGGCTTAAGGACGGATACTAATTAAGTTGTAAGGTGACCTTACTATTGAATTAGGAACTTGGATTCAAGTGAATCCTTATGGATTATAGCCAATACCTTCTATTGCAAAGTGGACTCAATAAAACTAGGCGATAAACCAATACCAAGTGGCATCACTTGGGAAATTCTCTTGATGGACTAGTAAAATCATGTCACTAAAGGGATTTCAATCAGGCAGTTACATGGGGTATTAGAGCAAAATCGATTTAATATATAGAATATTTGCTTGAAACCTTCTTTAAGGAAAAGGTGAATTCAAAATTGAATTGTCATCTAACATAGGTGGAATCTCTTTTTAGAATAACAAAGATTGGTAGAAATTCTTGGTATTATGAGAAATGTTTGCCTCTACAATGTATTCTCCTAATTTTGATTGGTGGGATCACTTTATGAGACTCTTAGAGCATATGTATAATCCCTCCCCACTGTATTGGGAGCAGCAATGGATGTGAAGTGGAGTCTACAGCTTCATAAATACCGATTGACTTAATTATTTACAAAACTAATAGCTGGATCAAGTGGATGGAAGACCTTAAAGTGGTCAATCTATTTATCTTTGAAGGATCACCTCTAAATCCTATTCTCAACATAGGCTAAGAGCGGATTCATCGAAACTACTATCTCTACAACCAAATGCTCCACATTAGCCAGTCAAGCATGTTGCCATTTTAGAGCACCTATACTACGATAATTATTGTAAAGATAGCTTTCTAGATCTTCCCCTTAAGTATAAAATCTTAAATATATTTGCTAAGCCTCCAACCTCAGAATTATTGATGTATTTGAATTCCATAGTTAGAACTATTATAACCAAAATTCCTAGTTCAGTCAAAATAATCTCTACCTAATGTACTTCCAATTTGCCTAGGGAATATGATGAATAGTAAAGATATCTCATATTTTATTTCCAAATTGTGTCATAAATTGTGCAAGGATCCACGTTCCCTGATATTAATTTCTTGTGTCTTTCATCACACTTATATTGAAAACATGAATGAGGATCTAAATAAGTGACACAATAAAGTTAACATTGTGCATTCAACTAGGGCATTGCATCCATTCCAAAATCTCTTGAAGTTCAAGAGAGAAAGTTTCTCCTCAAATCGGTCAAATTGCCTGCATTTCATGGGAAAGGGAGAGATGTGAAAATGGACGCAAATGACTGGATAGAGGCAATGAAAGACTATTTCCTATCCATAGGGACTAGTCCTACAAACTAAGGCATGATCGCCAAGCTTGAGTTGCTAGACAAAGCTCAATTGTGGTGGAAACAGTGGTGCAAAGATCAAGGTATATCCAAATTAGCTACCAGTTGGAAGTAGCTAAAGGAAGCAATCACAAAAGATACCTTCCACTGTCTTATTGCACCATCAAGATGAACGAGTGTTTTACCTTGCATCAATTACGATTAAGCTTATTATTCTCAATTTCTAACACTTCAAAAATATGTGCCGCGCCTATGGATATTACCCAACAAGTGGCCAAATTTTTCCATGGATTGAATCAACCGTTGGACACTTGTCTAAAGTCACTAAGGCCAATCGACTTGCAAGACACTCTTATATGAGCCAAATCTTTTATCAAGCCTAATGGAGATCAAATTCGTGAAGATAACTACTTCCTAGAAAACACCAAAGAGGACTATGTTGACTCAAAGGACCAAGGGACAAAGCGGCACACGTGTAGTGAGATAGGGCATATCTAAAAGAGATGCCCCAATCAATGATGCTTCCTTTGCAATGAGCTAGGACATATCCAAGTCAATTGCCTTGAATTGGATTAAGAAGGGGATGAATAAAAAACAAAGTAAAGCCGCACAAGTTCAACATTTGGCTTTCCTCAATAATCAGATGATGATGGACCTAGAGCCCACTGAAATCTTTGAGAATGATTAGAAACCCTAGAAAGATCTTCATGAAATGTAATAAACCCCATCATGTACTTGTAATGATCCCCTAATATTGTAATAACAGTTGAGTAATAATATCTTGCAATAAATTTGTCCTTGATTTCATGAAGTTATCTTTGAGTTTGAGTACTCTCACATAATTTGAATGGCAAAGCAAAAGCATGGTGGCCCTACCCCACAAGTACTATGATACAACTTACCATACAAAATAACAACCCCTAGATTTATCTCGATATGAGGACATCTCGATTCCTCTAAGAACAAGAGGATGTAACATTTTAGAATTATCCCTCCAACACCATGTGAAGAGGGGGAGAGACTTTAAGGTCATAGCCTTTAAATTTTTTTCAAAATAAAATGGAAAAGCTCGCATGATCCATCGCACCAGTGTCATCTCTTGAGCTCCATGTCCATGCAAGCCACCACCATCATGTCAATAGCATTTATCTCCTCTCCTATCTCAGAAACAACACCCCCATCACAATTTGATGACTAATACGACTTTTCATCCATCACCACATAGGTGGATGATTGCAAACAACCTCATCCTCAATAACAAAGAGAGAGAGAGAGGAGGAGGGATACCCCCTCTCTAAGGCTATAAAGCCTTAGTATCATATAGCATTATTAGTGATTGTCTTTTTTGCAAGGGCATTGCTCACACACACACACTCAAGAGATAGAGAAGGAGAGGGATAGAGATAAACAAGGAGAGAAAAAAGATAGAGAAGACAAGAGAGAGGTAGGAATAGAATGGCTAGCCAATGTCACTCCAAATGATGCTCTAGACCAAATCTCTAATGTCGAGTTGCAATGTCAAGAGGTTGCCAAGTGCTAGGAGTAATGGGAAGTGATCTAGAGCAGCTGTAGGTGAAGAACAAAGGGCCAACTCTGCAAGCATAGCCCATGATGCTTTGGCTGGGGCTATGGTAACATCTACTAACCATAGTAGATCCTCAAGTAATGCCCAAGCAATCTCCTTGAAGCCCTAGAATAAGCCTTGATAATCCAAGAACAAGCTAAAGTTCAATGTATACCTTGGAAGGATAAAGAGTGGGCTTTCATGAAAGATTCAAGTCAAGCTCTTCTTCATGGGCTAAAGCAAGTGATGAAGAAGCTCCTAGAATGCTCATTTTGATACCACTTGAAAGGTGGAATGAAGGTGGAAGCAACATAGAAGCAAGAAGGGAGCAAGAGCTATGGATATTTAAGCAAGAAGAGAGACATCAATATGTGGGAACTCTAACAATCATAATGTGTGACCTACCTTCCCTTATTCTATTGCCAGTGAAAAAATAAAGAATTAAATGACAATGATGGATGCCCACCACTTGCAATGTACAATTGTGTGGGTACAATATACAAGTAAACGTAGGTAGCTAGTTGCATGTGGCCGTTAATCCCCAATAGATTGAATTTCGTTTTTGTCATTACAATCGATTGAAGATCTCTAAGAATAGAATGTTTAATGCATCAAAATAAGTAATATGTCTTGAAGTTTTTCTGCTTATAAGAAGAAGTTTAGGATCTCTAAGTTTTGCAATTTGAAAAATAAGATAAAGTTCTACAAGTGAAATGCTATAATGTTTAGTCCAAATCCTTGCAAAACATCGCAATAAAGTGGTTAGTCATAAAAGTCCTCCATAAAGTGTTCATTTGAAATTTCAATGATTAATTGAAATGTAATATAATTCTTAAATTTTACCAATGTGACAAGCAAGCTTTTGCAATGAATTAAATAACACATTTAAATCACTATCAAGGTTAAGCGATGGTTGATTAGAAAGCCAATGTTGAATTCTCATAAAAGAAAGTTATTCCAAAAACTCTATTTCTCATTCTTCGTTGAGGCTAGTGGAGAACTATATTTACCTCTTATTATTTTATCAAGCAAATGTAGGACAAGTCCCAATAGGATTACAAAGCTCAAAATTACACATTATCTATAAATTTTGATCAACCATTGAAAGTTACAACATCAATATACTCAGCTAAGCCAATTTGATTCTTATTCTAACCTAGCAATAACATTGAAGGAGAGAGAGAGAGAGAGAGAGAGAGAGAGAGAGAGAGAGAGAGAGAGAGAGAGAGAGAGAGAGAGAGAGAGAGAGAGAGAGAGAGAGAGAGAGAGAGAGAGAGAGAGAGAGGGGGGGGGGGAGAGAGAGAGAGAGATTTTGTTGGCATAAAGGTTTCAATTGGTAATAAGGCCTTATATTGTGGGGAAACACTTGTTACTAGAAGGTATCAATATATACGTAACAAATTACTAGGTTTTTACAAGCCAATAGTATTTCATGAAAGGAATATGAAATTCAACCAGTGTAAGATTTCTATATTGATATGATTGATCTTCTTGCAAGTTCAAGTTACAATTATGATGCAAAAAGGTTCCTTGTGAGCATGTACTCTTTGTGATAAGCATAATTTTGATGAAAAACTTAGTGCTTGTAATAGTTTTAACTATCAAACTTTGAGATATCTTCAATTTAAGATGCAAGCAGTATGTATCTACCCTTTTGCTCGGATTCTTAAATTATGAAGTTTAGGAATACACATAATTATCAATTAATGAATTGAACCCCACATGGAAAAGAAAAAGAAAACTTTGGACCATAATGTCAAGCTCTCTAATAACATAGAAAAGGCCTTGAAATAATTTCTTATGACATATAAATTGAAATTCTACTCTACACTAAGCATCTATGAGTGACAAGATGGCTGATATGCACTACTATCAAGTTGAGGGGTTCTCACCTTTTAGCCATATTAGCTTTTGAAAACTCATATAGTTGTTAACTAGTTACAAATTAAGAGCAAGTTCAAGGTAGATCTTTACAAGGATAGCATCATCACTGTAAGCTCTACATCTAATTTTTTCCAATATTATCATTTTAAGTGCTAATATCTATGGGTTTTAATAAACATTTAAGCATGTTTTTCAATACTAATGGTATTATTTCATGAGGTATAGTAGCATATTTTGACATCAATATTATCAAAATGTAGTTTCATTTATGGCATTTATAAATCATGATCATTGAAATGAATCATGGATGAAAATACCTCATAAAAATGGTGAATTTATTACCATTTTGTGACTTATTTTGTTTTGTACAAGATATTACCTTTCAAACATAACTTTATTTCCCCAAGTATGACAAGATAAGCTATTCATTATTGAATTGGCTCATTGAAAATAGGAATACATATGTGGGTTTCTTTTCTCCTTTGTTCAAGTATTCCTTTATTTGAGTTGCATTTAATGCCATTTAAGTTTTTTTGTTCCAATAATTGACTTCTTAATATATGAAAGTGGATTGCAAAATGGTTTCTACACAAATATTTTGAATAACAAAAGTGAACGACGTCTTCTTACTTAACTTCAATATCAATATAATGATAACTTGCAAACCAATTGTTAACTTGAAAAATCCATTTGGAAACTAAGTATTTAATAACAATGTTATGGATGGATGATAGTTATTAAAACCTTTGAGGTAAAAGTTCTAAAGAAAAACTTATATTAAGAAAATCAATACTAAGGAATACACATGACTAAGATATTATGAAAGTTAAGGAGAAAAGATGCATACACAAGTTAGTCTTAGAATTTTAGCAATTAATTTTATTACAAAATTTTTATTAAATGAGCTTTAGCTTTTTTCCCAAATCCTTTATGAGCTTGCTTACCCTCATGACAACATTGATGGAGATTGAGGACATAAGTTGCTCCTTATTGTTGGAGAGAGTGGCCAATTTTGAAGATGAAGTGAAGGCTCAAATAAAGACAAATGTGAAATTAGCAAGGAAGCATAGGAGTATACATGGATAACATGAGGCTAGCATTGGCTCTAATAAGACAGGTTATGTTCACTCACCCTTCTATGCTAGTCAATGACTAACATATCCTACCTTGTGTGCTATTAGGAACAAAACTGTAATCATTTGAACAACATATTGACAAGGTTTTTAACATCGTAGTCAAAGGAAATATTCTTAAGCCATCACTCAAATGCATTAAGGGTTGGGAATAATGAACCTCAATTCTAGTGTGCTAACCAATCATATTTTGCTATATGTTTTCCTTAGGATTTGTTTGAAGGTCACATAGAGCGTTTGTACATTTATGTTGTGCTCAATATTTTATTGTCATGCTTGAATGTTTAATGCTAATATTGGCTTAAACCACAATTGCAAGCATCCAAATGCAAAGTCTGACTAATTTTTAGAAACCTGATGTTAGTCTGTTGGCCTTCTTCCTTCTCTCTAAGATCCTCACGTGTGGAAAGGCTTACTCTTTGTGGCTCAAATAAATATCTACCATTGTAGCAATTACTAAGAGAGAGTGCTTACAAGGGAGGAATGGCCTATCTAATTCATAATCATGTAGAGAGTCATATGCGACCGAGATTGTAATAATCAAGAGTGCTCCCTACATCTAAATAGCCAATATCGGCCTCTACAAAAGTATTAAGCATATCCAAGCCTAAATGGCATTATAAATTGAAGAAGGTCCAACTCTAATTCAACATTTTCGAGCATTACCTCTTGTTAGCTCATGCAAAGTTGTTAGCATATAAATGATTAAGTACTTGCAAGCATCACTCATTATTCAAGCAATATCTGTTGAAATATTGAGGGTTAATATAATTTAAGGTTCCTTGGAAAACGTGAGATAAATGAGTCTAATTTCTCATGATTACACAAGAAATATCAAAATTAAATATATTTGGGGTTAGGGTTCTCTTTAATAGAACGTGCTTTCTCATACATATTGATGGAAGAGATTTATGCAAGTCTTAGCAATTAGGCCACACAAATGTTGTCAATGTCTACATAATAAATTACCATATTTCCAAGGGCCAGAAGTATCTCATCTTAATGAAGAATGATATGAAATTGAGTAAACTTTAGATCACTATTTTAGTATTATTGATATTCTTGCAAGCTTAATTTACATTTTTTAGCAAGAAATATTCTTGAATATCAAGGCTAACAAGCTACATATATGTGTATTCCATGAACATGTACTTGCATCGCAAGTTTAGATCGAGGTACTATATTTCACAAATGATTTCACATCAAGCAAAGTTCTCAATCATGCTCGAGGAATTAGATGTATGTCAGGTTTTAAATCATTTTTCCAAATTACACAAAGATTGGTGCACCTGCAACATATGATTTATGACACGTGCTTAGAAAGAGGCTCTCAAAAAAAAGTTCTCGAACATAAAAACTTACAAATCAATATATCTACACTCTTAAAACGTGTACTTGCATAGTTGCTTTAAATCAAGAAACTATATTTCACAAATGACTTCACATCAAGTAAAATCCTTAATCATGTCCTTATTTTGAGTATTTGAAGGAATTGTCTACTTCTATTTTGTAGAAAACTTGCATATTCTGTGGAGTTCATGCAGATGCATTGTAAGGACCCAAATTTAAACATTTGCTACCATATATTTTAGCTACTTAATGGTAGTGTGGAACCATAAGAAAATGCACAATGAAGAGAGAGAAGCCTGAAAGAGATCCATGTTTAGTTGTGATGGTGGCTAAGACCCTATTTATTTGTGATGGCTGAAACATGAGTGATTTTGAGGGAAATCAAAGAGTTTTTGAGATTATTTTGCATTTCTTCGCATGCAAATCACAATTTCATTAGAATTTTATACTACCAAGTTTTGTATTGAAGAATTTGATGACATTACTATATCAACATGGCTCTATAAGAGTCATCCAAAGTAGGTGACTATTGAGATTTCTTGGGCTAATTTGAGATGTTCATCTAGCTCTAGTCGTAAAGTATCAAAAACCAAATCATAAAACTGCACTCACATATTATATTAGTGAGGTTGAAGGGTGATGAGCTAATCAACACATTGAAAACATTACAAATAGATCAAGAGATACGTGTTCAAGTATGAAAATCAATGCTTGTCCTTTTTTCATCACTTTGAAGTAAACTTAACATTGGACAAGTGGCTTCAAATGATTGGATCCTACAAAAGAAGGTTGTTGAATGTCACAAAATGATGCTTCACACCTTGAGCTTACATGTCATCAAAACATTGTATAGTCCTACTAATATATTTATTCCACTCAAACCATTATAATAACATTCCATGATAAAACATTTTGAATAGAAATATTGTCAAACATTTCATGTGCTTTTGTAACAAAGACACATTGGGCATATACGTTCAACAATGCATTGCTAACATAGACTTTTTAACATTCCATGATAAAGCATTTTGAATAGAATATTGTCAAACATTTCATGTGTTTTTGTAACAAAGACACATTGGGCATATATGTCTAGCAATGCATTGCTAACATAGACTTTTGACCAAGGTAGTGGAACACTATGCATGCATGGAAGATCTTTTTGCAATATTAGATCATGTTCATGATGTTGTGAGAGTTTTTGCAGCCGTGGGCTACCCTCCCTCCAATGTAATCTTATTAGAGTTTTTTAGTGCTTTAATATCTATAGGAAAGTGGAACTAGGACAAAGATGCTTCTAACAGCTTGTGGAGATGTATTGGACCAGTGGCTTAGTTTGTGGTAAAAGAGGAGCTTTAGATATCATAAATATTATTTTTCATCTATTGTATACATGTATTGCTAAGATGGACTTGCAACAGTAAGGAAGGCATACTTACTTGAATTTGATGTGTTAGAACTGGCACTTTGGACTATGCAGATTATCTAGTTTCTTTTGGTGATTCCTCATGGAAGATTTCCTGTGGGAATCTTGTCATCACACATGGTGCTAAGTCCAACACTCTCTATCCCTTGCTTATATCTAGGTCAATTGAACATATTTTGGTAGTGGATGCAATTCCACATGTATCTCTTTGGCGTCATCGCCTTGGGCATATGCCCTAAAAAGGAATGAAAATGCTAACTTGTTTGCAGTATCTTTTGCCCCTTAACTATAAGTGCTTTGAGTCTTGTGATCATTGTTTATATGGTAGGCAAGCACGTAATATTGCATAAAAAGTTTGGTATGACACACATGGGTGAGCCATTGGCTCTCATTCATTCAGATGTATGTGGTCCCATGCCCTACAAGTTGTTAGGTGGTGTGAAGTATTTCATTACTTTCATTGATGACTATATGCATAGAGTCTGGGGATATCCTATTAAGCAAAAAATGAAAGTCTTGGCTACATTTCAATGCTGGCTTGCTTTGGTTGAGATCTAGTCCAAATATAGGCTAAAATGCCTACAATTAGATAATGGGGGTGAGCATGTCTCTAAAGCCTTTGAGTAGTTTTGTGATGAGAGGGGTATTAAGCGTTAGTTGACCACCCCATACACCCCACCCTAGAATGGTATAGTTGAAGGCATAAGCAAGACAATTCATGATCGAGTTTGCAATAGTATGCATAGACAAACAAGCTTACCATAGCATTTTTGGGCTGAGGCAGTTACCATTGCCGTACACTTGATAAATCTGTCCCCATGCACTGCTCTTGACTATCAGGTTGCAAAGGAGGCATGGTCTGGAAAACCTCCCTTATATGCTCATTTGCATATCTTTGGTTGTGAGGCTTTTTGCCATGTACCCAAGGACAGCACAATAAGCTAGAACCTAAGTCTAGGAAATGCATCTTTCTTGGTTATGGGGATGTAGGTGAGATGGGCTATTGCCTATGGGATCCGCAGGCTCAAAAGGTTATCCACAACCATGATGTTGTTTTCCATGAGGAGAAAATGCATAAGCAGCTTGAGCATGTCATTGAGGTCTACATGGTCATATTTCAAGAGGAGCCTCATGTTACTATGCAGTCAGCTAGACAGCCTGCAGCAACAACAGCTTGATGCCCTAGTGGCCCACGTCCCTAATGCTCCACAAGATTTGCAAGCTCCATAGCCAGCTTTGAGGCAATCTACTCGAGATAGACAATAGCCCACGGGATTTGAGCCCTCTGTGGATTATGTTATGGTGATAAATGATAGTGAGCCTCTTACTTATGATGAGGCCATGCGCAGAGGTGATAGTCACTCTTGGGAGAGGGCCGTGCAGTTAGAGTATGACTCACTGCAGAAAAATCATACATGGGATTTGGTTCCTTTGCATAGTGGCAAGTGTGCTTTGCCATGCAAGTGGGTGTACGAGTTGAATAGTACCCCTAGATGCCCCAAGCTAGGATACAAGGCTAGATTGGTTGCTAAGGGCTTCAAGTAAGAACATGGTGTGGGCTTTGATGAAGTCTTTTCTCTTGTTGTGAAGATGGCTACCCTGCACTTGGTACTGACTTTGGTTGTTCAGCTTGACTTGGATCTTTATTAGATGGATGTCAAGATGGCTTCTCTTCATGGGGACTTGCATGATGAGATTAACATGGAGCAATCTAAGGGCTTTACAGAACATGGCAAGGAACACCTAGTGTGCTGATTGAGGAAGAGCCTTTATGGTCTTAAGCAGGCACCTAGGGAGTGGTATCACAAGTTTGATGCCTTTATGCACTCATAGGAATACTTTTGCAGTGATATGGATCCATGTTTATACATGAAGAAGTCTAATGATGGAAACCTTATGATTTTGATCTTCTATGTGGATGATATATTGATTGTTGGGTACACTCATGATGAGTTGGATGCCTTGAAAGGTTAGCTCAAGAAGATCTTTGAGATGAAAGACATGGGACATGCCTCCCATATTATTGGGATGTGCATTATGCATAATCGTTATAAGGGAATCCTCTACTTATCATAGAAGAAGTATATCTAGAAGGTCCTTGAGTGGTTTCATTTGTAGGATGTTAAGCCTATTGGTTGTCCTTCACCTTCTCACATGAAGGTTCATTAGGCCAATTGTCTGTAATTTGATAAGAAGAATGTTGAGATAGCCAAGATCCCTTATGCATCAACATGGGCAGTTTGATGTATGCCATGATAGCCACTCGTCCTGACATAGCATTTGCAGTGAGAGTTGTGGTGCACTATATGGCTATACTTGGTAGATGACATTGGGATGTCATCAAGGGTATCATGAGGTACCTAAAGAGCACAGTAGCTATGTGCATCTATTATGGTGGCCAAGATGCAAGATTTGTGGGATACACGGACTCCGATTATGTAGGACATATAGACAGTAGGAAGTCCATCTTTATCTATGTCTTCATCTTTGTTGGATGTGTTGTTTCTTATATGTCCAAGGTGCAAAAATGCATGACCCTATCTTATAGAGGCAAAGTATGTTGCATCCATTTAGGCTTACAAAGAGACTCTTTGGTTAGGTTGCTAGTGGCAAACCTTGGCATTACTAATGCGATCTCTACACTGCATTTGGATTCTATGAGTGCTATTCAATTGGCCAAGAATTCGGTCTTCCATGCAAAGACAAAGCACATTGAGGTGCATTACCACTTTATTCAAGAGGTCATTGAGGACAAGTCCATTAAGCTTTTCAAGACCTCAACTGATCAAAACCCTATAGATTTTCTCACTAAAGTCTCTCAATGGGGTGTTTTGCCTTCCTTGGGAAGTTGATGGGTATTTGGATGAGATAACATCTTTCCTCATCCCATTGTACTTATGTACATTTGTACTTTGTCACTTTTTTCCTATTCTTTTCTCTCACTAGGGACACATTTGAGGTTGTTGGGGGTAAAGGCGCCTATGTATTAGTTACATTAATAGTACCCGCACACCTGTACATTGCAAGTGGATGGTACCTAGCACTGTCACTTCATTCTTTATTCGTTCAATGACATTTGAATAAAGGGAAGGCCGGTCACACATTATGATTGTTGGACTTATATACATTTGTACTTTGTCACTTTTTTCTTGTTCTCTCCTCACTAAGGACACATTCGCCTTTAAGTGGGAGGTTGTTGGGGGTAAAGGTGCTCGTGTATTAGTTACACTGACAATACCTGGATACCCGCACACTTGTACATTGCAAATGGCAGATGCCCATCATTGTCACTTCATTCTTTATTATTTCAATGACATGTGAACAAAGGAAAGCCCAATCACACATGGTGATTGTTAGAGTTCCCACATATTGTGTACGTGTGTCTCTCTCTCATAGCGTTTGCTCCTTCCACCATAGCTCTTACTTTCGCTCTTCGAGCTTCCACTTTAGGGCTCATTCCCTTCACAAGTGACAACTTGTTTTGTAACAAATGCTACTTGATAGTAAACCCTCCTTATTATGCCATGTTTATGTGTATATCAAAAGCTTGTGCCACTATGAAAGCCTTAAAAATTGGCAGAGAGATGCATGTTGAAATTTCAAAATTAAGGTTGGAGACAACCTCGTGTAGGTAGTATTTTGGTTGATATGTATGTGGAATATGGCTTAATAGTTGAAGCATACTAGCTCTTTTACATTGGCATAAAGCATACTATTTTGAATGTTTGATAGCAAGCTATGTTGAATATGGATGGGTGTGAAGCAACATATTGATTCCAATAGATGTTGCACTGCTTAGTGTTTGTGGCACTACTCAATGCTTGTGCTCTACTCAAGGATGTCAATAAGGATCACAAACTACATGCTAAATAGCTATAAGAGGGTTGGAAAGAAAGAGAGCTCTATGTCTATAACTCACAGATTGTGACATGTATGCTAAATGTGACTTCCTTGTAGAAGCGTGCATACTCTTTGTTGGGTTGCCCCCTCAAAATGTGGTGTCCACCTTGACTATGCTAGATAGAACTTGTTTTCCCCCCATGTACCCTTGCAAGCTCGTGACCTCCTTTGCTGAACTCATAGTTGCTCGTGGTGATGCTTCCAAACTTGAAAATAGTGAACCCCTTCATCCCTTTGTGTATTCTATGTGTGTAGTATTCATCGACCATGTTAACCCTAGCCTAATGAACTTGTGATGATGAGAGACACCCTATTGAAGACATTCATGACCCAATAGCCAAGTTCTCTCCAATCATCTAACTCCTACATAGTCAACACTCCTTGGCACAGATCAAAGACTACTGCTCTAGACATCATCCATTTTTCCAAGCATGAAAAACCATGGTATCTCATGTACTTTTGACCTACAGTCACAAGCAATAAAGATTTTTCCTTCATACTTAAAAACTAGGAGATACTTGCTAATGACTACTATTAAGAACAATAACTTCTCCCATCAACTTGATATTCATCCCATGCTCTTTGATATTGTCAGCACACATGCCTTTTATCAATATAGAAGAGCCCTCAACATGAATCAAATCTTATCACAGCTATAGTTTGAGTTGCAATATGCACACTAACAAACCACAAGCAATGCACTTTAATTGTTGGGAACTCCTTATGGACACAATTGCTAGAGATGGGACATCATTTGCACTTCTACTCCCTGTCGCAAAAGTACACATTTGCACTTCTACTCCCTATCACAAAAGTACACCTTGTCATACCCACACCATGGAAAGTTCCAATGTTGATTTCTAGTCAATCATGGACACACATAAATGTGCTAAATGCACAAAGATATAGGATTTAAAGGGACACACCCTTACATAAGGGAAACCATAGGCAATTAGGAGAGGCAACCTACATGGTAAATCCATGGACAAAAAGTCCCAAACACATGGTAGATATCATAGGTGTCACATCCCCATCTTGCACATGCAACACATGCACTATAATAGGATAGTGCTAGGAAGGATAGTGGTCCCCACCTATGCATCTCAAACAAGCAATATAAAGACCTAGCATGGCAATCCTTGGGAGATAGAGACAAAGAAGCATTGTCTATTTTGTTATCCAATATATTATAAATCAAGGAAATATTTCACACTCTTTCCAAGAACTAGAGATGATTGGGCATTTTCCTACATTAAATTCATGAGCATAGGGTCAACAGTGTTGTCACTGAAAAGCTTGACAAGAACAACTTCCAAGCATGGAAGTTTAGAATGATGAATTTCCTTATGGGAAAAGGATATTGGGAATTTGTTGCAGGAAATAAAGAAGAACCAGTTCTTCCTGATGTTCCCAATCAACAGCAAATGCAGGCATTTAAAGCATGGCATGAGAGAGCCAGGAAAGTTATGTACTGGCTATCTATCAACATTTCAGACTCTATGATTGTGCATATTCAAGATGCAAGTACGCCAAAGGAGGCATGGGATACTTTGTCAAAAATGTATATCACAAATACGCAAGCCAGGAAAATGCAGCTCAAGCAAGAGTTGCATAATGTGCAAAGAGAAAATATGAGCATCAATGACTACCACATGAAGGTGAAGAAGATTGCAGATGCACTTGCTTCCATTGGGTCGCCAGTGGAAGATGATGATTTAGTTTCTGTGACCTTGAATGGTCTAGGAAAGGATTATGCACAGTTCCGAACATCCATTTCTGTCCGTGAAAGATTTCCTGATTTTGAGGAGTTGATTGCTCTTCTAATTTCTGAGGAGCAGACAAATGGTGGTGCATCTTCTTCAGGAGGAACTTCAAAAGAAGCTGTCTTCTACTCAAATGCTGGAACAGGTAGAGGCAGAGGTAGAGGAGGCCGATCTGGAGGCCGTGGTAGAAATCAGAATATGCAACAAACTCAAGAAAACCAGTCCTATGGAGGAGGACGTGGTAACTCTAGAGGCAGGGGGAGCCAAAGAGGTCGTGGTGGATGGCAAAGAGGCCAAAATGCAAACAACAATGTTGAATGCTACTACTGTGGTAAAATGGGTCATATGGCTAAAGACTGCTATAAAAAGCAGAATGACATCATGAATGGAAAATTGCAACAAGGGAATTATGCATCTTCTAGTAGATAGGGTGATGACAGAAATGAGCATTTGTTTATGGTGCAGCACATGAACAATTCTGTGACAAGTGTAGAAGAAAGCAACGATGTGTGATATGTTGACTCAGGTGCATCAAACCACATGATAGGTTATGCAGAATGGATGGAGGATGCAAGGAAAATGGAAAAACCAAGATTTGTGGAGACTGGTGATGATATTGCACATCCTATTGTGCAGATTGGAAAAATTCCTTTGTCTATGCAGGATGGGAAAAAGAAATACCTGTCCGATGTATTTCATGTCTCGAATATCACCAAGAATCTGGTTTCTGTTGGTCAAATGGTTGAGCAGGGCTTGCAGGTGAGATTTAATCCTCATGGATGCTTTGTTGAGGATATGAAAAATAAAGGTCGCTTGATAGTGAAAGGAAAGAAGAAGGGCACAATGTTTACATTGGATGCAGACATGTCTGAATTGAGTGCAGCAATGTTTGCACATGGGACCGGTGTAGTTGCAGATATTGATATCTGGCATAAACACATTGGTCATGTTAATGTACAGCGACTTAAATCAATGCAAGCCCAAAATATTATTGTAGGATTGCCAAAATTCAAGGTTGCAGAAATGCATAAGGTATGTTAAGCCTGTCAGTTTGGAAAACACGCAAGGAAACCATTTCCTAGACATGTTCAAGAGAGTAAGAAGCCATTGGAATTAATCCACTCTGATGTGTGGACTACTTAAGCCGCATCTATTGGAGGCTGTCATTATTTTGTCACTTTTATTGATGACTGTAGCAGAAAAGTTTGGGTGTATTTTATGAAAAAGAAAAGTGAAGTTTTTGGGCATTTCAAAACTCTTAAATCTATGGTTGAAAAAGAAACAGACCTGCAAATAAAATGCCTAAGGTCAGATGGAGGGGGAGAGTACCTCTCAAATGAGTTTGCAAGGTTCCTGCAGGAGCATGGCATAAAGCAGCAATATTTATGCAGTCATACCCCACAACAAAATGGAATTGCAGAAAGGAAAAATAGGCATATTGGAGAGGTATCTTGTGCCATGCTCAATGAAAAAGACCTGCCAGATTTTTATTGGACTAAGGCAGTTGCTACAACAGTCTACATAATGAACAGGACTCCCACTGCAGCAATACATGGGATGACTCCAGAGGAGAGGTATATTGGTAGGAAACCAGATATTTCTCATTTGAAAATTTTTGGTTGCATTGCCTATGTTCATGTGCCAGATGAGTTGAGATCCAAGTTGAATCCAAAAGCTTAGAAGTGCATCTTTATTGGTTACTCTCTGCAGCAGAAAGGGTATAGATGCTATAACCCTTCTACTCATAAGTTTACAGTGAGCAGAGATGTTGTTTTTGATGAGATGAGTAGCTGGTATAAACCATTAAATGTGATTGATGATGTAGATGCACAAAATGGTAATGCTGTACAGAATTCACAACAGCAGTCACAAAATATTAGTGGACCTGGAGTGTCCTCTAGCAGTGGTTCATATTCTTCGCCATGGACAAGCAGATTGAGATTAGGAGAATCTCCTCAAAACAATGCAGATAGTGGTATGTAGGTTTCACGAAAAGGAAAAGAGAAGGTAGATCAGTCCATGTTTGATGTGAATGCGGGTCACTCTTATGTGGATGGTAAATCCAGTGGCTCAGAACAGAGCATTGATGATGAGTTGGGTATTCCTTCTATTGTTACACCTGGAGTAAGGAAGACCAGGGATGTTTTGAAAGCACCTGGGAGTGAAACTACTTTGCACAAGTCTACTAGAGCTAGGTATCCTGTGGATAGGCTGAAATATGATGGATTTACAGCCATTCACTATACATATATGGTCAAAGTGATACAGGAACCAGAACCCACTTCTTTTGAGCAAGCCACGGGAAAAGAAAAATGGAAGAAAGGCATGGATGAAGAAATGGATGCCTTGGAAGCAAATGCTACATGGGAGTTGGTACCTTTGCCTAAAGGTAAGAATACAATTGGCTGTAAGTGGGTTTATAAGGTGAAGCACAATGCAGATGGTTCTGTGAACAGATACAAGGCAAGATTAGTAGTCAAGGGGTATGCACAAACATATGGCATTGACTATGAAGAAACATTCAGTCCGGTTGCAAGGATGGCAACCGTAAGAGCAGTCATTGCTATGGCTGCATCAAAGGGATGGTCTTTACATCAGATGGATGTAAAGAATGCCTTCTTGCATGGTGATTTGCAAGAAGAGGTCTATATGGAGCAGCCACCAGGTTATGTGCATGCTGTGCATCCTGAGTTTGTTTGCAGGTTGAAGAAAGCCTTGTATGGCTTGAAGCAAGCACCTAGAGCATGGTCTGACAAGATAGGACAGTATCTTGTCACTATTGGCTTTCAGATTTCCAAGGTAGATTTCTCACTTTATGTGAGAAAAATAGAGAAAGGTATTATGCTACTTGTCATTTATGTTGATGATTTGATTATGACAGGTGACAGTGATGAAGATATCCTTCATGTGAAAATGCTATTGAAGCAAGAGTTTGAGATGAAGGATTTGGGAGAGCTGCGTTATTTCTTGGGCATTGAGGTGATTAGATCACCAAGTGGGATACATTTCTTGTAGAGGCAGTATGGATTGGACATGCTATCCAAATATGGGATCACAGGCTGTAAGCCTATTTCAGTTCCTTTGGAGCAGAATGTGAAGCTGAGTGCAGATGCAGGTGAGCTTCTGGAAGACCCTACTATGTACATACGCATAGTAGGAAGCTTGATTTATATGACTATTACCAGGCCAGATTTGAGCTATGTTGTTGGATTGGTAAGTCAGTTTATGCAGGCTCCAAGGAAACTGCATTTGGATGCGGCTAGACGCATACTCAGATATGTGAAGTCCACATTGCAGTATGGACTATTTTATGAGACTGGGGTTCAGATACATTTGCATGGATACACTGATGCTGATTGGGCTGGTAGTATTTTAGATAGACGATCTACAAGTGGATATGTGTTCTCTTTTGGAAGTGCTGCAGTCACTTGGAGCAGCAAGAAACAGCCTACAATTGCCTTGTCAAGCACAGAGGCTGAGTACAGGGGTGCAACAATGGCTGCATGTGAGGTAACTTGGTTGCATAAGCTACTTTATGATATGCATCAGCCTACACATGGTCCAATTGTCATTTATTGTGACAACATGAGTAGTATACACTTGGCAAATAACCCAGTCTATCATGCTAGAACAAAGCACATTGAGGTGCATTATCACTATGTGCGAGAGAGAGTTTTACTAGGTCTTATTGATCTAGTTTATGTCAGCACAGAGGATTAGGTAGCTGACATATTCACGAAGGCATTGGGTGCAGAGAAGCTGCGCAAGTTCAGAGACCTGCTTGGTGTGCAGGAATTGGGATTGAGCTCGAGGGGGAGTGTTGAGATATCGAGCTCCACTCGTGATATGCCAGGGTGACCGTTGTGCATTTATGTCACCGACTTGTCAGTTGTGGTACACCGCCCATGAATAATAGCTAGATGACAGCTATCCTTATCTACTCTAGTTCGTGGCTCAGTTAGTATGCCACCTTAGTTAGTTGAGTTTGGTTTGAGACCCATATATAGGGTTCTTCTATTTCTATGTACTTGAGTTCTTTTGGCTTACACAAAACTAAGAAGAGAAAAAATGTTTTCAGCCTCCACCTCTGTGTGTATTCCTCCATTGTGCAAGCAAGAAAGCTACAAGTGAGACTCCTTCCTTCTCTCACACAATCTTGACATGCCGTATAGGCTGCCAGGAGTTGCTAGCCAATGCAGGATGTCAAGCCGGACGCGTAGAAATTTACAGCACTCGAATCACTTATAAGAATGACATTAGTGAAATCCTTAGAGATATTAAATATTAACTAAGGATAAATTAGTTAAGTCCATATCTAAAAGTTAACTATAGTTCATTGAAAATTGAGTTATTCTCCTCGTGACTAAAAATTAACGGTTCAATGAGCGTTTAAACATATAGGGCTTATTTCTATGATAATGATAATTGTTAATAGAATTAAAGACTCCTTTAAATAAGAATAATGTCTATCGATTTGGACATGAAAAGACTTTTGTAATCATATACTATCCTAGACGACATAAGAAATATAGATTATTACTTAGAAATGGATTTCCTAACTCTTGGATGACAAAACACATAAATATGGAAGTATAGGAAATGGTTGATTTAGTAAACTTAAAAACAAATCAAGCTAAGTCTTCCCATAGAAAATTCAATAGCCGCAAAAAGGAAGAAGTAGGAAATGGAAATCTTTAGAAATTATTGGCTGTCAAAATCAAAGTCATTGAAAAATATTTTCGATAAAGTTATAATCGGCTTTATAAATTACTGTTTTTAGGAGCATTAATTGCTCAAGAAATATTGACTACAAAGGACTGGATGGTTGATGGTTTTTGATTTTCGAAACCTGGATGTGATTATGATTCTTCACTAATGGAAGGAAATATTCTTGCCCAGATTAAGGGCGATTTTAGTGGTTGACTTTCCATGGGGTCAATTGCAAGAGCTCGAATGAGCTGGATATATTTTTTTGGGTATGCCTAGAGCGTCTGACCAGCGCCTAAGATGGAGAGTCAAGTACGGAAGGTTCCCTCCTATGGCGACTCATAACCATGAGGGGCTTTAGTCGGAATTTATTCCTAGAATATGTAGTTGAGCTGAAATCTGTATTGTTATCAATGTG
Organism: Lygodium microphyllum; assembly: GCF_053477565.2. Classification (NCBI taxonomy): domain Eukaryota; kingdom Viridiplantae; phylum Streptophyta; class Polypodiopsida; order Schizaeales; family Lygodiaceae; genus Lygodium; species Lygodium microphyllum. The sequence goes on along the minus strand of NW_028229591.1, from coordinate 55,011 downwards.
GTTTTGCATTGGAGCTTGGAACTGTAGGCTGGAAACACTTCTCTGGTTTTTTAGGGCAAATGCACCTCTGCTTTTGAGGGTGGAGCTGAAAATATATAAATATTATTTCATCCAATGTTTTGAAAGGACTGGTTTCACTATTTTTGTGTCATGAATTAACAAAGACGTGAAATGAGCCCTGTACTAAAAGGGTAATTTTAATGAAGCTGTTTTTATGTATTCAACAGTGTGGTAGTATGCTCTGTTTAGATAACTAAAGAAAACACCATTTAAAGGGAAGTGGACGAGCAACCTTTTTCGACGAAAGGTGTTCGATGGCTGGGTGGACCCGATGAGTTAGGTGCTTTCATGAAAGGGAAAAATAGGATAAGAGCCGACACAATGACTTACCCTAGAGTCAAAGTCTTAGAATCCGAGCTGAACACTATCTTAGGGGAACGATGCATCGGCCGTGCCAGAATGCGTTAGAGTTTCATGAACCCGATCCCATTACTAGAAAAAAGTGTTGCACTCCATGAACAAAGGGCAATGACCCCTTTTCTGTTCATATGAGAGGCCTCTTGAAGGACACCTCCAAACGTGAGCTAGCCAAATATAGGAGACTATTAGGTCAGCAGGAAACACTCGGGTCAATCCTCGTGGGATAAGGTAGGACATTCCCCTCTACGAGGTGGACCTCGGGTCGCCTAGATTGATCAAATTCCAAACATTCCAGTGGAGTGTGGAAGGCGGCAGCTAGGAAAGACCCCAAATGACCACCAAACATTATCGACTATATTTAGCGGTTGGTACGTCACACGTGGTATCATAGTAAGAAAATGTTGTAAAGAATAATCACATTAAGAGAGGAAAATTTCTACATTATGGAGAATATTTTTATTCCCCTAGTAATTTAGGCTGATCCTGAGTGGTGGACCCTAGAGGAAAATTGGGCACAGACACATACTTACTGGCCAATTTTTGATGATAGAACAAGCACTATTGAGTATAGCTTATGGACATTACATTGGGCAGAAAGACTCCAACTGGTCAGGCTCTATATATTTCATAAAAGTGATATGAATCCAACAGTGCACAACAATGGTGGCGAGACAATGTCTCTAAATCAATGGATTTATAGTTCCATTGTCAACATCATCCAACCAAATCAGGTGATGGTAGCCTATCCTACTCGTCAAGATAATTATGAGGTGGAGGAACTACCAAAACTTCCCAATAACTATTTGGCATTGGATACGTCCAAAGAACCTCCTACTTATTACTCCCTGTCTTTATCTAGAACCATGGATAAATTTGTAAATTTTCTTAAATATAAGAAGCCGAAAAATATGTATGGAGCTTTAGTAGTTTTGCAGGATAAGCCCATGAAAACAAAAAAAATTGTAAAGCCTATGGTGCTTGTTAGAAATATATAATATACTCTTTTTTTTTGGAAAAAATTCTATCATGGTTGAAAAAAAAAATCTTGGGTTGAGATAAAGAAGACTTATCATCTCCAAGGATTATAAATCATGAATTTCTCAATGCTAAGAAATTATCAAATAGGAGGTTCCTTCTAATCCTACATCAATGGTGGTTGTTGTCCCAGTCACAGAGTCGGTGGTTGAGGAGAAAGAAAGAAAGGTTTTGCTTAAACAAGTAAAGCCGCCAGAATTTAATGGCGAATGAGCAAAAGTTGCCATTAATGTTGAAACATGGATAGAGAAGATGGAGGATTATTTCTCCCCTACTAGCACAAGTTTTCTAATCAGTCAATGATGGCAAGGTTGAGGCTTACATGTGAAGCCAGACTGTGGTGGAAACAGTTTGGTGTCGAGACAAATTAGTCTCTGATCCTACTATTACTTGGAATCAGATTAAGGAGGCTATCCAAAAGCGCTACTTATCCCCTGCCTATCAAACACTCAAGATGAACGAGTTCTTTGACCTCAAGCAATTAGGAATGACCTTGGAAGGATACTATTCTTGTGTTGTGACCTTGCAAAAGTAGGCTCCTCACTTGTCAATGAAGCAACAAGTGGCACATTTTTGCCAAGTTCTGAATTTTCCCCTTAATGAATAGTTGGAAGCAATGAGGCCTACAAACTTGGAAGATGCACTACTAACACAACCTTTGGTGAAGGCTTACTCTAAGTCAAATAATAGGTTCAACAATAGATTTCCCTAATCCAAAAGAGCACGAGTAGGATATCAACATCAAAGGAGTTACAATCAAGGACAAGCTAATGTAGTCAGTGCTCCTCAAAATCATGGCGGAGATAACAACACAAATAGAAACTGGAATAATGAGCCACGATGTTGGAGATGTAATCAGCCATGTCATTTTCACTCTGAATGCCCAAATAAAGGGACCAATGCCAATGCCAACATCCTGCAATGTCCTCAAAGAAATGAGAATTTTAATAATAGAGGACATGGACATGGAGCTAGGCGAGGAGCATGGCAAGGAGCTAGTCATGGAATGGGGCAAGGAGCATGCCATGGAGCTGGAATCCGCACATATGCCCTCACATTGGAAGAAGTGGATCCAACTATGGAAGAAGAAGTCAAGAGAGGATCCATTCACGCGTCCATGAATAATCAAGGTGTTGGATGGCAATTTTCTATCATCCAAACACCGGCAGAATATCAAGGTATTCCTTTTAAAATCCTCATTGATTGTGGGTCAACTCATTCCTTTATTTCCCCAAAATGTGCTAAGAGGCTGAAGTTAGACCCTGAGCGGGGCTAGAAAACTGATGGTAGAGCTAGCAAATGGTAGAGAAACACTCTCAACTCATGCCATAAACAACATACAGTTTGAGTTAGATGGGAAAGCCACAAAAGCAAATTTCTGGGTTATGCCTTTAGGGGGTATACGATTGTCTGCTAGGAATGGATTGGTTGAGTCCCAATCAGGAAAATATTCATTGTGGAGAAGGACGAGTTAAATCTAAGAATCTCCTATGTGAAGCATTCCAAGCACAAGGACAGTTAGGCAAGCCAAAAATCTAGCTAGCTAAAGCCAATCAAATTCTGAAGGGTATTAGGAAAGGACTCCCTATCTATTTGATAAAATTAAACAAAGTGGAGGATAACAAAGATGAAGAAGAACCTTCATGGCTAATGGGAAAATTCATTGATGTCTTCCCTAAGGAGCTAATTGAACTACCTCCTGAAAGGGAAGTAGACCATGAAATAAAATTAATCCCTGGAGCTAAAATAGTGGCAAGAACGCCATACAAGATGTCGATACCCAAAGCTATTGAGCTGAAAGAGCAGTTGAAGCAATTGCTAGAGCAAGCTTCATTCGTCCCATTAATTCTCCCTGGGGTGCACCTGTCCTATTCCAGAAGAAGAAGGATGAAACCCTTAAATTATGCATTGACTATAGGGGTCTGAATCAGGTTACAATAAAAATAAATATCCAATTTTCCTAATCGATGAATTGTTGGATAGATTACAAAGAGCTGTGATCTTCTCAAAAATTGACCTGAGATCTAGATATTATTAGATCCGGATAGAAGAAGAGGACATTCCTAAAATAGCTTTTAATGCTAGGTATGGCCATTATGAATTCAAATTAATATCATTCGAGCTGACAAATGCTCCTGCAACCTTCAACAGGTTGGTCCAGGATATCTTCAAGCCCAATTTAGATGAGTTTGTACTCACATTTTTTATGATATCCTCACCTACTGCAAGGAAGAAGAAGTGCATCCAGTTCATCTACAGATTATTCTCAAGCTGCTTCATGAGAACAAGCTCTTTGCTAAGAAGAAGAAGTGTTCTTTCTTCAAAAAGGTGATAGAATACTTGGGATTCATTGTCTCAAAGGAAGGATTATCCATAGATCCCGCAAAGATCAAGGATGTCCAAGATTGGCCACCACCTCAAAACGTCAGAGAAATCAGAGGATTTCTAGGTTTGACAAGGCGGTACAAGATTTTTGTCAAGGATTATTCAACATAATATCAATGAGTTTGGGAATCTCCCAATTCCCATTTTTTGAATCCTAAAAAGGTGGCACCTAGATAACATTCCCATAAGTTTCTCAAAACCATATGATGTGACCTATCATTGGAAAGCGCTTGAAAAATGGAATCTATTGAGCTATAGAGCGCTTGATTTGGAGTTATAGTGTTCAAGTTATGAAAAATACAAAGATTTGACCACGTGTCTCAAACTTATGGGAAATTCCCATATTCCCCAATATGGTGTTATTCTTTGATTGCAGCACCTCTCACTGAGCTGCTCAAGAAGCAAGTTAAGATTGTATGGATAGAACGAGAGCAAGAAAGATTTGATAAGCTAAAAGAGTGTCTCACCATTGCTCCTATCCTAAAGTTGTCGGACTTCTCAATGGAATTTGAGGTCATCATAGATGCAAGTATCCTGGCATTGGGATGTGTCCTTACTCAAGAAGGTCATCCAATCGCATATTGTTCTCGAGAGCTAAAACCTTATGAGAAGAATTATGCTACACATGACTTGGAGCTTTTAGCAGTCATCCATGCCTTGAAACTTTGGCGTCATTATCTGCTGGGCAGAAGGTTCACACTTGTGGCTAATCACAAAAGTCTTAAATGAATCTTCACACAGCCAGATTTGAACATGAGACAAAGGAGATGGATTGAAGTGCTTTAGGAATTTGATTTTGCGATCAAGTTCCGCCCTGGAAAGAAAAATGTGATAGTTGATGCCTGGAGTAGGAAATCATTCCTCAATGCTTTATTTTTAGAATATCCTAGCAACTGAGGATTTCTCGCCAGCCTAATTTCCATGCAAAGCAATCCCATCTTCGAAGTAGTGGATGCAGAGATTCCCAATGACATAGATTATTTGGAGTTAAAAGAGACCATCAAAGCAGGAGCATCAAAGCAAGAGGTGATGGTTCAAAATTAGAGCCCAAATACAAACATTATCACCTTGAAGGAGAGCTATTGTACTAGATTATTTGGGAAGCCCATGACAATCCCATAGTTGGACACCTCAGCTATGTAAGATTGTCAACGCTGTTTGGAAAAGCTATCATTGGCGAGTAATGAAAGCTTATGTTCAGAGGTATGTGACTCAATGCTTAAGTTGCCAACGAATCAAGGTAGAAAGGATCAAACTTCCTGGAGAGCTACATCCACTTGACATTCCAAAAATGAAATGGGAATGTATTAGTATGAACTTTTTAGTTAGCCTTCCTACGGTGCAGGGAGGTTATCATTCTATCCTAGAAGTTGTAGATTTGTTGAGAAAGATTGCTCGTATCATCCCAGTAAAGACTACCTTCAAAGCATTTGACATTGCTAGGTTGTTTGTCAAGGAGATCTTCTAACTACACGGACTGCCAAAAAGGATAGTCAGTGATAGAGACTCATTGTTCACGTCCAAATTCTGGACTTGTCTCTTCCAAGCTATTGGAACCCAATTGTGCTTTAATACTGCCTATCATCCACAAATAGATGGGCAAACTGAATGGGTCAATCAAGTACTAGAGGACATTTTAAGGGCTTACTGCAGAGCAGAGAGCCTGAGAAGTGGATCCAATATCTTTTATTGGTGGAATTTGCCTATAATGCCTCATACTAACAAAGCATTGGTATGACTCCCTTTCAGGCATTGCATGGGAAAGAGTGCTTGTCTCCTCTAAATTTTTTAGATTCGACCTTAAGGGTCGAAGCATCCAAGAAAATGCTGGAAGAATTGACCAAAGCGATCCGTCAAGACATTAAGGCTACTCAAGATAGGCAAAAGGCTTATGCAAGCACCAAGAGAACTTCTTGCACATTCAAGGAGGGCGAGATGGTCTTCTTAAGGGTTCGACCTAAGAAAAGTTCTCTATCTCTTGGAAAATTCAAGAAGCTAAGCCCTAGATATTGTGGCCCCTACAAAATTATCAAATGTCTTGGTAGGGGTGCCTACAAACTAGAACTTCCTCCTCATCTCAAAGTTCATAATGTTTTCCATGTAAATCTTCTAAAATAGTATGTCCCAAGTCCTGATCATGTCTTAGATGATGGACAGATTGTAGTGCCAGCTCAAGGAATCTTAGAAGTCTAGCTTGAGAGAACTCTAGAGGTTAGAGAGAAGCCTCTCAGAAATGGTACTCTCCATGAGTACCTTGTACAATGGAAGGACTTCCCTGAAGAAGATGCCACCTAGATCGAGGAGTCCATTCTCCAAAGAGACCAAACAGAGTTTCTCTCGAGATGAGGAATTCTCTCGATTTCTCTAAGGGGAAGGGGATGTAACAAACCGTCTTAACAACACAAAAATGTACACAAAAAAAAATAAGAAATCTCCCATGGCAATTCTCTTCATTGTATACACGAGAAAAATCGTTGATCCTTGCATGACCCCCCCTCCCCTCCCACTAGCCAAAAGACTTAAGCCTTAAAAGTATCGAGTCAGTGGGGATAAGTTATCCATGTGAACTCCTCCTTAGGCATATATGCACACGTATACACGTGAACACGTGTATGCACATTTCATAAATAAAGATATAATTTACACTTGTGAACTCACACTTGATGCATGGTTGTGCATTTACTTAAAAGCACGCGAATACGTGCAAAAAGAATACTTTTTACAAACACGGGCTAGTTATTTTCAATAGAGTATGTGGGTTATTTCTTATCATGAAAACTCCACCTTAGTCGTGATGCACGAAAAGGAAAAATGGAAAGAAAAGAAAAATCATCTAGTTAGTCTAATTCCAACTAAAAGCCAAAGAGTAGTTAACTAAAAGAGAGAAAGAGTTCAATTGTAAGTAGGACTTTACAAGAGAATGACACATGGTGATAGAGAGATAAGCAATGATTAGAAAGAGTGAGTACTTTTCCTCCCATCCCTTGCCACATAAGTACTCATTCTCCTATTTTTTCAACTATTTAGAAATATCCTAGTACTTTTTAACCTCCACAAGACACCTTATTTCTCATATTCTAAATTTTCATGAAAATGTTAAAAAAATATTCTTTTTTATTGATTGAAAATTCCTAAGTTGCCACATCAGTACTTCTCCTCTAATTTAGCCAATTTTCATTTAAAAAAAATCTTGGGATATTTTTAGCCACTTCCAACCTCATTATGACACCTCATACCCTCTTTCTAAATGTTGCTTAAAATCAAAAAACGAAATTTGTTTGAAAAATCTCAAAGTGCCACCTCACTAGAAAATATCATACACTTGGCATTTTCATGTTAAAAGAATTTAGGAAATTTTAACAAGCTGACACCCAGTTAATCAACCCATCACCCATCATTTTCATGGTGCCACCATGTGACACCTCATATGCTGCTTATGCAGGCAGTATCCCACACCCCCCCCCCCTTCCTCTCCTATAAATAAGATCCCTCCCCTCCATTGTAAGAGCATGAGTGTGGAGCTAAACATACTCTGCTGTGAACAAGGTCGATCAAAGAAGCGATGATGACACCCTTACACTGCCAAAATCTTCTCTTAATTTTCTTCTTTCTCTAAAATCCAAAAATATCCTCATCATGCCGCCAAGAAGACGAAAAGTGGTATCACCCTCAAATATGGCTATGCCGCCAACATCGTCACTTAATGCGGGGCCGAATAATCCTAGCCAAAACTAGGTTCTAAAATAAATTAAGAAAATGTTCTTTTATTTTAGAAAAAAGATAAAAGTCATTTTATTCTTAAAAGCATGAATTAGAAAAGCTCAATAAATTAATTTTTAATGTTAGCATCTTGGTGATCTTTTTCTTTATTGAATGATAATTCTTTTTAGAAATAAAGAATCAGTGATAATTATAGTTAAAGTTAGATTAGGTTCTAGTCATTGGAAATAATTAAAAAATTAGTTGTATATATATATGGGATAATCAAGTCAAATAAATAAATAAATAAACAAGTATGCTTGAAAATTTTCTGAATTAGAATATTATGCTAACTATTATGCTCTAAGAAATTTCACATAAAATGTTAAGTCAAAAATTTTGTTAGCATCATATCTAGTTTAAAGCTTGCCAAAGTAATCTATTAGAAAATTAACATATATAGAATATTAGAATTCTTTCCATGATTGAGTTAATCATAAATTTTAGTATCACACTTATAAGAATGACATTAGTAAAATCCTTAGAAATATTAAATATTAACTAAGGATAAATTAGTTAAGTCCATATCTAAAAGTTAGGTATAGTTCATTGAAAATTGAGTTATTCTCTTGACTTCAATGAGTGTTTAAACATATAGGACTTATTTCTATGATAATGATAATTGTCAATAGAATTAAAGACTCCTTTAAATAAGAATAATGTCTATCGATTTGGCCATGAAAAGACTTTCACAATCATATACTATCCTAGACGACATACAAAATATAGATTATTACTTAGAAATGGATTTCCTAACTCTTGGATGACAAAACAGATAAATATGGAAGTATAGGAAATGGCTGATTTAGTAAACTTAGAAAAAAATGTCATAAGGAAAGAAGGTAAAAAAGAAAAGAATTGGTTGCTATAATTTTAAAAAATTAGGAAACTAGCAAAACAAATCAAGCTATGACTTCACATGGAAAATTCAATAGCCGCAAAAAGGAAGAAGCAGGGAATGGAAATCCTTAGAAATTATTGGCTGTCAAAATCAAAGTCATTGAAAAATATTTCCGATAAATTTATAACCAGCTTTATAAATTACTATTTTTAGTAGCATTAATTGCTCAAGAAATATTGATTGCAAAGGACTGGATGGTTGATGGTGCCTGATTTTCAAAACTTGGATGTGATTGTGATTCTTCACTAATGGAAGGAAATATTCTTGCCCAGATTAAGGATGATTTTAGTGGTTGACTTTCCCTTGGGGTCAATTGCTAGAGCTCAAACGAGTTGGACATATATTTTTTTGTCTACTTAGAGCGTCTGACCAACGCCTAGGATGGATGGTCAAGTACAAAAGGTTCTCTCCTATGGCGACTCATAACCATGAGGGGCTCTAGTCGGAATTTATTCCTAGAATATATAGTCAGTCCTAAGATAGAGTAGAAATTCGTACTGTTATCAATGCGGTTTTGCATTGGAGCTCGGAAATGCAGGCTGGAAACGCTTCTCTAGTTTTTAAGGGCGGACGCATCTCTGGTTTTAAGGGCGGAACTGAAAATATATAAATATGCTTTCATCCAATGTTTTGAAAGGATTGGTTTCACTGTTTTCGTGTCATGAATTAACAAAGACGTGAAACAAACCCTATGGTAAAAGGGTAATTAATGAAGTTGTTTTTATGTATTCAACAGTGTGGTAGTATGATCTGTTTAGATAACTAAAGAAAACACCATTTAAAGGGGAGTGGGTGAGCGACCTTTCCTGACGAAAGGTGTTCGATGGCTGGGTGGACTCGATGAGTTGGGTGCTTTCCTGAAAGGAAAAAATAGGATAAGAGCCGACACGATGACTTACCCTAGGGTCAAAGTCTTAGAATTCGGGATGATCGCTATCTTAGGGAAACGATGTAGCAGTTGTGCCAGAACGCGTTAGAGTTCCATGAACCTGAGCCCATTACTGGAAAAAAGTGTTGCACTCCATGAACCAAGGGTAATGACGCCTTCTCCGTTCAGACTAGAAGCCTCTTGAAGGACACCTCCGAAATTGAGCTAGCCAAAGATAGGAGGCTGTTAGGTCAGCAGGAAACACTCAAGTCAATCCTCGTGGGATGAGGCAGGATGTTCCCTTGCGAGGTGGACCTTGGGTTGCCTAGACTGATCAAAGTTCAAACATTCCAGTGGAGTGTGGATGGCTGCAGCTAGGAAAGACCCCAGACGACCACCAAACGTTATTGACTATATTTAGTGGTCGGTACGTATCAACTTCAATGAAGTCATGCAGGTGGTTTTGGAATGTAGCCATCATCACTCGTTGGAATGTAGCAGAGGCACATTATAGAGCCCAAATTGCATCACTCTATAAGCATAGGTTCCCCATTCGATTGTGAAGGTCATCTTGGATTAATCTTTCTCTATAATCTGGACTTGATTGTATTTGCTAAATTCATCCATGAGGGAATGAAGCTCATGGCCTGCCATCATGTCCAACAATTGGTTTATGGAAGGGATAGGGAAATGATCCTTGTTCATCTTGGAATTCAATTTTTGAAAATCCACACATAATTGCAACTTTCTATGCTTCTTGGGTACTACCACAATGGGCGAAACCCGTTCACTATTGGCCATTGGATAGATAAACTCAGCTTCAAGGAGCTTCATTAATTTGGCCTTCACTAGGGTAGAGTGATTTGGATTCATACGCCTCTGTCTTTGCCTCATAGGTTTGGCATCAGGCTCTAGGTCGATATGACATTGGCATACTATGGGATGAATCTCCTTTGGATCTTTGTATGACCATATAAACACGTCCAAGTTCTCCTTTAGTAAGTCACACAGGACCAATAGTTTTTCTTTTGGAATATGTATACCCACCTTCAAGTGACATTCAATATATTTAGCATCTACAAACGTTAATTGCTTTTCACCTTCCACTTTGCGGATGAATGCCCCATGAACTGCTTCTAGGTACAGATGCTACTCCTTCAAGAGAGTGGTCTCCCCTTTTGATAATTCATTGGAACCAACTTCCTCTTTTAGTGGAGATTTAGCTTGCTCCTTAGGAAGCTAAAAGGGTATTAGAACGGTTTCTGATTTGGTTTGAGGATGAGTTACTTCTTGGCACAAGGACTTGTCTTCCAAGGATGCATCCAAAAACGTCACATAATAGGAATCTTTTGTGTTCCATTTAAGTTGCAGGGCACTGGGGGTTGTTGGCAAGGTCAAATGGTCATCATCTTCTCTTATGAAGGGTAACTATGAGTAACAAGAGCAATTGCTGAAGGAAGGCCTATTCTTCTTAATCCATTTCTTATAGAGGCTTTGCTTCTGACACGACTCATTTATTAGTCCAAAGGGTACCATAGTCATTTTGTCAAACAGAAAGGGATCTTTTGCTTCTGAGGCTTCATGCACTTCTAGAACTTCTTTCTCATCTCTGCCTTTCTACGAGAAAGATAAACTCATCTAGCTCACTTTCATATTATTCTTCTACATGATCACTTTTGTCCTCTTCCGATTCTATTTTTGCCTTTGTGGAGGCTTTGTAAGAGAAGAACAAACTCTTTGTTATGTTCTTTGCTTCTACTTCTGTGTCTACTTTTGTTTCTGTCTTTGTCGGTGTCTTTGTCTCTATTTTTGTCTCTGTCTTTGTCTTTTTTCTATGTCCATGTTTCTGTTACATCCATGTAATAGGGAGAACCATACATACATGCTTCTATCTCGTTGTCAGGTAATTTCTGAATTCAATTCAGTTTCATGCAGGAGGTATTCACCCATTGAAAAAAGACTTTGCTTCCTATAGTGCCCACTATCAAGGATTGTGCCTCTTTTTTTTTTGGAAAGATCTATTTGATAGCTTCTTCATCTCTTGATGTACCATCTGTTACTTCATTGGAGGAGTCTATTATGACTTCGATGGGCGTGGATCCATTGCCTTTTTGTGATCCATACACCTTCAACACCACTTTGTTAGGTCCTCCACCGAGGGTTAGGGTTCCTTTAAACCAATCCGTCCCTGCTCTTGCTTCAAAATGCCAAGGTCTTTCTAGCAGTAGAGGATATGAGGTCTTGTAGGAATTTGGTTTGACCACCAGATATGTCAGCTAATAATCTCTTTTTGCAAGGGTTGTCTTCGCGTATGGGAGAATACCCAAAGTCTTGATTTTGCTTTGGCCTACCAATATGATAAGCCACTGCATAGGCTGCATTCCTTGCAAGCCTAGATCCTTCATTGTCACATCCATCATTATGTTTACTGATGAGCCTTCATCAATCAATGCATCTACTATAAAACACCCTTCAATTCATATGCCAATCTCTAGGGTTCCAAGATCTTGGAAGGCGTTAGCCACATCCACTTCTTTTACGAGTTCTGGGGCTTTATTAAACTTGGTTGCTGTAGAGGGAGCAATCCTTAGGCCTTTTCTTTTTGTTAGTATGCTTTTGAATTTCTTTCGATAGCTATGAGACAACATCAACAACTGTCAAAATGTTAAGTTTGGTTTAAAAGTGTCTAGGTCCTTGACCAAGTAATTTTCTTTGATAGGATCCATAGGCTTCTCCAATTGGCTAGGGAATGGGGTCACACCCACTTTTAGGCTTTCATTTTTCTTTTAGGAGTGGCAACATCTACAGTTCTTCTCCTTGTGAAGAGGTACCTTGGCATCCTCTATCTCTTGGACCTTTGGTTTTTCTTCTGCAACTCTCTCTATAGCTCTTTGTGGCTCAATAGTGCTATGTACTACATTGTTCTATGCTGCACTGTTCTATTTCTCCCTAGGAAGGTTGAAATTCACTGTCTTGGTAGAGGGAATGTTCTCTTTCAGAATGTGGGTTCTCTTTTCTTTGCACGTATTATTGCGGCCACTTCAAATTCCACCAAATATGAAGTAGGTTATTGGGACTTTTGTTGGGTATCAGGAGTACCTTTCACAAAGCTGGACTTGGACAATCTTTTGCATTGTGGTCTTCTCGTTTGTATAGACTCCATAAGGGCTTATAGTCCATAGAACATCCAAGGTTTGAACAATTCGGTTTGAAAAATTATTTTTGACTCCGAGAAGTGCTTAAAAATAGTTGGAATTTTTGAATTGCAAGGAAAAAATAGACTTCATTGAAGGCGGCAGTTGCAATCAGTACGATTATAAGTGGCAAGGCCCCAAAATTACTTTAAAGACCCACCGAGCGGCGGTTGGGAAAATTTCATAATTTTTATGACTCTGAGACAGGACTTCTAGAGATACCCAGTAGTGTGCAACTTTGAGACAAATGCCCAGAATTTTTCAATGGCCAAATCCGATGCCAGACAGGAAATTGGGGGATGCCCGAAATGGAGGACCCAAAAGAGGGACAAGTTAAATGAGTTTAAGGCCAAAGGGTGTGACCTTTGGGGGCTCCCTTTGGAGCCCCCAACCCAAAATTTGATTTCTTAAGGGGGGGGAGACCGTTTTTTTTTTTTGCGCATATGGCAGAAAAAACAATGACTCCCCCCTCCATGGAAAAATTGGATATGGGGGGTTGAAAAGCACCCCCCCCCCCCCCCCCCCCCCCAACAATTACATTAGAGATCTTGAGTATTTCCATGCTCTCCATCTCCACCCTTCATGTGCCCAATGGATGCCTAGACATGGAGATACACTTTTGGTCTTTCTCTCTCATCTTTCTCTCTCCTTAAAGAGGCAATTCATGTGGGAAGAATCCAGAAGAGAATTGGGTGGTGAACGCTTGTCCAGGATGGTACTAGATCACTCCCAAATCGATGGAGGGCTAGAGTTGGATGTCCAGAGGTTGTCTGGAGGTGGGATGAGCCTTGAATGAGGGCTCATTTGTAGTCCCTCATTAGATTTTAAAACCCGCAAAGAAGGAAAAAAACGGTAACTCTATTTTATAAATGAAAATGTTTTTCTTTGATATTTGATTGAGCCAATGTTGTTCTTATGGAGTGAAAATTGGTAGGCATGATGTTTAATGTTTTTTCTATGCTTGGATAGTGAAAAAATTAGAAAAAATAAAGTCAAAATGTTGCAAATAATTTTTAGAAACCCGTAAAACATAGTTTTTATGAGAAAAAATGGGGTTTTTGGTGTTTTCGGGTGGGATAAACCAATACACCTGGGATAAAATGCCAATAAAATCTATATTTCTACTATTCTAAGAATCAAGAGCCAGAGCTCTAAAAATATATCAATTTTTTATTATAAAAATAGATAAAAATGGAAAAATAAGAAGAAAATAGAAATATGTCCAAAAAAATATGAAAAAATATAATAAGTGGTTGTGGATGTATGGTAGTGGCCGATCATGAGGTTTGGCCTCAATTTACCCTATCTTTTTGTCACAGTGCATGATTTATTGCTTTTTATATATTAAACCATGACAAAACAACCTCTATACACCTATACAATGAAGCAAAACTTAAATGGTGAGGGGGAGAAGGCTTTTGTGCAGCAGTTTGAGGGATGAAATAATACAAATTGTGATTGTTTTTTCTATGCATAGCATTTAGGAAATGGCCTATTTGGAAATAAGAGATTTAGTAGCACAAGGTCCACCTTGGTGCTAGATTCTTGTAACGAAGCATATACATATTAGTTGGAATTCAAGAAAAGACTGTTTGCGTACGAGCACAAAGGCTGATTTCAAAACATAATTGTTTGTGCACGATGAGACATCCACTATTGCAATGATCATACATATGGTATCAACTCCTACGAATGCATACCAATTGTTTGAATTATAGTTGACCGACGCTTGAGAGGGTGAGATTCCCCTTGTCGTAGGTCAGCTATTTATTTCTTGGGAAAAATTATTGCTGAGGAAACATGGCATCTCCTGGATCTTGCTGAAAAAAAGAGGAGTCTTGTGCGAATGTGTTTATATGTAAAAGCATCGCATCAAGGGGCCAATCCCCAAGATGGAGGAGAGCTATAGTGGGGCCACGACAATCAGGCGATGGGGTGCCTCCAATGTCTATGATACATGGCACTTATTGCCAATTTGTGTGGGATACCCCCTTTGAGGGGTTTTGAGGAAGGTTTCGTTGGACTCTTATCCAGCTACAAACACAATATTAGATGTATCTAGTGTGCATTTAGTTATTACAAACGCTATTGGTCTGCGAGGCCGTGTGGTGGTGGAGGTATTTGTTGTGTGCATGAGGTCCGTCTAGTGCCATTTTTGGTCCCATCAGTGGTGCACTTGCCAAGAGCCGCCTCAAAGTGGTGGTTTTCAAATCTAGGGTCTCTTGGGACCTACTTGTTAGTTGATGTCCTTTGAAGAGATCTGTCAAGCCGAACTCCAAAAACATGAGAGAGCTGAGAGGCTAGACGGAGGGCCAAAATCTATAGGCATTGTTCTCCTAAAAGGAGTAGTCCTGAACCTATTCAAGGGCGGGGTCTTAGTAACCTTAGCCTGAATCAAAGTCCGTCAAGAGGTGGAAGTTCTAGTACTTCCCCCTCCCAATTAATCTACCACTTTGAGTGGTGTGAGAGCTTTGCATGTCCCGATTCCATTAGCAAATTCGATCATTACCATGGCGCAACCTATCGCAATCCTTGTGGGAACGATGAATTTTCTAGCCTTAGGTTTCCCCCTACCCATTTTTAATGGGTTAGTGGAAGAGGATGAACAGCTTCATATAAGGGAGTTCCAAAAGCTGATGTTTAACTGCCGCATCCAAGACGAATGGCATCTAATGATGTTCTTCAACATGACCTTGAAGGGAAGGGCAACTATATGGTATCATGGCCTTGAGGTCCGAACCATAACCACCGTGGACTTATTTTATGAAGCCTTCCGAAGGGAGTTCGCCCTTGAGAGGGGTGGCCAATATTGGCTCGTGTGTTGAATTTGACACGCCAAGAACCACATGAAGATATACGAGCATATGCCAAGAAGATCAAAGAGGTTTTCCATAAATTGGATGCCTCTATCCCTATCCCACCTGCTGCCCAGTTACAATACTTCTTGCATGGGCTTGATTTTAACATCCAGGTGCAACTGAGTAGTGTCACCTTGGCAGATATAGACACTGCCATTAGACGAGCATAAGAAATAGAATCCCGACTGCAAGAGTCCTATGCTTCTCAAACCGATCCCAATATGGGTCTAGCATCGGGAAATAATTTGCAACCGATCAATGGCAGTGGAAGCCAAGGGATAGGGATGGCCAACCCTAACAGGAGAGGGAATGTGATATTGAATGTACCTTTATTGCTAGCTCCGCCTAGTGTGACTATGCCTATGGCTAGTTAGACACCTTCAAATGTGGGAGGCCAAGCAACGAACCCTAATGTCATTCCTGTGGGTCAGCAACCAATGCAACCAATGCCTAATCAAATTGTGTGGTGAAGGGACCGACAGGTAGACGATTAGGGCTATGAGTCGAGTTTGTCAAATGTCCTTAGTGAAATCAAGGACATGATGAAGCACTACACTGATATAATCTTTGAACATTATCGAAAAATAGCCATTGACGTTAATTTCTTAAAGTACGTGGCAGTGTGGGCATACAATACGACATTCAAATGAGCTACTGGTCACACCCCATTCAAGCTAGTATATGGAGAGGAGTGCATCTTACCTCTAGAGATCGAGTTGCCGATGATAAGATTCGCAATCAATCATTCTTTAGGTGATGGGGATGATCTCTTAGAGGGCTTTACAACTCTCGCACACCTCGATGGGATTAAATTGCAGAGCTTGCTACATCAGGAGGTGACCAAGCATCGGATGAAGCAGCTCCATGACCTAAAAGCGAAGAAATATTCTTTTAAGAGAGGACAGCTAGTGTTGTACTATGATGCACATAGAGAATTATTTCCAGGAAAGCTAGAGCCCAAATGGGACAGTCCTTATAGGATTGTGAGGATGATCGGGATAAATAAATCCACAGCATTATTGGCAGATCTTGAGAGTGTGGAGTTTAAGAATAAGGTTAATCTTAATAAGATTAAACCTTATTATTTCTGACTACACTAATGACATAAGTGCCTTGCATGTCTACGTGTGATTGATTAGACATATGCAAGGAAACAAAGATAGAGGTTGATGGGCCCCAAGTGATCCCTTATTTGGGAGCACCCATACTTAGAGCAACGATATCATCAGGGAAAGCTCATCTGGTGGAGTAAAGGCTATAAAGTGACTGAGTAAGACGACGGGACATTCGTTTGGGAGATTAAGGTCTTTTGTCATCACTATTTGCAGATTTTTATGAGCATTTGTGTAGTCTTTAATGATGAAGGTGGGGTGGAGCCGTTAGTTCATCCTCTCAATATATTGAATTTTGACTATCATAATTACGAATAGGGGAGGTCTGGATGGCTGGCTATGTAAACCCATTGTGGATGTAGATATTATATTTTGATGGGGCATCCAGGGGCCCTAATAAAAAAGGGAGTGTTGGAGTAGTTATCAAAGATCCCCAACGTAGAGTTACAATGAAATTAGCTGCTTATCTTGCGGTAGGATTCAATAACAACATGGTGGAGTATAAAGCCTTGATTATGGGACTGAATATTGCTAAGAAAGGTAGTATTCACTAGTTTTTAGTAAAAGGGGATTCCCAGCTGATCTTAAATAAACTCAATGAGACATATATAGTCCAGAATCCTATCCTTCGTATGTATCATCCAAATGTTATAACCCTACTTGATGAATTTGAGAGGGTATCTCTTCAGCTGATTCTATGTTCTTGGAATCAGTTTAAAGATTCACTAGCCAAATTTGCTTATGAATAGGACCTCTTCTTCAACTGTGGTCCTAGTCTAGATGTTACTCTTGATAATGAGACAAGATCTAGTCGTTTGTGGGGAATGTTATCTGACCACATGTTATATGGCAAGTAATGGTTGATATGAGTATTGCGAAGAGTAGCCGTGACCCATCTACCACTATTATCTTGGACCCATAGGTTGGTCAGACGACATGTTTGTGTATGCTTCTTGCTATATATGCAGGAGGTATGGGTCACAACTTGATGCATTTAGTTTAGGGCTAAGAGCCCTATTTTTTCCCCTTGGAATAGATCGTATTTTCGTATATCTGCCTTCTTCCAAGGAGGGATCTATATGAGCTGGTTTATTTGATTTCTTTAGGCCAAGAGGGCTAGTTAGTTTGCAGTACAAATGTGCTATTTATTTAGGCCAAGAGGGCACTATGTCTGTTTGGTACAGCTACATTTGATGGTTTATTGTTTTAGTGATTGCATCATACAGGTTGATGAAGTCGTTAGAGGGAGCCTTTGCTGTAGAGGAGCTTCTTGTGGCCATTCCAAGTAGTTTTGTCCCCTTTCAGAGTCTTTTTTCCCTTAAGCAAATAACGATACATGTGTAAGGTGGTACTTTCTTTTCATTTGTTGGGGATTAGCAATCAAGGCATGACATCCCAGGTTTGGGTTTTTTATGTCTTTGGGAGGTCTGAGTAATCATTGCCCCCTGCAAAGGCATTGCCAAGCACTGAAATACCTATTTTTGAAGGTAGTCTTAGTGACCATGTTCTACTAGCCTATTAGGCGGCCATTCTAGGAGGTCCTATTAGTGTGAGGCAGTTAGAGAAGCCTACTAAAATAATGATATAAAGAAGCAAAACCCTAATTATCTGAGAGGAAATCTATGAATATATGAAGGTGTGTAAAAAGGGGTCTAACCCCTATAAAAATGTATATATAGAAAAGGAAAGAAAGGAAAATCTTTGAGTAGTTGTTTATCACCTTGCCAAGGCTTGGTAGGTTCCTGGGGACGAGTCAGACCCGGGGCCGATGCCTTGTCTTCCTAGGGGTGGCATCTAGCTGGAAAAATAAGAATAAGAGAAGGTTGGAGTGAAAATAAAAGTGAGTGTTAGAAAATGATTAAGTGCCGCCTCACGAGGGCTTGGTAGGTTCTTGGGTACCAAGACAGGACCTGAGGCCGATGCCTTGTTCTTCTTGGGTCACTACGCTTAGCTCCCTCCTTTTTACATGCCCGAGTATGGAAAATAAGAGGCTAAAGGATCAATGTGCTAAAAGATAATATTTGTTGATCAAGTTATAGGAGTCCTCGCCTAGTAGGAGCTCCTAGTTGAGTCCTTAGTTAGTAGGTAGGAGTTCAGACCATCACTTAGCATGACCTCTTTGATAGTTCTTTTTAGCTTGGTTGTGTTGGGGCAGCAGGTTAGTGACTAGCTTTAGGCTCTTATCAGATTATGCTAGGCCTACTCCTTGTGGATTTCATGCCTTGGTTTTGTTGCGGGGGTAGGGTGAGAGCTGTGATGTGTTTTGATGCGTATCTATTTTGTATCAGCTTGATGTTTCTTTTGGTTGTTTTTATGCAGATTTGTTCATGGGATTCGACGGGCTGAGTCACCCTATCCCATGGTCGCTAATGACAAATGATTTTTGACTCCGAGAAGTGCTTGAAAATAACAAAAAATTTTGAATTTCAGGGAAAAAATAAATGTCGTCGAAGGCAGCAGCTACAATCATTACAATTTTAAGCAATAAGGCCCCAAAAGTGCTTTAAAGACCCACCAAGCGGTAGTTGGGGAAATTTCATAATTTTTCTAACTATTAAACGGGACTTCTAGAGATGCTCGACAGTGCGGGACTTCAAGACAGATTCCCAAAATTTTTCAATGGCCAAATCCGATGCTGGACGGGGAATTGGGGGATGCTCGAAGTGGAGGACCCAAAAGAGGGCCAAGTTAAATGAGTTTAAGGCCAAAGGGTGTGACCTTTGGGGGCTCCCCTCGGAGCCCCCAACCCAAAATTTGATCTCGTGGGGGGGGGGGGGAGGCTTTTTTTCTACGCACAGTAGAAAAAATGGCAACTCCCCTCTCCTCCATGGAAAAATTGGATATTGGGGTTGAAAAGCAACGCCTATAAAATATTACACGGTGCAGCGAACAGAATCTGAGAAAGAGATAGAGAGTACACAACAAATAAGAGGAGAATCAGTAAATTCTTTAACTTCAAACAACTGATACAAAGATGGCTCTGTCCACCCGTGCGCTTCCACTGTGTGAAGCTTAGATGGCGATCTAGACAGAAGATAGGTGAAGAGCTTAAGGCTAGCTGGAACAACAACTCTGACTGGGTGAAAGATAAGTGAGAGATGGTTGCGAAGGGGTTTAGCTTTTATAGCCCGCGAAGGTCGTTAGGTCGGCCGACCTACCATATGAGCCTCCACTAGTCAGCTAGGGAATATTCCATATTCCCTTTACCATCGAGCCGAGGGCGTTGCCCCCGGACCCGCGCCAGGGGGGCCGCTGGCCCCCTAGGACCCCCCAGCCAAGGGCCGCTTCCGCAGCCCCCGGACCCCACAATAGGGGCCCCTTTTAACTCCCTTACACCGCAACTCGATGCAATGCACCTCGAGTTGCTACCAGCTTAACCACTCCGTCTAACCCAAAGATTAGACCCACAACAGTCACCTTTTTGCCATCCGGTCACATAGACCTCATCTGATATACAAGTCAGGACTCAACCAATGTCCGAGCTCACATTTGGTTTCTCCTCATAATGGGGGCCTTACAACTTTGAGCATCATGGATCATTGGTAGCACCTAATGAGGGTGGGGCATTGATCATATCTAACACCCCCCCTCAATGTCCACCCATAGGTGAACTATCTCCTCGGCCCAATGCCGAGTCTCTGAAGATGAACTTGAAGCAGATCCTTCGTAAGTGCTTTGGTGAAGATATCTGCTCCATTCTCCTCATTGGACAGTAGACCAATTCCACTATCCCATCCTCCATCAAATCACACACATAGTGATACTGGATCTCTATATGTTTGGTGTGTGCATGAAACACTGGATTTTTGGCAATGGCGATGCAACTCTGATTGTCACATCTCAGCAAAGTTGGTTCTTCATCCTGCACTCCCATATGCCATAGAATCCTTCTCAACCATATGGCCTCACATGCAGCAAAACAACCTGCCTTGTACTCTGCTTTGATAGAAGACAATGCCACTGTTGGTTGCTTCTTACTAATCCAAGAGAAAATTCCTGAACCCAAAGAGAAACAATAACCAGAAACTGACTTCATGGAATCAATGTCTCCTACCCAATCTGAGTCACAGTTCCCCACAAGAGAAGTTCCGAAACTGTATGTGATACCATAGTCAAGAGTTTTCTTCAAGTATCTGAGCACCCGCATCCCAGCCTTCCAATGACTCTCATGATGTTTGTTTGAGAACCTGCTCAAAACACCAACAACAAAACTGATATCTGGTTTGGTGTTACACAAGTAGATCGGATGGATAACTTTGCATTCACCTCCATAGGTGTAGCTATCTCCTTGCACTCGGTCATGCCAAATGCCTTCAAGATCTCCCATGCATACTTCTTCTGAGAGATGAAGATCTTTCCTGGCTCTTGCCAGACTTCAATCCCCAAACAATAGTGCAGCAAGCCCAAGTATGTCATTTCAAACTCAGAACTCAAAGCCTTTCGAGTTTGGTTGATCATATCTTCATAGTCACCTGTAATAAGAAGGTCGTACACATATAGGACAATCACTACAGACTTTTTACCATCCCTGTAAACATACGAGTTAGCATCTGAGGCACATCTTTTGAAGTTTAGGTTTAAAAAGAACCTATCTATCCACTGGTATCATGCTCTGGGGGCTTATTTCAGCCCATACAATGCCTTCTTCAATTTACACACTTTGTTCTCAGAATGGGGGCCCTCAAACCCTGGTGGCTGAGCCACGTACACCTCCTCCTTGAGGTCACCATTTAAGAACGCTGACTTAACATCCATTTGGTACACTGGCCACTTCTTGTGGGCAGCCACTGCAAGTACCGTGTGAATAGTGGTCATTCTGGCAGTTGGGGCAAATGACTCTTGAAAATCAAACCCTTCAACTTGTGAAAATCCTTGGGCAACCAGTCTAGCTTTGTACTTTTCTAAGGTACCATCAGCCTTGTACTTTACCTTCCAGATCCACTTGGTGCCAATAACCTTTCGCTTTGCTGGTCGATCCACTAGCTCCCAAGTATCATTCTTCATTATGCTGTCATACTCCGCCTACATAGCAGCCTTCCATGATGGATCTGCAAGTGCTTCTTCTAAGTCAGTTGGATCCTTTACTTCTCTCATAATCTCAACCATAAAGGCCATATTGACTATGTGAGCAGAAGCCCTCCTTTGCTCCTCTATTCTCTGAGACCTCCTTAGTCCGTCTGCCTTCTCCTCAACAGATGCAAGCATAGGATTATTGTGGTCATAGAGCTGCTTCACCCAGCGCGGCAATGGCTTTTCCGGTGGGGTGATGTCAGGTTGGTGAACTTTTTCCTCATCATCTGAAGATGATGCTTCCTCCTCCTTAAGGATAGGGAAAGCTCTCGGGACAGGTTCATAGTGGACTACTTCTTCGCTTGATAATAAAGTGGAAGAACTTGCCTTCTCCTCCTCCACTGTATGCGGCTCCTCCTTGAACACCACATCACGGCTCACGATGATCTTCTTTGCCTCTTGGTCATATAATTTGTAAGCCTTCTGCTCATCACTATAACCCAAGAAGATACATTTTCTGCTTTTTGGTTGTAACTTGTTTCTCTTCTCATCTGGAACATGTGCATAACATTCACATCCAAAAATTCTAAAATGTGAGATAGATGGTTTCTTACCAGTGTAAGCCTCATGAGGTGTTTTTCCCTTGAGAGCCTTTGTATAGCTCCGATTTAGAATGTAGACTGCAGTATTAACAGCTTCAGCCCAAAAATGGCCCTTTAGCATGCATCTTGCCATCTCCACAATGGTGCGATTCCTGTGTTCCACAACACCGTTCTGCTGAGGTGTGTGAGGCATCGTCAATTGACGCTTGATCCCTTTGCTCTTGCAAAAGCCTTCAAACTCCTTTGAGTTGAACTCACCACCACCATCTGTTCTAAATTTCTTCACACTTTTCCCTGTTTCATTCTCAACAAGTATTAGCCATTCTTTAAACTTACCAAAAGCTTGAGCCTTATTACAAAGGAAGTACATCCACATCTTCCTACTGTAGTCATCGACAATCAATATAAAACAAGAAGATCCCCCCAAGGCCTGTGTAGGCATCTTACCACATAAGTCAGCATGCACCAACTCTAGAGGAGCCTGTGCTCTATTCTTGCTTTCTTGTGGAAATGCCTTTCTCTATTGCTTGCCCATCATACAAGCTTCACATGGTTCCTTCAATTCAGTTATTGTAGTAGGTGAGCAACCATACCTTGCTTTTGCATCTCCTTCAATACTGCAAATCCGATGTGTCCAAACCTTTCATGCCAAAGCTTACTTGTGCCCACTCCAGCGGTGGTTGTAAGAGCACTTAGCTCATACAAGTTGTTCCTTCTTTCTCCTTTGCCAACAATTGTGGCAGCACTATCAATAATTTCTGCACCTGTCTTCTTGAACCTCACTTCATGACCAAGATCAGTTATGGCAGCAATTGATAAGAGATTTCTCCTGATTTTGGGAACAAAAAACACATCTGAAAGCTTTTTGACTTCACCATTTGTAGCAACAAAAGAAATAGTACCTGTGCCCGCAGCAGGGCATTTAGCATCATTTCCAACCGTCACAGTGATCGATTCTTGTAGAGGCTGCATAGAACTGTATAGACCTTTCTTGTTGGTCATGTGACGGGAGGCCCCACTATCCAACACCCATGAGTCAGTGGTAGATTCTTCTTGCGCCGAGGAGCACACTTCCTCAATGGTCGCCATGAATAATTCCAACTCTACTTCAGCCGTATTGGCTGTCTCTTTCCCTTTACTTTTAAGGGTACCATTCTTTTCATCTGCCTTCTTGATATGACAATCTGCAATTGCATGTCCTTTCTTCTTGCAGTAGAAACACTCTCCTTGAAACTTCTTCTTGCCGTCCTTCTTCTTTTTGTCACCATCATTTTTGGTGGAGGAAACACCTTTGCCTTTTGCATTGGCAGAGAATGTAGCATCTCCATTGTTGCTTCCTTCTCGGGCTTTCAGCCTCATCTCCTCCTCCATTAATAATGCACAAAACGCCTCAAAAGTCAAAGCTTGAGGTCTCACTTGAGTATTAAGGGCAGTTACTAGTCCATCAAACTTTTGTGCACAAATCCGAAGAAACCTCCGAGCTAGCTCTTCACTAGTCTTTTGTATCCCAGTGCCAGCCATCTGGTCGCGCAGATTCTTAATCCGAGTGATGAATGCTTCAACCGTCTCTCCTTCGGCAAACTTCTCCGCTGCTAGTTGATTCTCCAAGTTTTGAATCCTTGTTTGGTTTCGTGTTTCATACTGACTTCTTAGTACATTCCAAGCCTCTGACGCTTTGGTTGTATGCTGAATCAAAGTCAAAACACTGTCAGAACAGCTTATAACTAAGGCACACAATGTATCTGCATTCTTTCGTTTCCAAGCTCGTAGAAGATCTGCATTCGGAGGAATCATCACACTAGGATTTGATGGGTCGGGGGTAAGCTCGTAGAAGATCTGCATTCGGAGGAATCATCACACTAGGATTTGATGGGTCGGGGGTAGCCCGGACATTGGTTGAGTCCTGACTTGTATATCAGATGAGGTCCATGTGACTCCCTTACACCGCAACTCGATGCAATGCGCCTCGAGTTGCTACCAGCTTAACCACTCCGTCTAACCCAAAGATTAGACCCACAACAGTCACCTTTTTGCCATCCGGTCACATAGACCTCATCTGATATACAAGTCAGGACTCAACCAATGTCTGGGCTCACGTTTGGTTTCTCCTCATAATGGGGGCCTTATAACTTTGAGCACCATGGATCATTGGTAGCACCTAATGAGGGTGGGGCATTGATCATATCTAACAACCCCCCCAGCAATTATATCAAAGATCTTGAGTATTTCCATGCTCTCCATCGCCAATCTTTGCACGTCCAATGGCTACCTGGACATGGAGATACATTTTTAGTATTTCTCTCTCCTAAAAGAGGCAATTCATGTGAGAAGAATCAAGAAGAGAATCAGGTGGTGAACGCTTATCCAGCATGGTACCGGATCACTCCCGAATCGATGGAGGGCTAGAGTTGGCTGTCTGGAGAGGTAGGCTGAGCCTTGAATGAGGGCTGATCTACAATCCTGCATCAGATTTTAAAATCCACAAAGAAGGAAAAAAATGGTAACTCTATTTTACAAAGGAAAAATGTTTTTCTTTGATATTTGATTGAGCCACTGTTGTTCTTATGAAGTGAAAATTGGTAGACATGCCGTTTACAAATTGTTCTATGCTCGCATAGTGAAAAAATCAGAAAACATAAAGTCAAAATGTTGGAAATAATTTTTAGAAACCCATAAAACACGGTTTTTATGAGAAAATATGGGGTTTTTGGTGTTTTCGGGTGGGATAAACCAATACAAATGGGATAAAATGCCAATAAAATCTATATTTCTCCTATTCTAAGAATCAAGAGCCAGAGCTCTAAAAATATATCAATTTTTTTATTAGAAAAATAGAGAAAAATGGAAAAAATAAGGAAAAAATAGGAATACGCCTTAGAAAAATACGAAAAAATATAATAAGTGGTTGTGGATGTATGGTAGTGGCAGATCATGAGGTTTGGCCTCAGGTTGCCCTATCTTTTTGTCACAGTACATGATTTATTACTTTTTATACATTAAACCATGACAAAACGACCTCTATACACCTATGCAATGAAACAACACTTAAATGGTGAAGGGGAGGAGGCTTTTGTGCAACAATTTGAGGGATGAAATAATACAAATTCTGATTTTTTTTCTATACATAGCATTTAAGGAAACGGCCTATTTGGAAATAAGAAATCTAGTAGCACAAGGTCCGCCTTGGTGCTAGATTCTTGCAACGAAGCATATATGTATTAGTTGGAATTCATGAAAAGACTATTTACGTACTAGCACAAAGGCTGATTTCAAAACATAACTGTTTGTGCACGATGAGACATCCACTATTGCATTGATCATACATATGGTATCAACTCTTGAAAATGCATAGCAATTGTTTGAATTATATTTGACTCATGCTTGAGAGGGTGAGATTCCCCTTGTCGTAGGTTAGCCATTCGTTTCTTGGGGGAAATTATTGCTGAGGAAACATGGTATCTCTTGGATCTCACTGAAAAAAAGAGGAGTCTTGTGTGAATGTGTTTATATGTAAAAGCACCGCATCGAGGGGTCAATTCCCAAATGTAGGAGAGTTGCAATGGGGAACAATCAGCCGATGGGGTGCCTCCTATGTCTGTGATACATGGCAATTATTTCCAATTTGTGTGGGATATCCCCTTTGAGGGGTTTTGGGGAAGGTGCTGTTGGACTCTTATCCAGCTACAAATGCAATATTAGATGTATCTAGTGTGCATTTAGTGATTACAGATGCTCCTGGTCTGCGAGGTCATGTGGTGGTGGAGGAGGTGTTTGTTGTGCCTATTTTTGGTCCCATCATGGTTCCACATCTGTAACACTCCACATCTGATCTCTTGCCACCTCGAGAGACTATTGTCCTCTATAACTCTGAGAGGGAAGCCTCCATGGACCAAAATTAGGACCGAATTCCCTAGGCTTTGGTCCACTGTCATTCGGTGTCATTTTGGATTCCAACAAGTTGAATCTTGCTTATTCATCTTTCTTTCTTTTAACATGTATCTCCTTCAATGAGCAAATATCCTATGTATGGTTCTTCCTCAAACAATATGAACAGAAGGTCCTAGGAATGGTTGGTCATTGGGTACATTTAATGGCTAAATGTCCAACTTGATTGCACTTTCCACACCATGTATTAGAACACATCACATCTCTCCCACCTCCCATAGGAGTGGATATATTGGTAGTATTCACCTTCAGTATTGTATGTAGTTGTTCTATAATCACATCCATAATCTCTTTCTTAATACTTGTGACTGAATTAGACAGGTAGTCCTTTAAATTTTTACATCCCAGAGTACTTGTAGTAGTGTTTTGGAAAGCTTCTGTGATCACTACATACACTAGTTGGGTTGATCTAGAGGGTGGACCTCTATTTTGGTTTTGATTTGGAGCTCTTGTTGAGACTTGGGGTTGTTGATTCTAGTGGATAGGATTCCATTGTTGTTGAGTTGTCATTAGGCAAACTGTTTGAGACCACAGTTGTGTGGTTGAACCATCATTTGAGGTACTATTGTCTGTGGCCACTATGGATTCAATGCATTGTACTATGGCACTGTTTGCATTTGGGGGTAGGGGTAGGGAACTGTCCTTGGGATTGCATTTGGTGGGTATACCATTCTTGGCATGGGAGGAGGTAGGACTCCTCTTCCCGAGGTCATTGACAACCTTGCTTCAACTTTGTTATACAATCTTGCACCTTTCACTGCAGCTTGCAAATTGACTGGTCTTCTCAATTGCACAAACTTAAGAACTTCTAGTTGTAGGCCTCTAAGGAAGACTCCCTTCTGAATGCCTTCATCCAAATGATGGTTGGTCCATCTCTTCAGTATGGATTCCATTTGTAAGACATAGGATTCTACTTGTTCACTAGAGGACTGACTTAGGTTCATAAACTCCTCTCCATACACTCTTCAAAACATCCACACTTGAATTTAGTGAGAAAGGCCAACTTTAGGTCATCCCATGTGCCAAAATTTTGTGCTACTTGTCTCTCATACCACTGGAATGCCGTGCCTTTTAAAGTGTTGGAGAATATTGCTAACCAATGCTTGGGGTTTTTGGCATTGTTAGCCACATATGCTACCATAAACTTTGCTACATGAAGATCAAGATCTTCATTGTACTCTCCCTTAAAGATAGGCAATGAGACTACATTCGTTGGCCCGATCAATATTTCTAGGACAGATCTAACTAGAAAGAGGACCTTGAGTTACCATGGGGACTTTTGTAAAGAGTGCTTTTAGGGCATCAAAGGAGGCTTCTGCTGCAAGCTCGTTCTCGGCTTTGATTTTTTCCTTCACTCTTTTCACATACCTCTAGACTCATTCTAATTCTTGCCTCTTGATTGTGTCATTCATCAAGGAGTTTGCTCTACCCAGTTGGTCTATACTCAATAGAACAGAATCAGGGGGGCTTGGAGGACTCTTTTGGAAACATCTCTTCTACTTCTTGCTTTTCTATGTCTGTGAGTTGAGCTTTCAAATTGCTATAGAAGGGAAGGTATTCCGTTCTGAAAGTGTCAAAACTCATTCATCTAAGGATTCTTGTGGTACCATTATCATAGTAATTCCAACTTCTGATGATTTCAACAGTGTATGTTGTAAATAATACTATCCACCAACTTCGAGTGGATTGCTAATTGGACAAACAGGAGATTATCAGTGCACCATATGTCCCACATGTCTTGCTGTTAAGCATCCACAAACAAAATCCAACTCTTTTCTTTCTTCTTTTTATGAACTTCCACTGATCACGACTCCTGAAGCTTCTTCATGATCTCCCACTTGATATTTTTTGGAAGCTTCTCAAAAAATGCCAAATCTTCCATGGATGATCATTCTCTCTATTTCTGCACTTCAGTTTGCTTCCAAATAGTTCTACCAAGATGCACGTCTCTGTTGCTTCAACAGGGAGATGTAATAGTCCACCATATAGAGCATGCATCAAGATGGTGATATGTACCCACCATTGTGGAATGAACCTCTTGTAGAAAGTGGCATTGGTAATGAGTAACTCCAATTCTTCATTGGTTGAAGGAACTTTGCAAGTATCCATTGAATTCTTCTCTTCTTGGCAATGCCATTTCCTTCATTTTTAGCCTCTTCTAATGCTTGTTGATGGTAGTCTTTCCCTGACTGCACACAAAAAACATGGAGCCCCAATGGAGACACCAAGAAAATGGGATTTCTACTGCAAGAAAATCTATCTTTATCATCAACAACCATCTCTTTCATCTTTTATGTGATCACAACAAGGAAAATAACACCAGGAACAAGAAATCTTCACACATCTTCATAGAAACAATTCTCCCACGGTTTTAACTTTAACAAAATCTATCATTCTCTTCATATTCTTTGTAGAATTCATTGATAGAAATGAAAAACACAAAAGAATACTCCACTTTTAATGGAAGGATATCACATATGATTCATCTTCAAAGATTCCATAGCTTCCTCTCACAATGTCTCATAAATAGATACATTGTTTTGCATAAATTGGCTATCTATGACTCTCTCTCTCTCTCTCTCTCTCTCTCTCTCAATGGTACATTATATCCTCACTAAAATACTCAACAATCACTCAAAATAACCTTTCTTTGGTTGTGAATACCCCTCTCAATAGGTGTGTTTGATATGAAAGGTCACCAAAGCCACTATAGTGACTCTTCATAGCTCATCATTGTCACTCCAATCTTCTCTTGAGTCTTCAATAGCTACTTCTTCCACTTTCTTCAATAGCTACTTCTTCCACTTTCTTGAGCTCTTTTCAACTTGCATTCAGAACAAGAATAGAGGCTCTATAGAATCTCAACAGAGGGTAACATAAGGTCAATAGAAAGCATTAGAACCACATTACTCATACTAAAACCATTCCAAACTATCAAAAACTATTCAATGAGCTTTCAAATAACCTCAAACTTCATCAACCATTACTCCATGCTTCATACATCAGAAAAAAATAACAAAATAGAAGCTAAACATAACCAATCAGAACCTCAATAAAACCTATCAGAACATTATAGAGCCTCATATCTCTACTAAAAAACATCATGAGCTTCCAAAACATAACCAACCTCATCCAAAACACTCTCAAATACTTCCAAAACAACTAAACATAATTCAACATCTATAAAAAATCAACCATTTAGGCCTTTTAAAAAAATCAACCAAAAAACCAAGTCATTTCAGCATTCAACAATGGATATTGGGAGTTAAGCAATTTACTATCATGCCCAATAGAGGTAGACAATCGGACTCTACCACTGTATGAGCTCCCATAAAATACTCCCTATCACACTTAAGGGTTGTCACTACATCCCAAAGCTCTCTTTTGACTTGAGAATACCGCCATTGCCATTCATTGAGGACCTTTGCTCCAAACCGAATGGCATACCTATTCCCATCAACATCATCCTGATCCATTGCCCAACCAATGCCAATGCCAATTGGGCTTGTAACCACGATAATAATAATAGGCTATCCATTCTCATAATTTTCTCTCTTTAGTATTGGGGCTGAAATCAATAAGCTCTTTAACTTCAGATGTGCCTTTGTATGTTGTTTTCCCCACCAAAACTTTTGCCCTTTTCTCAAGAACTGATATAAACTTTCAACCAAATGAGCAAAATGCAGAATTCATATCAAGTAAAAGACACATGCACCCAAAAATCTTCTCACCTCAGATACATTCGAACATGTCTCCCGCATCCTGCTCATGGCATCAATCGTTACTGTTGAGGGCTTTCTCCCATATGTTTCACACATGTGCCCAACAACTAATACTTTCTCCACTCCAAAAACCGACTTTTCTCTTGATAGAATCCAATGCACTTCTTCAAGACAGCTCAAAATCCTATCACAATTGATACAAGCTTTCTTTCGCTTGTAGAAAGAGCTTGTTTATTTGCAAATGTTGGCAAGAAATGGAAAAGCCTTTGCATTTTAGCCAGATGAAATTGGATGTGTTGATCCACAACCATAGTTGCACCTATGGTGATCTTTATAGTATCTCATGTGCCATGGAATTTAAAGTCTATTCCAGTGCCTCACATATATTTGCCTAAGCTGCTAGAGCTTCTAAATGAGAATATTAAAATGTGGATTTTGGAGCCTTCTTTGGCTCCATATTCAAATGGGTGGTTTACTATTTCAAAGAAGAATGATTCTTTGAGGTTTATATAGGATTTACAACTAGTAAATAAAGTCACCATAAGAAATGTTGGATCTGGCCAAATAGTTGATGAATTTGTAGAAGCATTTACAAGCAAGGAAATTTAATCTATGGGGGATTTATATTCAGGATATGATCAGTTTCCAGCTTGCATTAGAAATCCCGGATATCACTACCGTGAAGATACCACTTGGATTGGTTAGGATGTGTATGCTTCCACAAGGAACAACCAATTCAGTGGCACATATGATGAATGCTATTATTTAATACTCATGTAGTTGGTGTTGGTTGCATGTTATTCACATCCACAAAATGAGAGAGAGAGAGAGAGAGAGAGAGAGAGAGAGAGAGAGAGAGAGAGAGAGAGAGAGAGAGAGAGAGAGAGAGAGAGAGAGAGAGAGTTTGTGTGTGAGTGTGTGTGTGTGTGTGTGTGAAAATATGTGTATATGTATGTGTGTCCTATTTTGTCCTCAAGGTAAATAACATATTTTTTAGCTCAGAAGCATGATTGTATGAAATGGTTTACATTTAATTTTCAATTGTATATAATGTTCAATCCAAACTATAATTATGAGATATCAAATTAAGTTTGGTAGAGGTGTATATATTCTTTAATTTCAAAATTGCAATTATATGAGTTCATTATTGAGCTCAAGACCACACACACATTGTAAGATTTGAAATAAAATAACACATATGTGAGGACATATTTAGGCCAAACACATAACCTACAATGCACATCCCGTTAAGCAATATCCAAGAAATTTATGTGTATCATGATATTATTTAGCCAAATACATGATGACCAAATGTCCATTGATCTATTTATATCTAGCTCCTCAAGAAACTATCTAATCAAAAGGGAGGGCGTAACAATGAAAGTGACGCCTCTATGTCAAGTTTACGACAGAGTTCCAAGTAGCTAAGAAATACTTGTCAAAAGACACACGTCAAATTCATAATTGAGGGCTTGTTTGACAAGCACCTTTCAACCCTACTCACACACATCATAGGACAAAGGTATCGTGACATATATATATCTAATATATGATACATGCCAATCCATGTGTGCAATAAGTGGCAACATGATACAACACATATATAACACATGCAAGTAATGTATGACAATGGAGAACATTTTCATGACATGCAAAGCACATACCAATCAACAATATCTCCCCTCCCATACACATGTATGTGAAGCATACACATATACAGACAATGACTGATAGTAGGGAATTGCCTCATCAATTTTTATGACATACATATGTTGAATTCACAATGCACACCAATTGAAGGAACCCTTATATCATGCACATGTATGCATATGTGCAACTTTACACACATAGACAAAAATATACATATACATGGGTAGGCTACCTCATCACATGCATATGTTGAGTTTACGGTGCATGACAACTAGTAGGTCTACCCTACCAAACACACACACACACACACACACACACACACACACACACACACACACACACAAACAAAATATATGCTTGGAGAGAGTGAGAGATAGAGATATATATATATATATACATGGAGAGAGTGAGTGCAATGAAGCCTTGTGGGTCCTTTGGCTTTGATTTTATAGGTTTTGAATCCCACTAAGCTATTTTTTGGGCTTGGCAAGCCCCTTCCGCTATCTCTACTCCTATTGGGCTCATCTGGAAAATTAAAAAGCCCACTAGGATTTTTGCTGATTTTGAAGTTGCCTTTTACTTGCTCAATAGTGATTTAAAAATCAATATAAACATTTCAATATAGTAATATACATCCTAACTACATAAAATGTTAAGTAATTATGTAAATATTCAATCCCTACCCTATGCCATTAATTTAAAGAGTGATTACCACATACACATGAGTTAAAAATAGATATTTAGATTAAAATTTATAATTATAAATTTTTATATATTTTTAGAAAATATTTTTTTGATTTTTCAAAAACAAAAGCTCTACTAGAGAGATTGTGTTCCAGTTCAAAGTACAGTCTCCATACATCCTAAAGGTGATTTTGAGACCTCAAAGCTTACCTTCCAATTGGCTGTGGAGAGTAGAGCTTTGACTACCACAAAGACTCCCTTTTGCTTGGTTAAGATGTGTACACTACCACAAGGATCTAGAAATTTGTATCTCACATAATGGGTGAGATGAACAAGGTCCTTAGAGATTATATCCCTTAGTTTTTGTGATGCCAATTTTGGATTATGTGCCAAATAAAGACTGTGCAAAGAAAGATAAGAGGCCTTAAATGGCTATCAATGTAGGTTATTTGTTGCAGTGAGAAACTCCTATCTAAATTGGAGGAAGTGAACCTCACACTATCAGGACAAAAGTGAGTGTTTGGAGTGAATGAGGTATTCATAGTTGGGCATATGCCAAGGCTATGAGAAAGATTAAGGGAAGAAACAATTTTGGGATGGAATACATACCAAGGCTATGAGAAAGATTAAGAAATTGTTACGTATTGCACAAACACTCAAGAAAGTAGATTGTGCATGTGGTTGGCTGAGTGATATTAACCCTCAAACAAAAAAGGTGGAAAATCCAAAAAATCTAAAGTAGAAGACAATGCCAAGGCAAAACCGGAATGGAGGATGAAGACACTCCAAGAAAAATCGGGAAACACAAGAAGTGTGAAAAAGTCCTAAATCAAGGAGAGGCGCACGAGAAAAAGTGCAATTCAAAAATTTTGTAAAAGAGCGCAACATGCACCATGATTTATTTTAAGAGCACCGAGCTTTGACCCATGCAAATTGTAAAGGTAGATGGGCGGTAGGAAGGAAACTAGGAAGATAAGAGAACAATGGAAAAAGGGCCTAAGCTACGACCGGCCATGTAAAAAGGGGATGACCGCCCAAGGGAAAGAGTGTTTTGTATATAAAGTTCAAAAGTGAATGAGAGCTCATTCTTTGGTGTGTGGCAACAAGAGACTCACCTTCTTCTCTTCTTTTCTTCTCTTTGCTTGCTTGTGTGTGCTTGAGGGAGGCAGTGTGAGAGTGTAAGGGAGTGAGTGTGTGAGGGTGAGGGATCAAGGAGGTGAAGCTCACCTTCATCTCATCTCTTCTTCTTCTCTCCTCTTCTCTTCTCTTGTCTTGTCTCACATGTGGGTATGGAGGATGAAGCTTAGAGGTGGAGGCTTAGGGATGCTTAAGCTTGCATCAAGAATAGTGGAGCTATCGGAATGCTTGAGAGAGGAAGCAACTCAATCGAGCCTCAAGGTAAGCTCACTACACTTGTAGAGAAGGATAGTGCGTCAGCTATGTGAGAGGTAGCCATTAGTGCTTACTTAAAATGCTTGGACAATAAGCGGTTCGTGGGTCTTGATGGTTGAGCTTGTGCATGCCTCTACATTTTGGTTTTGTTGTCGAGACCAACGGATTCAAGCTTGAGTGTTTATGTGCTTCAAATCGAGCATCAAAGTAAGGGTTCCATCCTTGAACCAGAGCTTGAGATAGATAGGAGGTTTTGGGTCTTTAATCCATGCTACAAGTATTTTTAGTCTTTGATGGTTAGTTGAGTAGGAGAAATTAGTTTAGTACTTTACTTTCAATTCTTGTTGCATTTAGGATAGGTTAAGGTTAGAAAATTGGTTGGAAAAGTGTAGGGTTTGTTGTTGTAAAATAGACCAAACAAAACATAGATTTGGGAAAAATGGGAGGAAGGAGAGCTAAAGGGGGTTGAGGCTGACAAGCAAGGGGGAAGGAATGGCAAGAACATTGTGAAGGAGGGGTTTAATAGCCAGGAGACCAGGGGCAAGCTCATTTGAAACCCTAGTTGAGAGAGAGAGAGAGAGACGATTTTGGGCTGAGTCCCATTATCGGCCCACTCCCGTTTGGCCATTCGGTCCAATCGACTCACACAGTTGGAAACTTGGCCCACGGGCCCACTCGACTCGGACACATTGGCCCATCCCATATTCAGTCCTCGTCCCACTCCCATTCAGCCATGCAGCCCAATCGACTCTGACAGTTGGAAACTCGACCCTCGGCCCACTTGACTCAAACACGTCGGCCCTCGGCCTCATCCCATATTCAGCCCTTGGACAGTTGGAAACATCGGCCCTCGGCCCACTCAACTCGGACACATCGGCCCTCGGCCCACTTCCATTTGGTCATTCCGCCCTCTTGACTCGGACGCCCACCACTCGGCCCCTCCAAATCAGTCATTCGGCCCCAACCTATACTAAGCCTGTCCAAATCAGTCATTCGGCCCAACATGTACTAAGCTCGTCCGAATCAGTCATTCGGCCCAACTTGTACTCACCTGTCCAAATCAGGCATTTGGCCCCTACAATTCAGACCTATTGAGCCGAGTCTGATTTTCCCATAAATTTTTGAAAATTGGACCAAACCACTTAGACACTGACTATTCAAACATCCAAAGACCATACAAACACTTGAGAAGCCTTTCTGGCACAAGGAACAAAGGGATCAGCGAGATTCGGGCAGCATAGACATGACACTAGTCGACCATCTAGCGATTTAGCTCGATAGTAGCATCGAGTGGAGTCTTAGAGCACTAAAAAATCATGATTTAGTAGAGAGAATAACAAAGAACCCTATAAACCAGTAGGGATATTGGCAAAAAATCGGGCATACAAGCCTATTGTTAACCCCAAGTCGAGATGGTGAAAAAATGAAGGAAAAAGCAAAAGGAAGATGGAAAAAGAGCAAAGACATATAGGCGGCCTCTAAAGATGAACCGGGGCAAAAAGTGTAACTTTAAATGAAAAGGCACCTCAAAAAACCTGGAAAACTCTTGTAAAAGAGCGCGAGGCTCCGTCCTGTGCCAATTGTAAAATATTAGATGGGTGTAGGCTAGAGGCACAAGGCTAGAAGAGGGAAATGGAAAAAGAACCTTGCCACAATGGCCGGTCATGTGAAAAAAGGATGGGTACCCATGGGATTTTAGGGCTTATATATAAAGTTCAAAAAGTGAATGAAAGCTCATTCTTTTGGTGTGTGGCAACAAGAGTCTTCTTCTTCTTCTCTCCTTCTCATCTTCTTGCTTGTGTGTGCTCTTAAGAGAGGGAGTGTGAGAGTGTGAGGGAGTGAGTATGTGAGAGTGAGGGATCAAGAGGGTGAATCTCTTCACCATCTCCTCTTCTGTTCTTCTCTTCTCTTCTCTCTTCTTGCCCACACGGCTATGTAGGATGGAGCTTGGAGGTGGAGGAGGCTTGAGGATGCTTGAGCTTGCATCTAGGATCGTGGAGCTACCGGTGTGTGTGAGAAAGGAGGCAACTCATATTGGCATCAAGGTAAGCTCACTACACTCATATGATTGACGGCACATTGGCTAGGTGAGAGATAGCTATTAGAGATCGCTTGGAACGCTTGAAACAATAAGTGGTCCGTGGGTGTTGGCGGTAGAGCAAAAGCTTCCACATTTTGGTTCTGTTGCCGGGACCAACGGATTCAAGCTTGAGCACTTGTGCACCTCATATCAATCATTGAAGTAAGGGATTCATCCCCGAAACGGAGCTTGAGATAGGTAGGAAGTTGGGTGTTTTGATCTTCGAAACGAATAAGTATTTTGAGGTATTTTGTTTGTATGAGGATTGGAAAACATGGAGAAATCATTTCAGTTTTATGCTTTCGATTCTTGTTGCATTTAGCATAGGTTAGGATTAGGAAATTGAACCGAAAAAGGGTAGGGTTTACCGTTGCAAAACAAGGAAAAAATCGTGCAAAAAATGGCAAAAAGCTCGCTTGTGATGCCTAAGATCGGCAAGTGAGTGATTGGGGGCACCAACACCATACCCGAGAAGGGGTCTAAGAACCAAGAGGCCAAGGGAGAGCTCATTTGTGACCATTTCAGTGAGAGAGAGAGAGAGAGAGATCCCACGATTCGATTTGATCGCACCATCGACGAGCCTACTGCTCTATTCAGGTATATGAATCCCTTCACCTATCCCCCTTGATAGGATCTGGAGGTTATTGCTTACTATGATTGCGTAAATCACACGAATCGACCAAAATCATCCCTTCGTTGTCGTCGTGCCATTGCGCTCGGCCTGTCTGAGTGGCCACTTCTCAGTCGAGTCCCAGAATCGGCCCTCAGCCCCTTACCATTTGGCCCACTCGGCCCAAAC
Organism: Lygodium microphyllum; assembly: GCF_053477565.2. Classification (NCBI taxonomy): domain Eukaryota; kingdom Viridiplantae; phylum Streptophyta; class Polypodiopsida; order Schizaeales; family Lygodiaceae; genus Lygodium; species Lygodium microphyllum. The sequence continues at coordinate 18,595 of NW_028229591.1, read as the reverse complement.
CCTAATCGGCCCATCCAAGTCCATTATTCGGCCCAAACCATTCGGCGTCTGAGCCAATAATTCGGCCCTCGGCCCGGTCCGAGTTCAACATTCGGCCCTCCACCACGTGTCACGTTCAGCCCTCGGCCCTTGGCCCAAGTGCCTCGGCCTGTTCGAGTAACCACATCCGAGTCTGCTCTGTCCGAGTTAGGAATTCGGCCCTCAGCCTTGTGCCTCGGCCTATCCAAGTAACCCACTCAGACCCTACAATTCGGACCAGTTGGGCCGAGAGTAGATTTTTATCAAATTTTCAAAAATTTAACCTGATCCGGCTAGAACTCAGCAGCGCAAACTATCAAAATCGCTTAGGATGCTCAAAACTTGATTCTGGCACACGGAATAGGCAAAATCGTAGGGCGCAGCCGCTTAGCAGCTAGAAGTAGGCAGTTGCGAGACCTAGAGGCTTAGACACAAACCGTTGAGTTGTAAAGCCTGATTGGACCAGAAACGAATGAGGCAACATATTAGAGAAACCCTAAATCCTACCAAGTCAACTAGAAAATTGACCAACAAGCCTATTAGGCCCGAAACAGTGCAAGAGTGCATAAGACGCCTAGAAATTGCTTGTTGCACTCACCCTGAATTTCCACACTTGAAGTACACTTAAGGAAATTGAAAGCCTGATTGAGCACAAGTGCACAGGAAAAGACACACACATTGAGTGGCCATAAATTGAGGATTGTATTCAATAACTGAAAGAACTCACCCAGATAAACCACTCAAGGAACCCACAAGTAGGAGAGGACCCAAGACATAGACAAACCATCTATGTGTAAAGTAGGACCAAGCAAGGGGCGCCGACGAAGTGGATTTGACAAGTCTATTGAACCTGATCGATAGCTTGGTGGAGCATGAGAACTCGATAATGGCAGAAGAAAGTTCAAATCGCAGATCTAACAAGGAATGCGACTTAGGAGTCTTTCCAGATGCTATTCAACAGCTGGTTAGCAGTTACGACGCTTATGCCCGGTATGAGCACTGCGGCAGGACAACAGACGCTATCATCACAGATCTAGAAGAGGAGAGAAAGCTAGGCTGCAAAGCATTGCAAAGCATGGCTGAATACAATAGGGATCAGCAGGCTAGGAGCCAAAGGCAAATCATGGAGTTGCGAGAGATGCAGCGGGTGCTGAACCTGGCTGGCAGAATTCAAACGGACCATGAGAGAGCAGTAAAAGGAGACTTAATGCTGAGTGAGCTTCTCATGAAGCGGTTGCTTGATAACATGACTGCAGAGCAAAGTGCCACGGCTCTAGCGACATCGCTACTTGCAGGAGGAGGAGCAAACCAGGGCTCAAAGAGCCAGTCTAAAATCCCTATTCTTGCCAAGAAACTCGATAAGTACCAACCCCATGACGATCCATATAGCTTTGTTGAGCAGTTCGAGCAAGTCTGCGAAGCCAACGGCCTCAACGACCTAACTCAATGCTCTCAAGCATTCGGGCTTTGCTTGGGCGACAAGGGTAGGACGTGGTATATGAGCTTAAATACCACAGAGTGAGCCAACTTCGATGGCCTCAAGGATCTCTTCACTAAGAGATTTGCCGAGCCCGGATACTCCGATAATCTACTAGTACGCTTGATGAATGTCAAGCAGAAGGAGAAGGAGAACATTCATGATTATGTGACCCACGTGAGGAGTCTCTTCAAGAGAATCCCTATTGGAGAGCGGCCGACTGAAAGAGCAGTATCAACTATATTCATCAGCGGGATTCGAAATGAGGAACTATATAAGGCTTTGGCAGGGAACTTGAGCTTACAGCGAGACACGCTAGCTAGGGTCTTTGAGGAAGCCATCAGAGTTGACGATCAGCTGAAGGAATGAAGCTCTAGGAGCTCGAACTCTGAGCAAACCAACTCGTGAAATTCAGAGAGAGCATCAGCCTTGAGTGAGCGATTAGTCCCATCATCCCAGGATAAGGGGAAAACCACCAAGATGAATCAAGACTTGGCTGATGTTAAGATGGAATTAGCCAAGTTGCAAGACATGTTGAGATGACCAACGTGCCCACACATCCAATGCATGTACTGTGGTGGAAACCACTTGCCAGTCGAGTGTCAAGACCTTGCGCTAACTGCGGTAGGTTTGGTCATGATGTTGCTCATTGCAGATTGCCAAGAAGACTTCCATACTCACAACCATACGGCCAACCTTACCTAGTGAACAGGTCGCAGCCATTTTTCGGAAGGGGAGCCCCATTGGCCCTCCCTACGCCTAACGACATTAAGCCGGCTATTCCTAGGATGAAATAAATCCTACAGGCATTCCTAGACCACCTGGTCCTTACGTAACCTATCCACCGAGTGATGCTCCTGTCCACTATGTGGAAGAACCAACTAAAGAAGAGACCTACATATACCCTTATGTCTCGCATGACGATGAGGGCAACGCAGTCCTCATGGATTATCGACCAGTGCCGGTGATGGCATTGGAAAGAGGGCAAGATAGAGGCCTAGGAGGGTAGACGCAGGATCCAATCATTTGTTGGACTTGTGGTCACCCAGGACATGTCTCATCACACTGCCTTGAAAGGGAGCAGAAAAATAGAGACAATGCTGACCAAAGATGTGCAGAGTGCGGAATCACTCATCTCTTCGTTGATTGCCCAAAGAGAAAACCATCTTTTAGTTCAGCCAACGTGCCATATGTCCCATTGGGGCTGTTTGGTGTTGAGAGCCTCAATGGGGAGGCCATGCCTATCCCATTGCAGGTCATGACCTGTTTCCAAATGAAGCAGGCCGGCATCTCTCTTCTAAGCCTTGATAGGAAAGAAAAGCCATAGACAGAGGAGGAAGAGGTCGGAAGCTAAAATCACACTAAAAACGGAGAGTGCTACAACTTTGCCTGCTGGAAAGAAGGTCTCTAACGCAGAGGCAAAGACGTCAGCCCCTAAGACAGCCGCAAAGGGAAGTGCTAAGGTAAGGGAATATCTAAATCCGAAGCGATAATTAGAGGCCATAGAAAAAGTGAAGGAATGGGTGAAGGAGGCTCAAGAGCATCTAAAAGATGCTGAGCCCATCCTAGAGGACGAAATCGATGACCTCTCCAACATAAGCGCATCAACCTCACCTGCTCAACCAAAGTTGGGAGAAGCAACGGCACAACAAATAGGGGCTCTAAGGCCAAGCCTTGATCCTATAGGGCCGCAGATCAGTCACGGCCATTGGCTAGGAAAATCCAAGTTAGGAGAGAGACAAGCACCCAATGATCTCCTGACCACGTTGGTGACTACCCCTATAACACTTAGCCTGGGAGATTTGCTTAGGCAGCATCCCACCCTATGGCAAGATCTTACGCATTGGGTCGAAGGGTCACGAGAGCAGGTCATGGCAGACTCTCATGACCATGATGCAGAGATGCAAATACCGAGGTCAACACCTTCTGGGAGGGTTCTGAGATGCACACGATCTTACCAGTTGTAGCCCTAGGTGACACAACGAGAAAGGGAATCGTAGACACGGGAGCTGGGGTTAGTGTGCTTAGCCACGTAGTGCTTCAGACTTGGGGAAATCCACCTATTGAGACTCCTAGGTTTAATGTCACACTAGCAAACGGTATGAGAGTCAAGCCATTCGGGGTGCTTAAGAATTGGCCAGTGAAGATCGCAGGCGTCCAGTTCTCCGTCGACTTTATAGTCATGAAGGGAGTGGACTACGACATCCTATTAGGCCAACCCTGGATGCGCAACGCTAGAGTCATTGAAGATTGGGGTAACGGCTTGATCTTCCTTGGCAATAGGACGGACACCATGAGAGTAGAGATGGACACCTGGAAGACCTCACCAGTCGACTTAGATGCCATCTCCGCTATGCTCAAGGGTAATGCTCAGGTCAAGAAGTCCTATGGGCCATTGACCAAGTATATCCCATGCCCAGAGGATGAGCGGGATTGGATGCACGTCCTCACTACAATCGACCTGCTGTTCTCAGATCATGAGGAAAATGAGCAAGCCATCAAAACAATGGGCAAGGCTAATGACACACCCTCTGTACCAATTTGCATGATGGCAGGAAGCCTTCGTGGGAAACCGAAGCCCGTCAACTTCCAAGTCCCAATCAACAAAAGGGAACTCCATGATATATTGGAATACCTAACGGACAAGCTAGCTGGCAATCCAGCTGCAAATTTCAAACCACTCCATGATCTCTTAGATGAATCCAAGTGGCAATGGACCAGAGTGCATGACTTAAACCTCATGTATAACTGGGCCCTAGTTCCTCACCCTCCATGGGCGGCATGACTTTCCCATCATCTACAATTCCAATGCCACCTCCTTCGAGGATGCCCTCCTTTTTTATTTAGGAAGCCTAACTGACTCCATGACTCGCTTCCTCGTAGAATTCTCCACCTGTCCCGATCCCGCTTTTATAACTACATGTAATTACCTTAGGCCTCTTAAGCTCCTACTCAAGCAAGATCCGACATTGTAGGAGAATGGCTTGCCTCCCCTCTTTTTTGATCCCAATGCTATTGATAGCTGCGCTATGGCATGCTTAATGATGAGAGCTAGCCTATACCTTTCTTTTGCCTAGCTCTCCTAGAGGATATGAGTGACAGCCAATTCACTAGGTGTAATCACCCCTTCCTTTCCACCACCTCTCTCCACGTCCGCATGAACCTAAAAGGGTATATGCAAAGCCACCAATTTTTGTGCAAATCCATCCACCCTCCTTCCCCCCCTCATTCAAATGATGAGAAATAGACTTGGCTATCATACTCCTGATGTAATACTATCCCTAAATATATCCAAAAAAAAAAAGCAAGAGTAAGAGAAGAGCAAGGTAAGGACAAAGAAAAGAAGAGCGTGAAAAGAAAAGTATGAACGCCATTCCACACTGAATGGACGGAAAAACTCACTTAAGCATGATCATTGCACCTAGGGGGTCTCAAGTTAGGCGTGCTCGGTGGCTTCGGTCGGTTGGCCCCGCTCCTAACCCCCTAGCCCTTTTTGCTCCCCTACTTCACGCTTAGGGCCCATCAAGGGCAGGACATACCTAGGGAGGTAACACTCGCCTATGGTTAAACCTGTCACCCTAAGATACTTGCACCCCACCTCCCTTTGCACCAATGGGGTCCTCAAGAGTGGGACATCACCCAGGCTTGCTTGCGGTTAGACCCACCTCCCCATTCCACTAGCACGAGCACACTGCACTAATACAATAAGGTAGACACTCCCCTTAGGTAGAGTACCACACCTTCTCCTTCAGGCACCCCAAAAGCGCCAAACCACCAACTTCGGAGGCCCTCGTCAACCCATGCCATCCAGTTAGCTGCTTTGACAACCATCATTCTTAAGCTTCCACAAGCACCTGAGTTTACATGTGGCCCTCACCCTTACACCACCCTAACAACACCAAAGTGCCATGGGACTAGCACTCGTCTAGGAGGGGGTAATGTTAACCCCAAGTCGAGATGGCGGAAAAATGAAGGAAAAAGAAAAAGGAAGATGGAAAAAGAGCAAAGACATGCAGGCCGCCTCTAAAGATGAACCGGGGCAAAAAGCGCAACTTTAAATGAAAAGGTGCCTCAAAAAAGTCGGAAAACTCTTGTAAAAGAGCGCCAGGCTCCCTCCTGTGCCAATTGTAAAATATTAAATGGGTGTAGGCTAGAGGCACAAGGCTAGAAGAGGGAAATGGAAAAATGACCTTGCCACAATGGTCGGTGATGTGAAAAAGGGATGGGTGTCCATGGGATTTTAGGGCTTGTATATAAAGTTCAAAAAGTGAATGAAAGCTCATTCTTTTGGTGTGTGGCAACAAGAGTCTTCTTCTTCTTCTCTCCTTCTCATCTTCTTGCTTGTGTGTGCTCTTGAGAGAGGGATTGTGAGAGTGTGAGGGAGTGAGTGTGTGAGAGTGAGGGATCAAGAGGGTCAAGCTCTTCACCATCTCCTCTTTTCTTCTTCTATTCTCTTCTCTCTTCTTGTATGCGCGGCTATGGAGGATGGAGCTTGGAGGTGGAGGAGGCTTGAGGATGCTTGAGCTTGTGTTAACCCCAACACGAAGAAAGCAAAAGGAAGTGGAAAAGACACAGGGCAAAGGCGGAAAAAAGGTAGCCGACTGAAGAAAGAAGATGAGAAAATGCCAAAAGTGCAAGGGCAACCTTAAAAGTCCAAGGCAAAGGCAAAAGGGGAAAAGGCGCATTTTAAAATAAAAAGGCGCACCCTGAAATCTTGTAAAAGAGCGCTGGGCTCTCACCTGTGCAATTTGTAAATGTAGATGGGCGGTGGAAAGGAAGCTAGGAAGATAGAAGGACAATGGGAAAAAGGGCCTAAGCTAAAAAAGGGGAAAAGGGGATGACCACCCAAAAGGGATTTAGGGTTTTGTATATAAAGTTGAAAAGTGAATGAGAAGCTCATTCTTGTGTGTGGCCAAAAGTAGCGCTCTTTTTCTTCTTCTTCTTCTTGTTCTTGCTTGCTTGAGCTTGTGCTTGAGAGAGGGAGTGTGAGAGTGTAAGGGAGTGAGTGTGTGAGGGTGAGGGACCGAGGAGGAGAAGCTCTCCATCTTCTCCTCTCTTCTTCTCTTCTCTTCTCTTCTCTTGTCTTGCTCGCGGCAATGGAGCTTGGAGTGTGGAGCTTGAGGATGGAGATTGCTTGAAGCTTGCACTTGGATTGTGGAGCTACCGGAGTGTGCGGGAGAGGAGGTAACTCAACCGGCACAGAGGTAAGCTCACTACACCCGTAGATATGGATGGCGCGTCGGCTATGTGAGAGGTAGCCATTAGTGCTCGGCTTGGAACGCTTGAAACAATAAGCGGTCCGTGGGTCTTGGCGGTTGAGTGAAAGCTCCCAAATTTTGGTTCCGTTGCCGAGACAAACGGATTCAAGCCTTGAGAACTTGCGCACTTCGAATCGAGCATTGGAGTAGGGTTTTTTCTGAACCGGTGCTTGAGGTAGATAGGTAGGAAGCGAGGGGGTTGAAGAGGGTATTCAATCTCCTTGGCAAGTAGGTGTTTTGCTTTCTTGAGATTTATGATTGAGATGGAGTAGTATACGTATTTACCTTGTGTTTTGTATGCATTTAGGATAGGAAAAAACAAAGAAAAAGAAATAAACAATAGGGTTTTCTGTTGCTGTATAACAGGTTGAAACAGGGAGATAGGGGACCGGATTCAAGTTCTGGGTGAGACAGGGACAGGGAACTAGCTGTGAGGTTCTGCAGTGCTGAGAAAGGACCTTAAGCGGCCTGGGAGGCCAGGACAGACCTCATTTCCTTGGTCTGCCTTGTGAGAGAGAGAGAGAGAGAGAACTTCTGGTTCACAGGGCGAGAAAACGTTGCCTCGATTTCTAGGCGTCGGTGATTCGTGCTGCTCCATGTGAGTTTCGTGTTTTGCAATAAGTGCCCTGATTAGATCTAGAAAGTCTGTGGTGATTGTGTGCACCAGACAGTGAGGAGGGGACAAACGCACCGGAATCACGCCCGCCATCGACGTACTCGGACCAACTCGCAGTGGTCCGATTCCCAGAATCGGACCACCCGAGTTTTGGAGTCGGACCGTCCGATTTCCAGAATCGGACCGCTCAACTGAGAGTGAGTCGGACCAGTCTGGTCCGATTCCCAGAATCGGACTAGCTCGGAATCGGACATGCCATGTGGCACTCGGATCAACCCGTCCGATTTTGAGAATCGGACGCTCGGACCAATCCGTCCGACTCGGACACTCGGACGAGTCCATAATTGGACCATTCACAATCGGACCAGGTCGTCTGAGTCCCAGACTCGGACCAGCCAGAATCGGACCAGCCAGAATCAGACCACCCTGTCCGATCCAATTCCCAGAATTGGACCACTTTAAAATCGGACCACTTTTCGATCCGACTCCTAGAATCGGACGTGACCAAAATCGGACCATTGGTCCGATCGGACCACCCCAAAATCGTAGGTCCAATTCTGATAATCAGACTCCTAAAAATCGGACATCTTAGAATCGGACCAAAAAACTGTCAAAATCGGACAGGTATCCAAAACACAAGTTCTGACGCATCTAAACCTTGAAATTGACCCCAGAGGCTACGTAGAGCTAAAGGCACATCACAGATCCTCACTAGGCTAGAGCACGAAGTTCAAAATTTGGCTATAAACGGTCCTCCAAATTGTGCATGGCTGTTACCATAACGGCCCTGTGGGTCGGGGGGGACTGCCCCCCCCGGACCCTCACAGAGGGGGCTCTGCCCCCTCTGCACCTCCCCCGAGTAGGTTGGAGAGAAAATGCGCGCCGTGACAGGTCTTCCAAATTGGACCCTAGTGAAGTAATGGCTCTACACCCTCATGGAGTCTCACTTGCAATAGAGCAACCAAAAGCCCATACCCGAACAGAGAGAAACAGAGACTCTAGAACATCAATGGGCCAATCTAGCCATCAAGGGCAAAAAAGCCACACCACGAGAACACAAAGACATTGTGTTCAAACCGTGTCTAGTCAGAGCAAAATGCAACTTCAGCAAGCTACAAATGCGAAGATGACTAGACATGACACTCTTAACGAGAGATGCACCTTGAATAGCACTGCACTGACGATCCAAGACAACAGTGGAGAATCCACATCTGGTCGTGCAGTCGAGAACTCAAGGGCATCTATTAGAAGGCTTAAATTTACAAGCCAGGACCCGGAAGATGAAGACATAGTACCACCTGCTTATCTTAGGGTCAAACTCACCGCGAAAAGAGAGCATACTATCGATGCTCTGATTGATGAAGGAGTAGATTTTAACATCTTGACCTATGAATCATGGATCCTACTAGGCCAACCAGAGCTCACACCGACTAGTGCAACTCTTAGCCCTTATGGGGGACACCCACAAGCACTCATGGGGAAGTGCAAAATCCTTGCGACAATTGAAACGGAAAGCTTGGCTATCCTATTTCATGTTCCTCCAAAAAGTGCTAGCTGCAGGAAAGAAACCCTCCTAGGAAGACCCTTCAAAAGGGCGACCAAATGTGAGGCTGACTATGTGGCATAGAGGATACACTTGACACTACTGGGTGTGAGGATAGTCACCACCTTTAGCAAGGGTGACCTCATCGAACCTCAAGGGAAAGGCAAGGAAGGTGATGATATAACAGTCAAGCCTACAAACGAGGGCAAGGACTTGTTGGAAGAGTTGATACAAGCACAGGTCGAACAATGAGAACCAGTGAGTGAGGCCATGCCGGAAACATGAAGGTCAAGAGACAAGGCCAAGGACAGGGTTTGGACTCACAAAAACCGTAGAAGACCACGAAAGAAGCCCAAGCCTTATAGGCGAAGGCATCGATGGAGAGCTAGCACAACGCCGCGATGGATATCCAAAGCGTTGCTACGTGCTCAAGGATACTACGCAGGTAACCAATGGATTTGGGTACCAAAATCCCTTGCTAAACCGCCTCCATCAGCTGAAGACCAGGGTGCCTCAAAAGCATGGCATAGGAGGAAATCTAAGAGAAACTCTGGGTCTCAAGGAAAGAAACCAGACATGACTGTTTGAAGGAAAGAGCCCCAGCCTGGCATGCTAAATAGACAGATGTCATACGTAGCCATTGAGCAGGCACAAAAATCGTTAGCGCCCAAGGAGCCTTTGATTCCCCAAGGGGAGAACAAGCATCATAGGCACAACATTGCTCAAGGCAAGGCTGATCTCTCAACAAAGCAAAGGGCACAATCATCTAGTAACCTCGAGCAGATCATTCAGCGAGTGCCAAGTCCACCTAAGAGTCCTGGATCTCCTACATCCTCCTTTTTCAAAAGGACACTGGAAGCACAACAGTGGTTGTCAAGGGAAATGGCTCAATTCCAATCTCTATCTCCATCTAAGTTTCCAAATGTCCAAGAGGTGGGACATGACGCCATCTTTAGCTCTCGACTCAAGTATATGCATGAGTAACCTAATGTGACTAAATCAACTCATGCTCGATCTACACAAATGAGTGCTCAAAGGCCAACAAAAGACATGACCACTTCTGATCGCCCTAGGGACTTGACATCGCAATCCACGAAGGGTAGCCAGCCCGCTAAACTAGCTACTACTACTTCCAATCAGGGATCACAGCAGTCACAGCCCTCAGCCGTGACAATACCCTATGTGGAACGTGTCCTTAGAAGTTCACCTGTGGAGGAGGTGTCGCAACCAAATCCCTCGGCAACTCCAGCACTTTCAAAGTGCCTAAAGCCTAGGACGGAGGAGTCAAACGCAAGGGAGTTGGTTGAAAAGCTAGACTCTCCGAAAAGGGCGGCAATTGTGCCCTCACAACCGGGCAAGGCTATTCAGCAAACCACGGCTATGTCCCATAAGGACACACTAGAGAAGGGAAATGCTGAGGCCCAACCAAGCACATCAACGGTCGATATAGCCCAAGGTCCTGAGTCGTCAAGAGAGGCACCTTCATTGACCAAGAAAAAGAGGAGAAAGCAGAGAAAACAGCAACAGTTGGAGGTGGTTGTGGACCCCAAGAACATTGAGACGAAGGGCACTAGAGAGCTGATGAATAAAGCATCGAGTCCATCCACCAATGAACCCACTGATGCCTCTCCTAATAGCGGTGAAACCCCAGACACATCCATGTGTTCTGAGAAACCAAAGCAATCGTTGCCATCAACACTTGCTTGCAACACTCTATCCATTGACAATAGAACTCACATTGATTAATCAAGAGTGGATACAACGCTGTCACAACAGGGTGACAAATCTATACCAGTCACATCCGAGAAGAACCATGATGAAATAACAGCAAAACCTCAGGAGAAACGTGAGAACCCCAAGAGCATAAGAAAACCTAGCGTGGACCAATCTTGCTCATCTAGGCCTGAGCCCCTAGCCATGCTAAAGCCTAAGGAAACTCTTAGAACTTTGCATGAGATAGCAACCGAGCAAGCCCTCGTTGAACATAGAAGTGTCATAGAATGCTTAACTGAGTTGGAGGCTAAGCTCAAGGTGGTCGCGCGTGTCACGTCCTTGCGGACATGGGCACGATCCCCAAGGAGCAGCTTGGAGATAACTTGACCTTTCCTCTATCATGGAAAGAACAAGAACATCTTAACGGGCACTACGACAGGCTCCTGCATGAACATATGCGACTCATCCCTGACGAGGAGGCTGATGAACTGCGCTTAACCGTCACGTTCAATGAAGTGCTCTGCCGACCGAATCTCGTAGACATAGAGCTACTAAAGCAACTGTCAGCAGGCCAGAGTCAATTTGAGCAACGTTGGTGCGAAAGCCGCATTGTAATGGCCGAACTAGGGGCTCAGATCATGACGGTCTCAGAAGAGCAATTGGCCAAATGGCGGTCTCAAAGAGACCCAACCTACGTGGCACCAACTTCCCTTCAAGTGCTCACTAACATTCGGGGTGCGGACTTGGCTGGGACTAGGCTACAGGGCCCTTTGATTGATAAGGTTCTCACCGAGGAGGAGTTACATATTGCCAGTAGACTCGGTCAAGGTTCCATGCTACTCGATGTGGCAAAATATCTATCAGTATTAAGTCAGCTGCCACGACTACTAGATGTGTGTGCCACGCTCCGGTACAACCCCGAGTTCTACACTTGGTTCTTATCCTCATGATGTGACATGGATTCATAGATATGTATATAAATAAACACTGATTTTTGTGTCACCATGTATAAACAATATTAACACACACAAGCAATGATAGTCAAGAGCAGGGAGAAGAGTCGGGTTTGACAGGCTAAGCTCCTCAAGTCCTCCTCACATCACACTTTTAAAAGTCATGTGACCAGCCCCACCTCCAAGTGAAGGGCATGCAACCCATATTGCCGCCATAGGAGGCCTTGACCAACAACTCTGATGGTGTAGACATGGTGTAGTCCCTTACTATACACCTTCTTCCCTTTTTGGTCTATCCTCCCAAGGATGTACCCTATCCCACTCCACGACAACCAGTCCATGCGACTTAGCATAAACTAATATCCGCTAATTACTAGAGGCAACGCAAACATCACCATGGGGACTGTTCCCCTACAACAAACACCGCATGCCTCACCCCTCCCCTTCTTGTCATATGCGCTTCATAAACCACACTAAAATCCCTTCCGTGCAAACAATTGTATCCTGTATCAAGGCCTAAACCCTTGGATTGCGTCTTGCAGGTTTCCTTTTACAACGGAACGCATGGAAAATCATGGGGATCTAGCATGCAAAGACGCTCTTCGCAGAAGGCGGGAACATGTGGCACGCGCCCCTCCACCGGAGCGCTATGTGCCCACCATCAAGAGGTATGCCAAGAATCGGGTCCCTAAGCGACATTGCCTAGGGCGAAGGCCGAAGAACCCTCGAGTCAAGAAAGTCGAGACTCGAAACCCGCAACAGGCTGCAGCACTAGTGGTACGCACTCCCAGCTCCCGCTCGGGCCCCAAACGCTCAAAGGCAGAAAGGGCAGCCCGGGAAAGAGAAGAATTTAATGAACTATTTAAAGATATTCTGGAGACGGTAGCGGGCCGGGATTACACCATTCATATCCCAGCCGACATGTTCCCTACTCACCCCCGCGGGAGCCCCACACCAGCAGAGCCCCAATCACCCGGCCAACCAGACTCGCCCCGCCTTGTACAAATCGAGTAGCCCATGATGCATAAAGGGCTTATCAAATGATAACTAGCCATAACTTTTTATTTTAAATGGTTAAGTGTTCCCGACTTGTTAAGTGTCGACATGTTCCTGACTTGGATGAACTTATCATATCTGTGTTTAATATATGCTATGTCTTTAGCAAAAGAAAAAGCTAATCACGCGCAGGTGATAAATGTCTAGTCAACACCATAGAATTCAAATAAGTGATGTCTCCTTGCATTGCACTGGTTTATTATAGTTGCGGCATACACAATGCATATGCTCTTATGAAGCGACAAGTGGATGCAGGATAATACAGGTCCTTGTGCGAAAATGTTCAATACCCAAATCACCGCAACACCCACAACCCCACATCGAGCCGTGGCAAAGCCACGCTATCGAAAGCACCCTTGTCAACCGCTCACATTACATGGCCCGCAAAACATTCCTGGGCCACGTCCCCTTTCTGGGTCAAGCTCTATAGTTGGCTCACGGCAGTCGTTACCTCAATTGTACCCACATCGCATGTGCCGCAAGGAGGGTTGCAATATCTCAAGTGTATCTCTCCCTTTCGCCAACTGCTTCTCTAACAATGAGGCTAGGGCACCATCATCATTGTACTATTCATTTTCTGAGCCTTCGAATCTTGACATTTTCCAACCCATTGAAAGGCTGATAGCCTCAACAGATTGTAATGGTTGTACTCAGGCAAAAAAAAAGGGAGGATAAAAAAAGAAATGAATAAGAAGCACCCACGATCACAACACAGCACCTAGGGGTCCTCAAATTAGGGACGTCTGGTGACCTTGGTCGACTAGCTTCGTCCCTAGTCCCCTAGCCCCTTACACTCACCCACAATCGTTCAGGGCATATCAAGGGCAGGACATACCTCGGGAGCTTGTCTCGCCTAGGGTTAGACCTGTCACCCTGACCCACTTGCACAATCTTCTTTTGCACTTTGCCTTTGTACCATTACAAGCGGCGGTGATAAGCACCGCACGATTGGCCATGAAAAGTACACTGTACGCATCAAGCAAGTCCAATGGTTTCCAACTACTGAAAGTGCGGTGTCCTTGTATTCCATTATGCTACATCGTGCAGTCACAATGCAATGGATGTCTCATATACCTTCACGTGTATTCCTTCTCCACATGGACAACTTTGTTTCATCCACGCATTGTTATGAGAAACTAGCCCACGGCCTTCTAACTAGGTAATATCTAAGTATGCATGAGCACTCACATAATATCTGCACCGAAATATTCCACAGTTTGGGTCCTCAAGTACATGATAATACTCTAGGCTTCGACTTGTCTCCCAAACTAATCAAAATATGTCTTGTGCACGATGAGAAGCCTAGCACTACCCCTTAAGGAGAGACCACATGTGAGGTTTCCCAATTGTGGGTATAAGGTGTTGTTCGCTCTTCATCAACACTCAACTCTGAATGCTTATCCCTTACTATCCGACAAGCCCGCAAAAGATCATCATGTGCCGAATCCCCAACAAACCAACCCTTGTACTGGCCATCAATGCAATCCCCAACACAAAATCGCCCTCCCGCCAACTCCAACAACCTTCCACCAGCCACCTTGGCCACCAACAAGCCCCCAAAACCTTCTACCACACCACCACCAGCACTCCTCCATGGAAACCACCGGCGTCCTTGTCACCCACGTCTTCGGTGCCTGCTACAACCTGCTACCTACGACGGTGAGTGCCATAGTACTGGCACTCATCTAGGAGGGGGGTAGGAGTTACCCAACACGAAGAAAGCAAAAGGAAGTGGAAAAGACGCAGGGCAAAGGCGGAAAAAAGGTAGCCCGATTGAAGAAAGAAGAGGAGAAAAGGTCAAAAGCGCAAGGGCAACCTTAAAAGTCCAAGGCAAAGGCAAAAGGAAAAAGGCGCATTTTAAAATAAAAAGGTTATGTGACCCATGTGAGGAGCCTCTTCAAAATAATCCCAATGGGCGAGAGACCAACCGAAAGAGTGGTAACCATGTTGTTCATCAATGGAATAAGAAGTGAAGAGCTCTACAAAGCCTTGGCCCGCAACTCAAGATTACAACAAAATGCACTGGCAAGGGTATTTGAAGAAGCTATTAAAGTAAATGACCAACTCAAGGAAAGAGGCTCCAAAGGCTCAGATCGAGAGGAATCTAGCACTAGGAGTTTCGAGAGGGTCTCAATGCTGAGTAAGAGAGCCAAACCAAACATGCAAGACAAAGGAAAGGGCACAGATTCCGGACAAGAGCTAGCAGAGATTAGGATGGACATAGCCAAACTACAGGAGATAATGAAGCAGCCAACGTGCCCACACACCCAATGTGTGCATTGTTGCAGAAACCACTTGCCAGCCGAGTGTCAGGACCCTAGGTCATGACCATGTGCTAATTGTGGTAGGTTTGGCCATGACACCATGCATTGTCGATTACCTCGAAGGCTCCCATACCGGCAGCCTTACTATCAACCCTATCTTGTATACAGGCCACCAAACTTCTTTGGAAGGGGAGCCCCATTGGCTCTCCTAGCGCCTAATGACACTAAACTGACCATCCTAGGATGGAAATAAATCCTATAGGTATCCCTAGACCACTTGGACCCTACGTGACCCATCCACCTAGTGATACTCTAGTCCATCATGTGGATGAGCCGAGCAACGATGAGTCTTATGTAAACCCATACATGTCATATGATGAGGAAGGCAACACTATCCACATGGACTATAGACCAGTACTGGTGATGGCATTAGGTAGAGGGAGAGGCAGAGGCCTAGGAGGGTAAACCCAAGAACCAATCATGAGTTGGACTTGTGGGCACCCCGCACATATTTCTTCACGCTGCCCCAAGAGGGAGTAAGAAAATAGAGATAAGGCAGACTTGAGATGCACTGAGTGTGAAGTCGCTCATGTCTTCGTTGATTTCCCTAGGCGGAGGCCATCCTCTAGTTCGGAAAATGAGCCATTGGTTCCATTGGGATTGTTTGGTGTCGAGACACTCAACGAGGAGGCCACACCTATCCTATTGCATGTCATGACCTACGCGCAGACAAAGCATGCCGGCATATCATTGCCATGGCCTAGCAACCTTGATGAGACCTCAGTTGGAAAGAAGAGTCAAAGATGAAGGAAGAGGAGACCAGACGCTAAGATCACCCTCAAAACCAAAAGTGCCACGACACTGCTAGTTGGAGAGAAAGTCATTGACGCAGAAGAAGAAACATCAGCTCCTCGGATGGCTAAAAAGGGAAGTGCTAATGTTGGGGAGTACCCCAACCCAAAGTGCCAACTCGAAGCCATTAAGAAGGTGAAAGAATGGGTGAAGGAGGCCCAAGATCACTTGAAGGATGTTGAGCCCATACTGATAATCTCTCAAGGATAAGCATGCCAATCTCTCTCCCACGACCAAGATCAAGGGATGCGATGGCACCACAAGCTAGGTGGCCTAGACAAAGCCTAGATGTTCTGAGCCAGCAAGACAATCAAGGCCATTGGCCAAGAAGTGTAAAGCAAGGAGAGAGGCAAGTGACTAGAAACCTCCTCAATACACTAGTGACCACCCCGGTAACTCTGAGCTTAGGTGACCTGCTTAGGCATCACCCAACGCTATGGCTAGAGCTAAAGTAGTGGGTTGAAAAACCAAATGAGCCAATTACCACCATAGACTTGCCTGAGAAACGATGCAAAAACCTAAATACCGAGTTTGATACTACACTCTATGCCTAAATCCTTGTACATCAACACCTTTTGGAAGGGCACAAAAATACATGCAGTCCTACCAGTCTTAGCACTAGGGGACATCACCAAAAAGGGGACACAGGGGCAGGAGTGTGTGCTAAGCCGTGCGGTACTCCAAACTTGGGGTAACCCACAAGTTGAGACTGCTAGGTTTAATGTCACATTGGCAAATGGAATGAAGGTGAAACTGTTCATAGTGTTGAAAAATTGGCCATTGATGATTACAAGAATCCAACTCTTGGCTAACTTCATAGTCATGAAGGGAGTGGACTACGACATCCTGCTATGACAATCCTAAATGCGCAATGCGAGAGTCATAGAAGACTAAGGCAATTGCCTTATCTTCTTAGGTAATCAAACCAAAGTTGTAAGAGTAGAGATGGACACTTGGAAGACTACACCAGTTTACCTATATGCCATCTCCACCATACTGAAGGGTGATGGACAGATTAGGAGATCCTATGGGGCCCTTACCAAGTACAAACAAGCCATCAAGGCAACTGGCAAGCTCAGGGGCATAACTTCAGTGCCAATTTGCATGATGAATGGGATCCTACGTGGAAGACCCAATCATGTTGCGTTCCGAGTCCCAAACAATAGACAAGAGCTACTGGAGATTCTAGGGTACTTAACCAACAATTTGGTTGGCAATCCAACAAGGAATCTTAAGCCACTCCAATATCTCTTGGAGGAGGCTGAATGGCGATGGTCCGAGGTACACGATTTAAACTTGAAGTACAATTGGGCCTTAATCCTCTACCAACAACAAGAGAATTGTTAGAACCAAGAGAATGAGTAGAAACCGGACAAAGACAGCTTTGACAACAAATACGAGGACTAATGTTCCTTCAATGGTGAGAGCAAAAGAGAAATCAATACCCTAGAGTACGACATTGGGGGGCATTTAATCAAACAAATACGAGTAGACCCCAAACCACGTAAGGGGAGTGCACTTAGAGTAGAGAAAGGAGTTAGACACAAGGACTATGATTGAACTTGGTTGGAGTACATGGGTGCAACTGACTACGAGCAGGTAGGCCTAGCCCAACCAAGTGATGCATCACTACTGCAAATGGACTCACCTTGTGAGCTACGACCACCAGGAGAGAGCCCTCTTCTAGCAAAGATGGAGAGTTCAATTCTAAATTAGGATTCAGCTCAAATAGTGACCCAGGAATACCTTGGCCTCCCAAGACTAGATGCACTAAGGGAAACCTACCCGTCCACCTACAACGCCAACGGTTAAAGGAGGAATGACACACTAACTGAACCCAGAAACTACATTGAACAATGAAACTGCAAATGTGTCAAAATGATCACAAAGTTCAAAAAGGGAGATAGGGTGGTGATCTACTGGGATCCAAATGATAGGGGCAAGCAATTGAACCAATCTAGGTACCCGCCAAGGTCAAAGAGGTCAATTGAGCTAAGGAAGGGGAGACCCCATGACCTGTCTTTATAGCGGATGACTTGGTTAAGCAAGATGAAGCAAGTCTCATTACTCTCATGCAGGAGTATATAGACATCTTTACTTGGTCCCTAGAGAAACTCAAGGGGTAGACCGAGTGTGGTGACTACAACATACCCATGATAGTTGATGCAATGCCTGCCAAGCAGCGAGCCGTATCCCATGAATCCACAACATGCTCACACTATTAAGGAACAAATTGACAAACTGATGAGAGAGGCATTCATCTACAAAATTGAACACATTCATGGACCTAAACGGGCCGGCACTGGCTCATGCACTAGTCGGACCTCGTCACTATGCGCAAGCAACCCCTCGGCCTCGCGGCCAGGAGCGTCTATCAAAATCTCTGCCTTCCTAAACATTGCGTTTGTAATACGTTGTAGTCCAACTGATCCTAACCCAATATTGCTCTCAGAGGGAGTCCCTTTCACATAGCCAAAGGCTCGAACCACATACACATGGGGTTCCTCCTACGGCTGAATGCCGTCAACCCTCTGCGACTCTCCTACACCTTGGGGATTGGCCCCTCGATGCGCCGCTTGACATTTAGACATTTCGCACAAACGTCACTCAAGGTACCAAAAAACGTATCCAGGAATGTACCATTGTCCTTACTTGACTTCCCCTTTATGATCCCACGACTAGCCTACAGCATAGGAACCTCACGCTCTCAACGGTGGGTAAGGGCCTACTAAAGACAATTGCTATGCATGTCCAGGAGCTAACTCTGATACTTTTAATTTCCTCTAAATGATCATGCAAAGAGGTGGATGCCTAGTGCTCAAACATTTTAAAAAAACCAGCAGCG